>NC_088714.1:59678591-60015426 GCF_963576615.1 Watersipora subatra | reverse complement strand
GTTTGCTATCAAATGCTAAATAAGTTCTTAAGCATCAATAGTATTGCCAACTAAACATTTTACTAATGGCTAAAGACCAACATCAGTGTCAATGTTGTCATTTCAGAATAATTTTTTTAGGATGTTAAAGTGTAAAAAGCAAAATTACATAACACAATCATTGAAAATAGAATCTCTTAAATGAAACTGCTATGTCTAATACAAGTCACAGGTTTACTAAATATAGGAACTACACATCTGATTTAGTTTACAAGTAATTCATAAATTTAGTTACAAAGCTTTGACTAACAAAGCATGCGATTACATTCCTGCAACTCTTGGCATCATTCGTAGTGTGAGCCTGTTTAAATTAGACGATCAGAAATAATAAATAGCCTTTTATTTACTTGAGACTTAGCAGAGGTTAGCAAAAGTTGCAGCTGTAAATCACAAGACAGCGTATGAGTGTTTTTGGTATTCTCATGCTGAACGAGGTATAGAAGTTTGAAAGTGCCAAGGTACGCAGCTGACTGTAGCGACCTTGTTACAACTAACCTATCATCAAAATATTACAAAGTATTATTACAATAGATTACTTAAAGATGAACTTTTACAAACATTTAAGTAGGTTTTATTAGAATATATCAGCATTTTTCTATCAATGGTGATTTTTTTAATGTTTGAAAAGATCTGTCTGGTATGACACTTCAAGATTAAAACCGCCAACACTTGGTCGAGGGTAAAACTCTAACAAAACTCTGTGCCAAACGATGTAAATACTGTTGTTATCTTTGCTTAGTTAGTCTCAGCGATTGCGTTCCTGATGCAGCGTTACGCGCGTATGTTCTGTTACCACTTTGCAACTATAGACTAATAAGTGCGCATTTGATTGAGCGAGAGTTTTAATCATGAACAAGTTTTGTCAGTTGCATTTCAGGCATCCTGTCAACCAAATCATCTCAAACACCAATTTCAATCACAAATGTAACGAATACTTTCTGATAAAATCTACTAAAACTTGAAGCAAAAACATCTTTAAAGCGTTTCTTAAAAATAAAAAACAAAATTTACTTTTACATCCTTTATTAATTCTCATAATATAATAATTTATGTGCAACATGTTGTACTATAGTAATTAAACTATCATTTGTAATTTATACATTTTTTGTGGTAATATGTTGCATATTGTGTCATAGCATGGAAAATTCATTTTTTTTGTATCACATCAAATCATATTTCATCACAGAATATCGTATCACATAATATTGTGTTACTATTATATTATACCACATTGTGTTACTCTAAATTTTTATTTATTATATTGTTCTGCATATAATATATCTTGTCATACAATACCATTAAAAATAAATGATAATACTTTTTATTAAATTATATTATTTTACAGTTTATTATAATAAATCTATACTATATTGCAATATTTTGATTAGTATTGTCTATTGTTTTAATTTCTTGTATTATATTAAATCATATTATATCAGATACTAATGGTATATATTACCTCATTGTACATATATACCTTGTTACAATGCTATAGTATACTGTAATGTATTATATCCTAATATACTCTATAGAACAATGCTTTTTATTTCATATTATATTTTATTATTATGCATTTTACTGCACTATATTACTTTATAATTCTGTTTTAATATATAATGCTATGTCATATCATGCTATAATATATTAGAAGGTGCTATATTACAATTTATCTTGTTATTTGTTGTAATATACAATACTGCATTATATTTTATCACATTCTATTAACCATTTTATGTTAAGTGGTATTATTTTGCATAATGTTCATACATTTTAAGATACATGATGTTTTTATGCAGATCTCTAAGTAAATAATACGTTAAACTAGAATCAAGTTTAAAAAGTGAAAGGTGCGCTCTAAAATCTTGCAGACGCAGATGAAAATGTTTTTAGTTACTGTTCGATTGTTTTTTAACGGAAAAATATGCTTAAAAATTTTGTTGTTGCATTGTTGTAACAGTATTGATGCATCTACAAATAAATTTATAGTTTTACCCTTGTATTGCAAAGTTTGCAAACCCAACTGTTTACTGATTCTCTAACACATTGACATAATTGATACTAACAAAAATTAGCAAAAATTGAGCAAATGGGAATGTTTATTGTGGATTTTAGAACTCAATATAATGTTTACTATAAACTTTTACTCATAATAAGTTTAAAACTATATAACTACATATATAGCTTTAATTTCTTAGCCATGGGTCCTACGATTGATAACAACGTTAAAAGAAGACGTAAGATGCATAATCATAATGATAAGCAGAATGTAACCACTAAAAGGTTACTAAGGTTGTTGCACTATTTTGCTACTGGTTTTTATATGCACAGTATGTATACAAAATTTTGTTTTTTACAAGAGGATGTTTGCATTCAATAATTACTATTGGTTTCCACACCAGTTTATAAGGCAGTTTTTGTTTTCCTATGCCAGCACCTGAATGAATTAATATCGTATGACAGTAGTTCACTGTATTTATTTCGTAATACAAAATGTGACTCTTTTTTGTAAAGTAACTGACAATAATTAAGTAGTTCATATGCAATGTTTAAAAAAAATTGATTTTTTTGTGGGGTCACTACCCCGCAAAATCTCACACAGAATATTACACAACATGTTTTCAAATTTAAAAGCGAAAATTGTTTTAGTCCATTGAAAAAACAAAGTGAACTTCTTGTAAAAACTGCTACAATTTTACTACTACTAAATATTTCAAAATAACTACAGGAAGTCCTGAAAGTTTATAAAATAAGGCTAGTAACCACACTAACAACTTCAAATAATATTAGTTTTAAGCTTCATCATATCACAAGTTAATATAATTTATTGATGTCCGTAGACATAGTTTTAACATCGGCATTACCGCTAGAGAAAATGAATTGAGGAGTCACTAATCCTAATGTGTTAACATTGAACAATACAAATATAGTTTTCCTTTATAAGTTTCATCAACATTGGGAAGTTTTTTTGTAAAAATGTTTTTTACCTCTCATTTCATTAAGAAATTGAGCTCACTTACAACATCTCTTGCAGTTTGCTAATTTAAAAACTAAATTTGTAATTGCCATTATTTTATAGCACTCTTAGACTAAATTCACTCGCAAACATTTTCATTAAATATAAACAGAAAACATTAATTCTTTAAGAGTTTTTGGGCGTATTTGTTCACAAAAACAAATCTTTTGTAAAAATTTTGTGCGCCAAAGCTATGCTAGAGTGTAGTGTGTCTGTCATATAGAAAAATTGCCAAATAAAATGGGAAAAAATTGAATAAGTTTTGTCACAAAAATATTAAATTTCAGAACCGCTCGGTTTATATAAAATATTTTTTCAAAAATAATAGATTGAATTAATGATGTCGCATTAATAACAATCTACTAATTCATAAAAGTTTAAATCAGCTACACTCTAATCTATGAAATATCAAAAACTTCACAACCAGAATAGGCTGTAATAATATATAATTAAATAATTATATAACAAATAACTACTATTGCAGAGTTTTCAAAAGTTTTATCAAGACTACATCTGTATCAGTAGATCTGTCTGTTAGTTTTTTTTCAATTTTTTTGGTCCATGTAGGCTTAAATCGCTAAAGACTTGCATGTGCATTATAAGCTATGTCAAAATACGGCCAGACTGCATTTATCTTTAGCAAAGCACAAAACATCTGTAATTCAGTTACTGTAAGACACTGTAAGACTTAGTAAACAATTGGCACTGCGATGTGCCAACTTCCCTGTTTTAGTCAGCCAAAAAAACCAAAAATTTATTTGAGTTTGGCAATCAATTAGAATTACTATTTACTTCTGATGACATCGAGTGTGATGTACTAGTACACCTCACATGGCTTCAGTCAAACATGTTACACAATATCTGTTAGTAAATTCTGGTAATATACATGTACTACTGAGCTGTGTAACAGGAGTAAACAGCCTTGTCTGTTTAACTAGTTTCAGCGAGTCCAGTTCAGATCATTAACACTTATTCTGACCTTGGTTGTCTTTCAGGCTGGCCACAAACATTAAAACATTTATTTTGACATGCATGTTTATGTTTATGCATACTTGTATTATTTGTCATGGCAGAAAGCTGAAAAACTTAGTTTCACACTAGAAATTGATGATTTGTGTAATAAATTCGCACTAGAGGAATCTCATAGGGTTTGAGAATCTCTGTCAAACATGGCTGATCTACGCCATTAAACAAGTTTTAATTTTTTCATGCATTCAGGCATTCTGTGGTTCACCATTATATGTAAAAGTCGAAAGTCTGAATTAAAATGCCTTTATGAACAAGTAAAAAAGTTTTTAGTCATATCACACTAAAATTTCAAGCAATAAACACATTTATATAATTCAGCAAAATATTGTAAAACCTCTATTGAACGCTATTGTGCTTTATATTTTAACCCTTCTCCTATAGTAGTCTTTTATTAAAGGTGACGTTCAAATAGATAGTAGGGTTGTACTTTTACTTTTACAATATTTTATCAGATTTTTGGGAAGCTAAATTTAACTTTTTTGCTGGCAGCGCAAACGTCGCCTATATTTTGCACTTTTCTTTAAGCGCAGTGACATTAACACCTTTGGATGCAATAAATCTATAATTAACATCTAACTTTTCATATATATCTAAATAACTGTGTATTGGGAAACTTAGAAACAGCTTACTAGTTGATATCTATTGCTTGCAATTTGCCTAAACAAATCTTATAACCTCCGCTGCAATTTTTTGAAGTTTCAATTGTTTTATTTCCTTCTAAATTTAAAGGCACATTTTTATTTTGTAAATATGTAACAATGCTGCATAAAAACTCATTGCACTCAGTGATGTTTGCTACAGATAGCAGCCAAACTGGGTTTTTCATGTGCAACAGAAGAAGAGTTATGAGCGTCGATCCATCGTAAGCTGAGTTTAGATAATTGCAGCAATGCTATAAATAATATGCTAAAAATCAGCAAATTTATTAGTTATCTAATAATAATCAATCAAATGCTACAAATATATATTCCAAAAAAACATAGACCATAATATTACATACAGAAAAATAAATTAAACATTTTGAAACAAAATTATTTGCATTGTTTGCTCTGCCAGTTGCATTCTGATTGTTGCTTTCATTTGGGACAATTTCATTTTTTTATGGCTTTTCAATACTTTCCACAGTGTTTGCTGACTCAATGGTTTTTCTTTACTGTTGAACTAGTTGATATTATTATTCAAACAGTGTTTTAACCAAGTGAAACTTTCACGCATTGCTATTTGAAAAACCTTTCACGAAAATAATGACAAATTATGAGCCGGCGTACATGGTAAGCGCAACCTTTATAGTTCGAAAATAGTAGTACAAACTATATGATAAATGTAAATAATTTATCATATAAGTCAAAGTACCAAGACCACGTTAAACAAAAAAGTACTATTAACCTGGTACAGCTATTAATTATTCCTATGACATTGATATCAAAGTTTAAAGAAAAACTCGTAAAGCTTTGGAGTTAGAAAATGGACTTCGGCACAAACAGTAATCACCAAAGAACTACGTGTAATTGTTAAAGATGTAACCGAGTCATTATTATCACCAATAATTGTGAATACTTTTTTACTGATCACTTGGCATTATGGGTTTGCAAATATCTAAGAATGCCAAATTAGCGGTCAAGTATTATTAGTTGTCATTCAATTAAAGGATGCTATATTTTTCAACCCTTTTCTTATAGCGGCAGTCAAATAGAGGTGATGTTCAAAAAGAGGTTTCACAATATCAGCATACAAACCCATTTGATTTTGAAATGCACTTCTAGCCATGATATAATTTTAAAAAAACAGATGATATTGATTGACCCTTGACTATATGAACTTTGTTTGGGCTCACTGCCAGTGAGTCCTAAGTTTGACATTCTTCATAATGAATTTCAGCTGTCGAAATTCTTTATCTCCCTGCACGCGTGGCATATTCTGTTTGAGAATATACAAATCTGATGGATATTAAAAATCTAAGTTTGGTATTGTATGGAAATTTACTTAAGCAGATGCTAAAATAAAATTGACAGTAAATTTTACATTGTGGAACAATAATCATTATGTGCCCTCCCAGGATTATTGGCACACTGTCAATATTATATCTGTTTATAAGGAGTGAGTGAATGAAATTCTACCGCAGTCATGATCTAGTGGTTTAAAATACTTGACCTGCAAAAAAACAGGATGGGTTTGAATTCTCAAACAAGGAACTAGTGATAACAAGGTTGCCATCTAAATTTAAAATGGGAAATCCAGCAAAGATCGCATAAATATATTTGTGAGGAATCTCTCTTAAAGGTTTACATGGCCGCTGCTTACAGGAAGCTAAAGCAGATACCCTTTGCGATCTTTTAAAGTTTATCCACACAAAGTCATACACTTTGTTAGGTGGTGAAACGCCACTAAAGTTAAGTTCTCTAGCACTCCATCCTTTTCTACTACCAATGAACAGATAAGTAGGATAATTAACTAAAATATGACTTAACCAACAAGCTAATGACTCCAACTCGTAAATAAAAATCAACCAATCACCCAAAGAGGTAATTTCTAGAACTAAAGAGCAAAAGCTAAAAGAACTGATAATTTCTAAAATATACACTAGGTTTTTGATTCATCAATCTATAAAAAAGTACTGATGGTGCATATTGATTTTGAGAAATTTTAGTGAAAGTACTGTAAAGGAATTTTTCGACCTTTACTTGGCACAATCTAAACTATCACATAAAGAGAAGATATAATGCGTGTAGTTTCGATCAGTTTTTATTACAGAAGGAAATTCACTAGCCAAAGAGCGTACGGCTATCTGCTCTGCCTAACTGAGTGAGCACGCTCCCTTATATACAATGAACTCACCCGTTCCGGCTAACGGAACCAAGTAAAAACCGTATAACATTATAAATAAACAGAATCGCTAATTCGTTTGCATGGTTATAATACATCGATAACCGAAGACATATTAGCGATATAGTACATGGACAATTTAATAACGATATAATAAAAAGAACAACACAGCATGCAATATATAACATATAAAAATATTTACACAAATTACGGAGTCATGGCCCGACGTCCACCGCAGTACCTCAACGTAAGAAAAAATAGCATGTGGAAATAATTTAGGACTGAATTGAAGTTCTGAATCAGGTCCGTGTTTTCAGTATTGTTAGTTGCTTGTCTGCAGTCGATGTTAAATTTCTGATCATCAGTGAGGTCAAATGTGTGGCTCCTGCAAATAATGAAGTTAAAACTGAAAAAAATATGTTAGAAAGTTATCGCTTTTTATAATCATGTTTGAATATTGATCTTTAAACTATAAAGTAGTAACATATACTACATTTACCATTCTATCTTTTAAAATTCAGATCATGAGAAAAGTGTTTTTGTGACCTTTAAATGAATTAGGAGAAAAAGTAAAACAAATGAAAAGATTCTCAAACTTTTTCAAACTGTTTTACCTTTTAAATTTCCCATCATGAAATAAGTGTTTTGTTGAAATAAGTTAAGAGGGAAAACAGATATGTAAAGGTGTCTACAGGTAGATGCGAAATCATTAGCAAGTAATGGATAAATATTGCCTTTATTGCTACGATTACAATGAAAAAGTATTTGGGACATGATTATATAAATTTAGTTCATTTCACTGTTGGCACCATAAGACGCTAATATATTATAGACGTATATAGAGTGATCTAGAAACCTACAGTAATTATCTGATGCATTCACTTCCTGGTTAAAATCATCATCATTAAAAAATAGTTACAAAACAATAGGTTAACCTTAGTAACTTCATGTGTAGTTACCTACAATAACTTTAGTGCATTTTGCTGTTATGGGTTGCAAGAAAATATAACATTACAATGTACTTTGTGCAAAGATCTTACCTTTGAGACAGACGTGTAACATGAACGCTGAATTAAACTCAAATGTATTTAGCTTACTAAAACATACTTGAAGAAAGCTTTTGTATGCGTTCTATTTGAAAACACATGTATATCTGCTTGTATCTGTTTGCAAACCAGTTTTTACCATAACGGATACTGCTGAGCTGACATACATGTACAATTGCCAATTTTTAATTTTGGGAAAAATGTTAGTTGATATTGTTTAGCGGAAAACAAATAAGTCTTAATACGGCGAGTACAAAAAGCATCATGTTTCATGTAGTTGATAGAGCTCATAGAGTTTTGATTAATACGTCATTTAGCGTTTGAAATAGAGAAAGGGAATATGGTATATAGTAATAGCTATGTAATCGTAAGAAATTTGGTAGACTTGGTTAGACGACGGGCTCGCAAAACATACCGATGCAATCTTGGTGAGTTTAATTCCAGCTCGATACGAGTTTTACGAGTTTTCAGCTTGATACGAGTGAAAATTTAAGATTTTTATAGCCATAGCTAGACAAACCGAAGTACATGTACAGAATTACAGACAGGCACACAAACTTTGAGATATATATATATATATATATATAGTTCTAAGTAAATATATATATTTTTAAGTAAATGTATATATATATTTCGAAGTAATAATATATATATATTTCTAAGTAAATATATATATATATATTTTTAAAGTAAATATATATATACTTACTAACTACTTAGTAAAATTTTTTAGAATGTTCAACACACACCTGCTTGCTGCCAATTATAACAGTACAAGTTATTGTATTAATTTATGTTATACTGCGTCATATTAGTTTATTTCCTTGTAGTCTATTACATTACATCATGTCTTTTTGTATCATAAAATAATAATTAGTATTGATTATGATATGTAATACAAAGTTCTATCGAATTACATATTATGTGACATTGTGTCATACTATCTAAGTTTATATATGTGATGTACTATACTACATGTATATTATATTTTCACCTCATATTAGTGTCATAAAATGATTGTTGTTAATTGTACTATGTTGTAGCGTATCTTAATATTATACACTAGTTTTTGCTGTTAATTTGTGTAAAAACTTATTATTTCTTTTTGCATTTTATAATGCATAATTTTTCTGTAGCCATGTTTTTCCCTTTATGATATTGTTGCATATTGAGGTAGTTGTAACTGTGATGAACAGATCTGAAGAAAAAGAATCAACTGAAAAATGCAATGCTTGAAGCTCTTGCAATGTTACAAACTGTTTTTAATTCAAAAGAGGTAACAAAATGTTTTGCTCAAATGCAACAATTATTTTATTCATTTCCTTGTGGTACAAGTGAATCACAGCAGCTCTAAACCTCAATCTAATTAAAACATAGATTTCAAAAAACTAGCTGTAAAACTGAACAGACTTAGATTTGCTGCTCACATAAATCTGATTCATGCGCCTAAATGAGTTGCAAGGAATAGGCTTTTCCTACACATCTGGCATATAGGTGTTCAGGTAAGAAATGTTGTTATTAATTCTTGTTTGAAATTACTCTGTAGTTCGCGTTTATCACCTTTACTACGGCTGTTACAACATTTACACATCCATGTTATACATATTATTATACCATATCATTTTATAGTATCCAATATATCATTTTGTTGTGCTATAATATTATAATATACTTTAATAGGTTATCTTAAATTGTGTTATATGATACTTAACACAATATTATAAAACTTTTACTGTCTTTGAAGAACACTCAAAGAGCTAATTCACATAATCCAACAAAACCCATTAACAGAATAAATGTCTACATGCTTTGATCAGAAAAATTGTCTATTAATCATCAGATGTGTGTTGCTCATTGAAATACAAAAACCGTAATACCAAGCCTGGATGGAGAGTAAGCCCTGGAAGTAAACACAAGCCAAAACACAGGGCTGGCTACCGAATAAAGTCCGACTCACCTACCACAATACCAAGAGAGTTGGTCGAACATACAACATGCCATAACAACTCTCATGGCCCTTTGAACCTGAACACAACTTTTAATAAAGTGAGGACAATAAATTTGGTGAGTAATTAATAGAAATAAAAGCTAGTTGAGTTTTCTTACAGTTCTTTTCTAGCAAAAAATCGATATTCCCAGTTTTATATTTAAGGTTCGCTTAATGAGCAGTAGCAAACTTCTTAAACACTATACTTTGAAGGTGTATAGTTATAGCCTTGTGTGGCAGCACCAGAAATCTGAGCTGTGTTTTATTTCCTTAAGATGTTGACATCCCTTAAATTTGCTTACTCATGATGGATGTTGCATATCACAAAGATTGACTAGTTCAGCTTGGAATAGTTCAATAACTCATACAAAAAAGCTTTTTGTTAGCTTTAAAGCAATTATACTAAATGAAGACTATACTTTAACAGTTTTAAAACTAAGCATTTAATAGTTGTCAAAAAACAAGTTGCGAAGCATGCTTGTATGTGATATCTCTTGCATAATACAAAAAGTGAGTATTTCGACTGAAAATAATTACCTAGATCATATGCAGTATTCAAGAAACCTGTGTTTTTGTGTTTTCATCACATCCCTTTTGCTCACATGTGATATTAAATAATATGTTTCCACACCTAAAAACTGGCTAAGAATTTAAATTTAAACTATTAGCAGAACAAGCTAAACTCTCTTTAAAACAACTACAGCTTATCTGTGGAATGTTCTAAAGTAATTACAGTGAGTCCTGAAACTGTGGAGGATATGGCTAGTAACCATCTTAACACCTAACTTCAAGTGGTTTTTGCTTTAAGTGCTCTCAGAGCAGAACTTAAAATGGTTGATTGCAGTTTACAGTTCATAGTTGTAACAGCTGAGAAAAACATTATTAAACCTATTAAACATTGAAAATCTCAAGGTGCATACTTTTTGGTCAGTTTCATCGACGCGGGAGATTTTTATTTCAATGCATTTTTCTACATATAATTTGATTTAGAAAATTTGTTTAATTAAAAATATCACTTGTTTTTGCTATTTAAAAAGCTAGCCTTAATTTACTATTATAATTGATGAAACTGACAGATTCTATTCGCATATAAAACTTTTGATGAAACATGAACAATAAGTGAACATTTTTATGAAAATCTTTATTGTATCTGCTCGCAAAAAAGCTTTTTTGCAAAACTTATGTGGACCAAAGCTCTATGTAGAATGAAGCAAGACCAGAATGAGTAATAATGCACAGTGGGTATTGTAAAATAACCAGAGCACAGAACAACTAGCTTGATTTAATCTATTCAAGCCGAGCACTAACTATTTTATATTGTGCGTAACGTAATGCATACCGTAAAGTCTGACCCTGTATAATGGAAAAGCAAGAAGCAATAAATGCTGCATCTACAATTGTAAAAAGCTTTCATATGTACAGTATAAAATATTCCACAAGACCTTTGAAACCGATTGTGACCTCGGTCATTTTTTAGGTTGCCCACAAACATAGACATGCTTTTCTTCAAATCTAAATTGATTTGAGAGCCGAAAAATTTTTTTTTCTCTTTAGAACTTTTTGATTTGTGTAATACCTTATCAATTGATTACATTGATACATTACCACTGATTTGTGTGTACATTACCAATAATCGTAAAAGTTTTGATGTACTCTATTCAACCTTTCCAATCAATAGTTTAGGAAATATTTCCAATTTTGAACCAATCTGGTTGCCGTGTGTTTCAGCATACTGTCTTTAAGAAAAGTTACAACGATTTCAGCTAAGCTTTACAAACTTTTAAGCTTCAAACACATTTAACCCATTACAGGCTAATCTCTACAGCCAAACTTACAGGCTTCATTCTGAGCTTCAATTATAAACATGATATCATTTGAAAAAACAAAGCAGGTACCTATGTATCTAGTTGTGTTTTTTACCAATAAAGATCGTTCTTGAAATGTTTATTTACAGCTCTGTTAGCATATTAATTTACAGTAAGTAACTAAACTCAGTCTAAAATAGCTATACTAATTCTTAGCTAAACTTTTTCGGCAACTTTTTAGGGAACTAAATACTTTTTTAAACATTTCAATGTGTAATACTAAATGGATTTTTGTGTGGTTAAAAAACAAGAAATTGCAGTTAAAGTGGTTAAAACATAAACAATTTATTTAGATAGTACTTGTAATCATGCTTTTGAATATTATTTATAAAACCTTCCTTCAATTTTTGTAGCGTTCATCAGTTCCTGGAAACATTAAAATATACATGAAATACACACAATACAAATATGATATATATGTACATGTAGGTCAACTAGTTATAAATTTATTTGTATTCATAAGTATGTGTATGAAAAACCATACGCGATCATGTAAAATACCATTGTGTTAACAACGTGTTGACTATATTGTGAAATTACCTTCAAGAGCTACAACAACATTCTGATAATCAATTCTATAAGGAAATTTCTTTCTAAACATACAGCCTTGTTTTTCTTTAGTTGTTTATATACGACACCCATTATTATAGTTTTTTGTTTGTAAAGGGATGGCAGTGTCCGAGGCAATTGCTAGGTGTTGTTTATTGACCTCTGATTAAATGAGACTTGTTTGAGAAATCTTTCTATTAACTCTTATTGCGGCATCTTATCTAAAGGATATCAGTTTACAGAACTGCCAAGTTGTGTGTCAAGAAGCTATTTGGGTTGTGAAGGGAGGTAAACTTTTGAGGTCACAAGAGGGTGCAATCAATTAATTGCTGGCTAAATGAAGCTTGATTGCATGAATGTCATTTAATTTTTATTAGGACACCTATTACAATAAATCACACTTTTTAAAATCTTTTGTACTGAACATTTATTTGTTAGATGACATTATATTACACAGAAATATTTTAGATTGTAGACTGTATTTATTATATTATACTGTGCTACTGTTCTAATACTTGAAAATAAATTTTTATCCTTTTACAACACCTTAGGTTAAGTTTTAATACAAATAATGGTATTAGGTTTGAATAGACGACATAACATCATTTCTGTTTTCTTTTTTTGTATTGCATATCATGGCATTCTTTATTACACTAAATTATGATGTTCGATAGGGATGATATATTATACAATGTTATATCACATTTTACTATATTATAGCATATTGTGTATATTGTGTGTATTATTTTATGTTGTAAATCATTATAATATACTATAATATGTTATCCTATAATTTGATGTGAGATATGGTACTATATTATATTTCACCTTCTACTATAGTGTAGTATTTTGTGCTATTTTAATTATAATAATATACATTATAATTGGTTGTTGCAATACATTGCAACTTATTATTGCATTTGAAAATTTTCCCATAATCATATCATGCACTATATGATATTATTGCATATTTAGGCATTTGAAGTTTTGATAAAAAAATAGAATAACAATCAACTGTCAAATAAAACGTTACATAAATAATTCGAAGGTAGCTACAGACAGTTTTAATGTCAAGGAAAGCTAAGTGTATAAAGCTTTGCTTGCATCCTATGAATCAGCCTGAGCATCACATTGTGTCAGTCTATACAGGTGTTTACAAGTGAATTGCAGCAACACTAAACCTACATGTAAATCTAATCAAGATGCATAGCATTCAAGGACCAGCTGTAAAAATAACAGAGTAGTTATTTGGCTGGCACAAAAATAAATTTGATTTGTGTGCTTAAAGGAGCCCAAGGAACGGGTATTAACCTAACGAGTATTAATAGGTGTTTATAACAGTCTAGTCATTCTGCTTACTCATGTAAATTTACGACAGGCTTCCACAACAGTTTGATTCACAAGCTTAAATGAGTTGCAAGCGCTAGGCTTTTCCTACACATCAGGCATATAGGTGTTTAGGTATAAGATGCTGTCATAGTGTCTTGTCTTTGTGTTTATTTTCTTGTCTGTGTCTATCTTTTGGCCATTGCTGTTAAACACAACTACCCTATCATCGAGTGATCATCTGACGGCTCTAGCCTTTACTTAATTTAATGGATTTACACTTGCAAAGTAACATTTTCAAGACATTGGCTGATCCTTCGTCTTTGCTTGCTCTCATTTAAGAGCTGAGGCTAACAACTGTTATTGCTAGACAGTTCATACATGTAGGTCTCTTGATTGGTGTCACAGTTAATTTTCATTTTATTGTATTGGCTCTGATTTATTTTTCATAAAATTTAAACAGTAATGAATACAGCTGTAGACGCTCCTTTAAAGTATACCTCCTGTAACGTAAATTCCAGATAACATAAAAAATTTAAGTCCAGTTTTTGCTTCCTACTATTTAAAAATTTCATATAATGTAAAGTGTTCATTCTGGCATTTCAAAATCGATTTGAATGTTAGGTTATTTTGCAACACTTTCAGAAGAAAAAACGTAGTGCATTTACTGTTATATCTATTATATACAAATTTCATGACATTTTGTTTTGTTGTAATAGGTAGTTAAATGTGTCGAAAAAAGGCGAATAGAATAGCTTGACATTTTCTCATAAATACAGTACAAACGCGATCGATTTGTGCAGGTGTTACAGCAATGAACTACTAGTCTTAATGTCACGATTTGGAGTATGGTCAAAAATTATCTTAATCCTCACCTTGACCTTTCGATAGTGATAGACGACAAACAGGTAGAACTGCTTTTACAGTAAAAAGTTTTCTTCTTTTGCCTTATTGTAAACATACGAGATATTTGTTATTAGTTTTACCTTGCAAAATAGATTATGCTGTTTAGAAAAATAAGCAGATCATTGTAAATGAACGTCCAAAATAAGATGGAGTCCCTATCAACTTTTGGTAAATTTACCGCAATCATGGTCTATAAAACTAATGAGATTGATCATAAAAATGAGAAAAGCTGTCAATGCAAACTAATAATACTGCAGTTACGGTACAGCCTACAAATTAAAAGAGCGAAGTCATATTTTTTTTCCTTTTGCATGGCTAAAGGGATGAGTTTGGAAAGGTCTTGGAACTGATTATGCAATTTACATGTATTTCACTTCTCTTACAACATAAATTCCCTGTAACTTAAACATTCCTGGAACGAATTATTTACATTATAGGAGGGCCGACTTTATTTACTCAAAAATCTGTAAGAAAGGGTACGAGTAAACTATGGTTATCAGTAAAACCATCAAATGATTTGAATTTTTTTTATAGAAAGTGATGACTATTAAAAGTAACTTTACCATGTGACAAACCAGACTGACTATTATTGCTTTCTTAGTTTAAAAAAAAATCCAGCAATTTGTGAACCTGATTTGAAAGAAACAATAGGTTAGCATAAGGTTCATAAAAGGCTCTAAAGTATCCTTCTGCCTGGTTTGAACACACCATATTAGTGAGGTAGATTCCACATATCAGATCCTTAAAGATAAACTTGCATGGAATCTTAGTAGATTTTAACAAAAACTATCAGTATTTTAAATCAATTGTGATTGTTTTTGATGTTTGAGGTTATCTGAGTGCCAGGATGTTTCAAGATTAAAATTGATAAAACTTGATCTTGGGTAAAACGCTCAGATCAAGCCAAAGTGTGGTTATAACATCTATAGTTACAAAGAGACAGACAGAATAGAGACGCATAACGCTGCAACTTGAAGGCATTAATTGATATTAATTATAGCAACAATATCAGCAAGTGATGTCACTTTGCCCCTATTTTTTCAGCATTCTAACAAGATTACATTTTTATCGAGATTTTGGTGATCTTGAAACATGCTGGCAGCCAGATCAACTCAAAAATAAATAAAAAATTGCAAATGATAGAAAATACTGATCCTTTCTAAAAACATCTAATAAAATTTTGTGCAGTTTTATTTGAAAATAGTTTTATGGGGATTTTGTTATTATAAAAAATGTGTCATTCACAAGTACAAAATTCAAAAGTAAATGTGAGAAAACTAAGTTAATATTATTACACAAATATAAAATTTAGTACAAGAAAAAATTGAGAAGCAGAAAAAAACTCATATTTTATAACCTGTATTAGGTACATCATCATCAAACAGTTTCGTTTGTTCAAAAATCTGTCTACGTACAAAGTCTACTATAAAAACAATGGAAACTTGCTTCTTACGAGAATATCGCTGAAAACATGAGACAAGATTTGAAAATAAAAGTATGCAAGTGTACTAAAAGTATATTTAGCTTTCACAAAATAATATTTTGTTAGATTACCAATGATCTACAACAAGTTTTAAAAATTTGATCCATAGACAGATTTCAACTTGCATGTTGTGGCTTAGAGAATCAATTTAGCTTGACATATCACTCGTGTTTGGTTAATTAAAAGTTAGCTTTAATTTGTGATACTCGTAAATTATTAACAGATTTGGTTTAGTGTGCCTGAATTTTACGGAAAAAAGTGTGCATATGTGCTCATGTTTCAAGACTATATTGTCTGTAAATAAGTATATTTGTACTTGAGTGTAAATTTTTATTTTTTTCCGGTCATGTAATCCAACATTGCAAAAGAGATTTGCAATAGCAGGAAAAGACATGTTAAATGCGGTCAGGCTGGAGTTATGACCAATAGTCAGCAAACACGTTTATATGCTGTGTGAGTGTATGAATTTTTTATGGTTCATGCAAATCTAATCATGACTTTTTATAGCGCTGTACTTAAATAGATACTAAAATAACGCCCTCAGCATGTTACGAAATCTGACACTAGTCATCGTAATCAATGTCTGCTTATGCTCAAAATTTGGCACAATGCTATGATAAACTTCTTTTGTTTTATATTTGCCATGATATATTTCAAAAACTGCTGAAATACAAAACTTTTTTACAAACAATTCAAGTTTTTGTCTCCTGTACATTATTGGTTTTTAAATTGTATGACATGGTGAAATGCTAAATAACAAACTGAAGAGGATAACTAACTAAAAGTCCAACGTTTCCAGTATATCAACCTACTTCATCCAGTTATCCAAAATACGCTAAATTTAGTTAAATACTTTGTTGAAGTCCTCAATAAACAGCAAATAATAATATATATATATATATATATTATAATAATATATTATACATTCTAAACCAAAGTAACTCTTTACCAAAAAATCTCTAACGTGGTTTGTTTGGCCAGTTATGACCTGATGGTTGCTTTCATTTCGACTCATGTTGACTTCTTCTAGCTGTTCAATAGCTTTTGCTGTGTTTCCTGACCTGATATCTTTTTTCTGAACTGCTGAACTAGTCAATCTTAGGATCAAAACTGTTTTTAGCAGTCCAAATCTTTTACACGTACCCGCTTTGAAAACATATTTTTCAAAAAAAAACTTTTAGTTAAGTTTATATATAATTGCACATGCGCGCCACTTACAAATACTTGTCTTGAAATAGTTGTACAGATCATATTGTAACTATTTAAGCCAATAGTTTGTGGTTATACTACTGTAGAAATAAATAAAATGACTCCAGAAAGTCTATCAACAAGTGAAACCAAGTAGGCTGACTTCGGATTGGTACATTTGAGCGAGTTCCTTACTACGATAATCATAGATGGTGTTTTTATAAAAAGGGTAATACATCATGTAATTATGATTTATGTCTATTTAAGTTGAACCAAATTATTTTAGGCCCTATATTCGTATATTTTGCTATTATTATGCCATTGCGCCATATAATTTTATTACACATTTAGGCATCCAAAAAGCTGATGAACAAAATTATGGATCAAGTGTTAATTTACAGATGAAATGCATAGGACATTGTGACGCACTTGTCGAAGAGTGATTTAACAGAGGTAACCAAAAAGTTTTCCATAGATGCTCAAATTTAGCTTAGGAAGTGTCAGTATCTAGGCCTTTACAAATTAGTCACGACGTCTCTAAATCTAGTCCAAATACATAGCATTCAAGAACATCTGCAGATCATTACAGACTAGTCCCGCTGGTTAATACTTAGATTCACAGGTTTAAATGAGTTGCAAGAGAAAGGATTTTCCTACACAGCAGGCATATAGGTGTTTAGGTATAAGATACCGTCATAGTGTTTTGATATTGAGTTAATTTTGTTGTCTTTGGTTATCACTTTCACCAATGCTGTTAATCACTAATTCTATTTTGAACTGACCATCTGAAGATATGAGCTTCCACTTAATTTAATTGATTTCATATTTAGTGTCATGTAATATTCCACTGCACTCACTTATCCTCTTTTGTTACAGAGCTTCCAGTTAAGAATCAAGACTAGCTATTCTTGTCACTAGACCAATAAAGTAACTCTTCTTTAATGTAGAAGTTGCGTATAATTATATCTTGGCTCTATGGCTGTTGTTTCTTGACTGCAAAGTTTAAATAGCAGTAAACAGTTTCTCAACAATCTGTATCAAGCGGTGTTAAAAATTATGATAATAAGAAAAGGCATAAATTGAATCAAGAGTCTTGTAAAAATTGGTAAAGAGCCTCAATACAACTTTTAAGAAGGAGTGTAAAATATGATAAACTTAAATAGCTGTTATATTTTTGAGAAAAAAGAAGTGCTAACAGTCAGCATCTTTTGACAAAGAAAGTAGATTTGTACAGAATCGAAGGTATTTATGTAGCTTTGTGTGGGGAACAGAGGATAAATTTACTCAATGAAAACATCATTAGTATCATGTAGGTTCTCTATGTTGAAGGAAAGTGTCAGAATTGTGTGAAAGTTATATACTTAATGAGAAAAGTTAATATCTGTACTCATATATAAAGTATATTAAAGTGAATTTGAGTGGTGGAAACCAAAATATATTCAATGTTTTAATAATTAAGGAAAGAAAAAGGAAAAAAGGGAAATGCTGGTTTCTACCATAACATATCTGCAAGTATGGGACACGATTGGGAAACAAAATCAAGTATAAGGAGAACTTATTTAAGGAACATTAAAATATATTAGAAGATCAACCTATATTAAAAAAAACAATGTTTAAATGCAGTGTTAACATTGACAACAACTTTCATTAACATACTAACAAAAGTCTATTTCGTTATGAAAACAGCTCTGTTCAGGTTTTTCCGCGGTTAACAAAATAATTCATCTGGTATTGCATTCTCTAAAACATGATAGGGAATATACCTTTATATATTGTTATATAGAGCTTGAATTATCCCTACTTACCAATATTCTCTAAAACTACATTCTCACAAGCTATCTTCAAAGTACAAGTTATTGTATGCTCGTATATCCTTCTAAAATCGTCTTCTAATTATACTTTGACAATCCTATTTTTAATTTAGTTATGCAGATAGTTGGTAAATGAGTAAAATAGAGTCTCAATTTTTTGGTAGAGTTTATTAGCAATGGCAATTCCTGTAACGTTTTTTTTGACAGCATTTCAGGTTATGTAATCGTACACTAAAAACTGAGAACCAAACTGCAGCAATGAGTTCATGCAGTGATGTTTTGTGTACTTAAAAATGTGTTCACTCTGCCTGTGAAGTCCTTTAATACTAGCAAACATAAAATGTAACAGAGAATATTTGAGTTGCTGTACCACAGTGGAACATCTAAAAGTGTGTAGATATTTGTGACATTAAGTTCACCCAGATTTAAATGGATACTGATAATTAGACAAGAGCTCCCTTCTATAGTCTTTTAGATCTTTAGCTAAATAATATATCTTTGAAAATTAGCAGAAGACAAATCAATGCCGAAAAGTCATATGAAGGTTCTGGAATGCTGGTTTATTATTATGCTTTAACCTTGTCAATCATATTTATGCTCATGATTTTTAAAAGTAATTATTTTACTTTAAAGTAAATTGTAATTCATGGTATTCAGCCATGAGCAAAAGACTCTTTAACAAGGATTGAAAGCAAATACATGATAAGTCAATTGTCTAGGTTTTTTGCAGCTTGCTGCTTTGATAGAACCTTTGATTGCATCAAATAGTACATAACACATGTTATTTTTTTATATAGGTACATTATATTATGAAATACCATATATTATATTACACTATACTATTTAACACAATGATATAATATATCAAGTTAGGCAATGGCATATCTCAAGTTATATTATCTTAAATGATGTTCCATCTGGTATTATTTTGTGTTTGACTCTACTTTATATCAAATATATCTCTGTGTGATTACTAATCTGATCATTCTGAAGAGCTCAAGCGCAGCTTGCATTGTTTTCATTAAATGACTCCATCAAGCAACAAACTAACAGGAAATTTATTAAACCTTCACAAGTTTAATTGAGTTCTGTACCTTTGAATCATTAAAAATAACTGGCTAATAAAATAATAATTAAAGGCTGCTTTCTTTTGAGGCTGATTAGGACATAAGTACATACATGTAGGAGAGACATGCATAAAAGCTAGATAGCTTGCACATCTGGCCTTGAATCATATCCGTACACCTAGCATTGCTACCTTTTTGTTTAAAGTCAATATTTCACTGGCAGGTATTTCATCTGAAGGTCAATGATGAGGTCTATCATGCAACTTAGTGATAAAAAATTTGTAAAAAGAGCAAATGTTAGATGTGAAATGTCAAATAAAAAAATACTTATTGCTATATTACTTTATGCATGCATATTGGAATTAAAATTTAATCATATTAATTCGGTATAAACAACTAGAGTACATTATTTTAAAATTCATCCCAATATGCTTAATAAGTTAATTTTTTATGTTGTTTTTTATTGTATCATATTCCACCTTATGTGAGAATCTGTTTTTACATATCTTGAATAAAAATATATCCAGTGCACCCACGAGATACGATTACCCTGATATACAATTTTTTCACCTTTCAAAGTCAATCATTGTGGTATCTTCACCTCGCTATACGAATTTTATTTCACCATACGATTTTGAGAAAAGGTTTTGCCCAAGTTAAAATCTGCCGGTCGTTGTGCTCATAACGCACGTCGAAATAAAAAAAGGCACCGAAATATAGTTTGCCGAAAACATTTTCAGAATGTTTAGAAAAGACATGATGATCGACTTCTCTCATGTCAGCATTCCGCATAGAAAATTTTGTGTAAAATACACAAGCGAGAGAAAATGTTCATTTGTAGCGTTATTAAATCTTTTACTATAAACTTTTAAATCAGCATACGTATATAACTACAAGTATCTACATTTAATTTGTTAGCTATGGAATCTGAAATCGATACAAACATTACAAACAAAGGAAAAATGGTTTTTATGTCAACAAAGTTGGATGTCGTAAATAAGAAAGCACCCGTATTATTAACATTGTCAAGGAATATGATCGCAACCAATCAGCATTTGCAATTATTATTACAACACAAACTCCATTAAAGCAAGCACAAGAAAGAGCTTCCGACTGAAGATTTGAAGGAGCTACATGTAGGTCATGCAGGCGATCAGCATTCAAAACTAGCAACCATTTAGTAAAAGTGAGGAAGTAGAAAATACAGAAAACCCCACATTGGCAGAAATATTTCAAGTGTTTAATTTACTGACGAGGACTGGTACATTAAAACAATGCATCTATAATAGGTATTATTTATCTCTTGTGTGGCATGTTTTTTATATTTTATTCATTTTATTAGTTTCCTTTTTATTTTGTTTTATTTTCTTCTTTAACCATGTCTTTGCGGGTGGGCTTGTTATCTCCTACGTGAGTACAATTCATCGTATGTATCTAATTCATATAACTAACTACTCAAGATAGTTGACGCATTTACATTACTTTCTGAAACTTGTTAAAGCCCTTTCCTTTACGGTATAAATACGTACAAACTTTTTATGTATGGTTAGATAGATTCTTGTGCACATTCCATACAAGAAAAACTACTGTAGCACCTTCTCTGGATCCTTTTACAAGCTTTAGCAAGCTAGCAGTTTTCTGCATTGCACCAGAATTTTTTTCTTTCAAACCAGAAGAAAAATTGGACAGGACTAAACAAACTTCTTTAGCCTGCTAAAAATTCTATTTTATTACGTATTAAATTAATCTTCAAGTGTACAGCAACATAATTAGCATTGATACCCATTTGCTTCCTCTCTGCATTATTCGCTACAATATACCAGCCAAAGTGACGTTACTCCAAAGGTATGTCCATCCTGTATAGTAAATAAAATTTAATTTTTTTTTCAGTAGCTATTAAACGGTCAGGTGTGTGAGAGGCCACTTTTGATAACTGCATCGCTCAGCCTTATTGAATTCTGGTTGAAAAAGGTTTCAACTAAACACGCTAAATTTTATAATGAAAGTGAAGACAGAAGCTTACGAAGGATAAAATTTTGTGATAACAGTTGAAATTCATTAAAATAGTTCAAAATACATACTAAAACTTGCTTTTAAGGGTGAGTTTGGCAAGCTAAACTTATTTGAAGTGAATTCAACGTTTATGTTATGTGTACCTTTTGAAGGCAAGAACTTGTTACTGTACGATCTGCATTTGGTACACAGATTACAATTTTACAGTATTGCAGATTATAATCACTAGGTGCACTTAACACAATGCAGCTACTGTAGGTAATTATAGTTACTAAAGTTAACATACTATTTTGTTACTAATTTTCAATGTGTACAACATTTTTGTAAGTTTTTTGGACGATTTTTACCGTTTTTTCTTTGTAAAATTACAATGGTGTCTATACCCAGACATACGATTTTTTCGCCATACAATGCCAGTCTTAGAACGAATTAACATCGTATCTCGAGGGTGCACTGTAAAGTTAGTTGTTTACTTGCATTATATCGCATTATATTATGTTATTCCAGTTTCCGACAGTCATTCGTGCCGTGAGAGATTGCAGATGTACAGATAATATAAAGCATAAATAATACATACAGAGAGTATGTAAAGATGTACAGAGAGTATAAAGCACAGATAGTATGTATCTGTACAATAACACTAAGATGCTGAATGGCAGTCGATTGGCACAGTTTTTAGAGTGGCAAGACTTGAGTTGAGTGTCAAGAGCTTGAGTTGTGGCAAAAGCAATCTTTTATTCCAACCTCTAAATTTTTTTCTGAGCCAAGGACATGAGGTCACTAGCCACTTTGCTATAGTATAGATTGTAATTTAAAAAAAATCAATATTTCACTACATTCGGTCACACTGTAGTATGATAAATGTATGTTAGGCTAGGTTAATATAAGAGAAAAAATATAAGAAAACTTTGAAACAGTTTATAACTGTAAATGGTAAATTATAAATGTGGTATTCAATATTATTTTGTAAAACGATCTAGTTTTGTAACTGCTTTAGATTCACAAAACTTACTGCAAAAAACTGTTTAACCCACACACTTAGACAATCTATAATTTATTGTAGATATCTATTTGAGGCTAACTCTTTGTAATTACACGTGAATCAGACATTAGAGGCTTATGTAGTTAATCAATTTGGACCGGGTGTAAAATAGTGTAGACTTGACCTCATTGCTCATACTTGCACTTAGGGTTTAATTAATTAATTAAAGTAATTTTAGGTAATTTAAATTTAAGCTTAACTAATTTATTCCATATGCGTAAGGGAATTGCC
The DNA here is from genome assembly GCF_963576615.1 of Watersipora subatra. NCBI lineage: Eukaryota > Metazoa > Bryozoa > Gymnolaemata > Cheilostomatida > Watersiporidae > Watersipora > Watersipora subatra. The sequence continues at coordinate 59,992,008 of NC_088714.1, read as the reverse complement.
AGTATTATGCTTTACTTACACATTATGAACATAGGTTCTTAGGTATGAAATGCTGTCATTATGTCTTGATATTAGAATAAATCTCTAATCTGTGTTTATCACACTTGCAAAGGCTGTTATACCCACCTACATTATCTTGAGTTGATTACATGAGATGATTACCTTTTTCCTTTTTTAATTGTTTTTATATTTAGTCTGGGGTCTGTTACATAGAATAAACACAAACTATGATAAAATTAATAAACAGCAAAAGAATCAAAGAAATTTTTATGGAAACTTGTTGCTCTGGTTTGTTAACTGGTTATCCAACTGGTTAAACAAATCCTGAATTAGAAAAAATGAATGTTAGCTTTTTTGTTTGCAAAAAGATAAAGCTAAAATAGACAGGCTTGAAGGCAGTTTTGGACAGCTTTATTTAGATTTTAGACTGATTGGTATCCTCTAAGATACATTGTACAATGCATTGCACGGTATAAAATATTTTTTAATACGGATACAATAGTAACCCCTTCTATTGGTGGCTTTCCGTAATCTTTGGATAAACTATGATCTTTAAAAAAAGAAATTGTCCATTTTAAAGGCTTTTTGTAACGTATTTTTGTAATTTACAGAACCTGTAAAATAAGATGCACTTATCATTATGTCTATTTTCTTTCAAATTATTGACTGGATATTTGTTTTTCTAACTAATATTATTGATTCAAAAACAGTTGAATAGCTAATTTGGTTTACTATTGCCTATAACAAAATAAGGATAAATTTTTAATTTTAGAGATGTTCTGCACAACTCAAAACGAAACGAAACAAAACTAGAGAAAACTCTATACGCCTAAAACTTTGTCAGTTTATCAGAAAATACTAAGGCTTTATTACGCCTGAATTTTCATGCTGTGTAAATAGAAACACAATTAACCCTTTCACAGGTGAGTTTTCTGAGCCTATTTCAGATCGTCCTGGGTGAATTAATTTTTCAAAAATATGAAAATTTTGAAACTTTATTGAAATGATATTTTTTTGCTACACTATGCTTGTATGATAGGTTTGTATCATATAACAAGGCATTGTACAAACAGTTTTACACCCTTTGTGCCTATTTGAGCTATTTAAACTACTCTTACACATGTGAATTTTTAAGAAAAATGAAAAATTTGATTGTTGTTGCGATAATGTTATATTGTTGAATAAAACATATTCTGTGTTTATATTACAAATAAAGCATTTTACAAGTAGAACCACACTTTGTAATGCATATTAGCCACTGTTTAGACTTAGTCCATAGCACATATCCATAGTCCATACAGTCTATTTGTGGTCTATAGTCCATATTGTCTAATTGTGATAAGTGACAACAGAAGCATCGTCATCACTAGACTCATCACTTATATTAAAATCCATTGGTTGACATCAGAAAAATTTGAGTCATTGTCTGAGTCATCAACTATAGAATCTGCCAAAACAAACTAGGCCTTTCGAGTTGATCTAGCAGGTCGTTGGGAAGATGAAGCCATGATTATAAAATGTTTTTTGTGTTCTCAAAAGATCAATGCTTGGATCTCACTAAGTAAAAAAGGCACAAAGAAAGGGCATCGACAACGATCGTAAAGCATAAAAAATCATTTCGGGGGAAAAAGGCTTAGTATCTTACTGAGTAAAAAAACATATCGATATTGATAACGATTGCCCAAAACGAGTTGAAATGAAAAGATACATGTCTAAAATGTAGTTATTCAAGTCATCACATGTGTTCTTATACTTTAAAAGTATTTAACTTGATAGAAAAACAAACACAGACCAATAGCAAGTTCTTTTGTTCACATAAAAGCATAAAATTCGATTCGGGGAAAAAAGGCTTAGTATCTTACGGAGTAAAAAAAACATTGAAGGACGTTTGATAACGATCGCCCCAAAACAAGTTGAAATGAGAAGATACATGTCTAAAATGTAGTTATTCAAGTCTTCACATGTGTTCTTTTACTTTATAAAGTATTTAATTGAATAGAAAAATGAACACAGACCAGTAGTAAGTCTTAATACGTAGCGCGTACGATATTGACATTAATGTCGCACCACCCACTAGGATCGATATCGCAAAACGACATTAATGTCGCACCACCTGTAAAAGGTTTAAGACCCAAACCAACCATTAGACACGAGCAGCACCTAAACATAATTATAGGCATAATAAAAGTTTTAATTCACTAAAATTGAAGTCACAACTTGTCTGATCATTGACCAGCAGCATGTCAGCTTTACCTTCAACAGTTTAACTTAGCAGTTAGAATAACTTCTACATAAGTAACATAAATGGTCGTTCATAGACTTTGGAGTTTGAAAGTAATGTATTAATTTATGTTTGATAAATCATTGTCACACAGTTTATAATTTGCTTGAAATATAAAGACTTTTAAATCTGTTATTACTAACAATAATTAACGGTAACACACTATCAAAGTTAATTTAAAACTTTGAGTCAGACTCGTGATATGCAAAAAAAGAACAAGCGTTTGGATTAACCAACAAAGTAAACTTTCATAGTAACTATGCTAACTAAAAATACACACCAGTTAGACATAATGTAAATAATGTCTCAATAACACAAAATATTATAAATCCGCAACTAACAACACTGGCAGCTGAAAACATTTTGCGATGATGGTTCAGTAATAATGTAAATGTTTTAAAAAGCAAGATTCAACTCTAAACTGCTTCAGACTTTCGGCATTGCCTAATAACGTATTTAACTTGTTCAGGAAATGACTGAGATCAAAAGAAAGATTTATATTTTATGGAATCAGAATGTAGTTTAACATAAGATTAAAAAACATCTCATCACAAAATATTGTGCGAAAGTTCCTAATTCGATGATTTCATATTATAGAATGAACCCGAATTACATAACAAGCTAAGTTTCAAAACAGAGAGTATACGCTTAAAACTCAACTACTTGACTGCTGTGGATATAAGGTATTTGTATTTCATGTGTTCCAGTTAGCTCCTCAACATATGATCATGCAAGAGGCTTGGAACCTTTTGGCAATGTTTTTGCTAACCGCAGAAAAACAAATCACCGTACACACTTTTGATAGATGCTCAGATACAAGCTGTGTGTTATTTTCTCAGCAGTCATATTTGGCAATATGACATGATTATCTTTTCTTGCAGGTCAATTAACTACAGTTATATTTAGGTTTGTAATTTTATCTCCCTCAGCCAAATTATTGTACTAATTTGTAAATCTTAATCATATATGGCAGCCACCCTGAGTATAATGGGTAATTGATAAGGTCAATCAATTGATTGTGTTTATATTTATGAATTTTTCCCACGTACTTTCCTGTGTCAAAGTAGAAGAATCTTATCTAGTCACAAATCAATAATCTGGCGTTAATATCGGTGCCTGTTTAGAAAAACACCTTTTCTATTAGCCTAATTTCTTTTCCAGCATAAAAATAAAATCTTGGGTAGTTCTGACTAAAGCTGAATATCAAAGACAAGTTTTAATGGAGCAAGTTTTGATACTTTATTGAGTACAAACAGTCCAAACCATTCCAAATCTCATTTTTTCTCAATTTCAGTAGTTATTTAATATCTCAATTAAATAAAATCTAGACCAAGGACACAATACGTTTTAATTAGCTATACTTGCCTGGTTGAACCGAGTTAAATGAAGAGCTCAGCAAGCATTAATCACAGTATTTTGCAGTACATTATCATTTTACAAACATCTTAAACAATTGTTGAACAAAAAACAGATCGTACATTATGGTGCGAAGCTTGCTAAAACTCATCATAGATAAACCAAGACTATAACTGGATCAATGCATAAAAGGAATAAAATAAGTAAGCATGAGAATTTCTCTTTCATTCACATGCTATAACTGATGCTACAGGTTTAGTGTTGACTTGTTGATTATGACACTTAGAAAGACTTGTATGGCTGTCAATATAGACATAAGTTTCTGAAATGTAAAACAACGTGATGACAAGGAATGCAAAGGTTCAAGCTAAAGGTCAGATCTCCTCATAGATAAATAAAGCTAGCTTGTAACATGATAGAACCCAGCCGTGACACAAGCTTGTAATTTTAGGCTTCAGGAAATTGATTGGCTTTGTTGCAGCTCCTGATAGTATAGTCTAAATGGGATGATTTTCTGGTCAACTTTGGGATGGATTTCACAATTTACGCAGCAAACAAAAATTTATAGTACTGATGCAGAAAATTTTGGATATTGCAACGTTGTTGATAGAACTTTGTTTAATCAGCACAATAGTATACAGTTTGGCGGCTGACACTGTCAGGTATTTATTAGAAGACTAGCAGAATATCCGGCTCTGTATGGGTATTTAAAATCAACTTATAAACCATAAACTTATTATCAGTCCTTACCTATATTATAGTTAATATGTATAGTTAATAGGTCTATTAGTTAATAGGTATAGTTAATTAAGTATAAGATTAACATAGTATGTCTATGATATAAACAATGAGTGGTAATGTAGTGGCCTGCCGCTCGCCATTAGCCTGGCACATTGCCAATGGCTAATTTCAGTAAGCCTACTAATAAGTGCTAACTACTTGCTCTCACGCTTTAGCGCACATAAAAATATGCTCTCTGTGACGTTGTGCCTTAATGGAGAGCGGTAGAGTATTTGCATCCACATAATGACATAAATCACCTGATAAATCTATTAAGCTCCTGTGACTTATTTGGTAAAGGATTAGACTGACAAAGAGGAGGGTCCAATATCAAATCTTCTACGATACAGATTGTTCATTGGAAAATTTTATTAGCTACGATTAGACATACCGGAGGACAACAAACTTTGAGAAATATATATATATATATATATACAGCGTCTCTGATTAATAAACAAAAGTTATCTCCCTAATTTAATGAGTTAAACTGACTTGAGAAAGAGTCTTAGAGATAAAAGGTCCACATACATGCATCCTTATATTTTCGATACATATATTTATGTAAGTGTATTTTTTTAGCCATTATACATAACTCATAATCAACTGTAATAAGTTTTTATTGTGCTCATAGTACTTAATCAAACTCAATGTCTAAAGCGTAGAGCTGAGACATCGAGACACTTTTCATATGACTCTCGGCCATATGAAAAATGCTGGGCTAAGTTGTGGCTGGCACAGTGGCTGGTAGTACACAATGGCTCAAGTACAACACTACAGAATATCACATTGTTTTGAATTCTCACTAACTATGACACAATTCTTAGTTTACCACGAAACATGGTTTCATTACAAAAACTAGCAGTTTTGCAAACTGAAATAATTATCGGCTATGTTGCAATAAGAGTTCATTGACTGTTTGCCGAAACCAGTTCAATCTAGTCAGGGGTCAATCGAAATCATGTGCTTTTGACCTCCGCCATTGAAATCCTTTCTAAGACTTATAACATACATAAAGTTTCTCTTATGCAATCACATTGCTACATGCAAGCTCAATGTGTTCTGAGGCTGAGCTCGAGTTTCATTGTGCCAGGATCTTAATGCAATATTTTCTTTATAAAACGGCTTCATACAAATTTATCTATTCCCTATCAATAAAATTACATACACATATTACTATATTATAATGAAAAAATTTGTTTTAAATGTTGTAATTGAGTACCTACACTCAAAAAGCAATAAATTTACCTATTTATTGATTACGATCTACAGTAAAATTTAACATTACTACTTACAGTACTTATTTTTACAGCAGTCATATTTGGCAATATGACATGATTCTCTCTTGTTGCAGGTCAATTAACTACAGTTATATTTAGGCTTGTAATTTTATTTCCCTCAGCTAAATTATTGTAATACGTTGTAAACCTTAATCATATATTGAACCCACCCTGAGTATAAGGAGTAATTGAAAAGGTCAATTATTTGGTTGTGTTTATATTTATGTATTTTTTCTCACACACTTTCCTGTGTCAAAGTAGAAGACTCTTATCTAGGCATAAAACAACAATCTGGCGCTAGTATCAGTGGCTATTTAAAAAAACACCGTCTCTATTGGCCCAATTACTTTTCCAGCATAAAAATAAAGTGTTGGGTAGTTCTGACTAGAGGTGAATATCAAAGACATGTTTGAATGAAGCAAGTTTAATACTTTATTGAGTACAAACAGTCCAAACCATTCATAATCTCATCTTCTCTCAATTTCTGTAATTATTTTATAACTCTATTTAAGAAAGTCTAGATCAAGGTCACAATATGTTTTAATCAGCTATAATTGCCTGGTTGCACCTAACTACTCAGAAAGCTCAACAAGCATTAATCATGATATTTAACGGTACATTATCAGTTTACGAACATCTTAAACTACTGTTAAACTGAAACCACATCCTAAATTATGGCGTGGAGCTTGTTAAAACTAATAAATAACCAAATACTGTAACTGGATCAATGCATCAAAAGACTAAAATAAGTAAGGACGAAGAATTCTTTTTCATTCACATGCTATGACTAATGCTACGGGTTTAGTTTTGACTTGTTGATTATGACTCATGTAAGGATTTGTATGGCTGTCAATATACACTGTACGTATAAGTTTCTGAAATGTAAAACAACATGATGATAATGAATGCAAGGGTTCAAACCAAAGGTCAGATCTCTTTATACATAAATAAAGTGAGCTTGTATCATGATATAACTCAGCTGTGACAAATGCTTGTAATTCTAGACTTTAAGAAAATAGTTGGCTGTGTTGGAGCTCCTAATAGCAAACTCTGAATGGGATAATTAGCTGGTCGACTTTGGGATCGATTTCATAATTTACGCAGCAAGAACAATTTATGCTACTGATACAGAAAATTTTGGGTATTGCAATATTTTTTGGTAGAACTTTGTTTAACCAGCACATTAGTAAACAGTTTGGGCAGCTGACTCTGTCAGATATTTATTAGAAGACTAGCGAAATGCTCGGCTTTGTAGGCCTAAAGGTATTTAAAATCAGCGTATAAACCATAAACATACATATATTAACTATTAATACCTATAGTATAGTTAATAGGTCTATTTGTTAATAGGTATAGTTAATTAGGTATAGTTTATATGTTTATGTTATTAACAATAAGAAGTAATGTAGGTGCCTGATGTTTGCCATTAGCCCAATGGCTAACTTGGCTAAGCTTACTAATAAGAGCAACTACTTGTTTTCACAGCGGAGCACACATAAAATTACGCGACCCGCTCTCTGTGACGTTGCGCCTTAACAGAGTGCGGTAGAGTATTTGCATCCCCATGATGACATATATCGTCTAAGCTTGCGTGGCTTATTTGGTAAGAGGTTAGACTAGTGAACAAGAGGGTCCGAGATCAAATCTTAAGCAATACAAACTTTTCATTGTAAGAGTTTAATAGCTATACCTAGACATGCCAAAGAAACGACAAACTTTGAGAATTATATATATAGCTTCTCTGATTAATGGAAAAAATTACTTCCATAATTTAATAAGTTAAACACACACCAGGAAGAATCTTGAAAATGAAAGGTCCACATGCATTACTATCCTTTTGATACACATATTTATGTAAGTGTCTTGGTCTAGCTGTTATGCAAAACTCATTATCAACTGTAATGAGTTTCTCTTGTGTTCATAGTACTTAGTATAACTCTGTGTCTAAAGTGTAGAGCTGAGACATCTAAGGACTTTTCATATGACTCTTGATCATATAAAAATGCTGGGCCAAGTTGTGGCTAGCACAGTGGCTGGTAGTATGCAATGGGTCAAGTACACAGCTACAGAATATTACATTGTTTTAAGTTCTCGCTAACTATGACACAATTCTTAAGTTCCCCACGGAATATGGTTTCATTACAAAAACTAGCAATTTTGAAAATTGCAATTGCAAATCTAGCAAGTCTATGCTTGCATCTCAAAGATTTATCAAATATGAAGGCAGGAACTTGCTCGAAACTAAGCTCATATCTCGATTATATCATATGCTGGGGCACTTGTACATGTATGTTCTAGTATAACGGTATCAACTACCCAAGGAAATGAAAGTTGATTCTAAGGAAATAAGTTCAGTGTTTGCACTGAGTTAATATTTGAACTTTTCTAGTTTTAGAGTTCATACACAATATTTACAATGCAAGATCAAAACACATGCACCAAGTATATTTGTGACCAAGTCTGTCACTTGTAAAGCTCTCAATCTAGCTGAAAATATTACAGACAGTGGAGAAAAGTGCAATTTCCTACAGATATTTTTATCTTATGAACATATGTTATACATAAAACAGATCATGAAATTATAATTTACTTTGATTTATTGCAACAAATGCAATAGTGATGTGAAGACTGTTATCTGCAATTTATTAAAGTCTAATCATAGCCGTTGGGCACAGGCATGGCTATTGTTTTGCTGTTTTGCTGCAAAACTTTACCAATAACATTCTTAAGTATATTATCAGTTTACTATCATGTTAAATAACTTTGGAACCAGAGTCATATTTTTGTATTTTACTGCAAACTTACTAAAACTCATCTTCAATACACTTTGACTGTAATTAGCTGCTAGATTGACACACATATTTTGTTTTTTTTGCTGGCTAAAACAGGTTAGTTGGCACGCTGCCAATGTGTCTCTGTTTCCTTGTCACGGTAAGTAACATTATGAATTTTTTTGTAAACTCAAATCTGACGTATTTTCACTTTATGGCTGATAACAATAGTAACATCTTTTGCAATGTGGATATTTTTTGCAATGTGGATATTTTTTGCAATAAAATACTAGATGACCAGATAAAAATCCCAAATACTGAACTGCATATTTCCCAAAATGCATGGTACAGTTGAAATAGTATTTTAACTTGATTAGATACTGTTACAGATAGATACAGATACATATACTATTATAGATAGTATTACAGTGTAGTTCTATGTAGCGCTAATCTTTTGAAATATAATTGGTTCATTTATTAATTTTAACAGCAGCCAGCAGTTTTGATGTTAATGTTGCATTTTTTAAACTAAATTCACAGCCAGCGTACTAGTCGAGAAAGACATTTATTAATTACTAAATTGTCATGAAATAATCATTTGCGTTTTTAAAAGCAATTTAAAATCTCAAATTATTGATGGAAAAGACTAGTCCTGCTGCTCACTTAAATGGATTTATGATAGGCTTGCGTAATACTCATATTCACATGCTTAAATGAGTTGCAAGTAACAGGCTTTTCCTACACAGCAGGCATATAGGTGTTCAGGTATAAGATGCAGTCATGGTGTCTTGATAATGTGTTTACTGTGTTGTCTTTGTTTATCAATTTCGCCAATGCTGTTAATCACTCATTCTATTTTGAACTGATCATCTGAAGATATGAGCTTCCACTTAATTTAATTGATTTTATATTTAGTGTCATGTAATATTCCACTGCACTTACTTATCCTCTGTTGTTACAGAGCTTCTATTTAAGAACCAAGGCTAGCTATTCTTTTTCCTAGACAGATAAAGTAACTCTTGTTTAATGTAGAAATTGCCTATTATTTTATCTTGGCTCTATGGCTGTTGTTTTATGATGGCAAAATTTAAATCGCAGTAAACAGTTTCTCAACAATCTGTATCAAGCGGTGTTATAAAATTATGATAATAAGAAAAGGCATAAATTGAATCAAAACTCTGGTAAAAATTGGTAAAAAGCCTCATTACAACTTTTAAAAAGGAGTGTAAAATATGATAAATTTAACTAGCTGTTATATTTTTAGAGAAAAAAGTAGAGCTAACAGTCAGCATCTTTTGACAAAAAAAGTGGATTTGTACAGAATCGAAGGTATTTATGTAGCTTTGTGTGGGAAACAGAGGCTAAACTTAATGAAAACATCATTAGTATTTGGCAGGTTCTCTATGTTGAAGCAAAGTGTCAGAATTGTGAGAAAATTCAATACTTAATGAGAAAAGTTAATATCTGTACTCATATATAAAGTATATTAAAGTGAATTTGAGTGGTGGAAACCAACATATATTCAATGTTTTAATAATTAGGAAACTAAAAGGAAAAAAGGGAAATGCTGGTTTCTACCATAATATATCTGCAAGTATGGGATAAGATTGGGAAACAAAATCAAGTATAAGGAGAACTTATTTAAGGAATATTAAAATATATTAGAATAAATTAACATCTAATGAAAAAAACTGTTTAAATGCAGTGTTAACATTGACAACAACTTTCATTGACATACAAAAATCCATTTCGTTATGAAAACAGCACTGTTAAGGTTTTCCTGCGGTTAACAAAATAACTCATATGGTATTGCATTCTCAGAAACATGATAGTGAGTATATGTACCTTTACATATTGTTATATAGAGCTTGAATCAATCCTACTTACCCATATTCTCTAAAAACTAAATTCTCACAAGTTATCTTCAGAGTACAAGTTATTGTATGCCCGTATATCTTTCTAAAATCGCCTTCTAAATATACTTTGACTATCTTATTTTTAATATAGTTATGCTGACAGTTGGCACATGAGTAAAATAGAGTTTGAACTTTTTGCTAGAGTTTATTAGCAAAAGCAATTCCTGTAACTGTATTTTTTGACAGCATTTCAGGTTATGCAATAGTACAGTAAAAACTGAGAACCAAACTGCAGCAGTGAGTGCAGGCAATGATGTTTTGTGTACTTAAAAATGTGGTCACTCTGCATATGAAGTTTTTTAATACTAGCAAACATAAAATGTATCAGATAAAATCTGAGTTGTTGTAGCACAGTGGAACATGTAAAAGAGGGTAGATAATTGTGACAGTAAATTCACCCGGATTTAAATGAATACTGATAATTAGACAGGAGCTCCCCTCTTTAGCTTCTTAGATCTTTAGCTAAATAATATAACTTTGAAAATTAGCAGAAAACAAATCAATGTCAAAAAATCATATGAAGGTTTAGAAATGCTGATTTACTGAATGTTTTAACCTTGTCAATCATATTCCTACTCATGATTTTCTAAAGTAACTATTTTACTTTAAAGTAAATTGTAATTCATGGTATTCAGCCATGAGCAAAAAACTCTTTTGCAAGGATTGAAAGCAAATACATGATAAGTCAATTTTCTAAGTTTTAGCAGCTTGCTGCTTTGATAAAACATTCTATTACATCAAATAGTACATAATACATGTATTTTTATATATAGGTACATTATATTATGAAATATCATATATTATACTATATTATTTAAAACAATGCTATCTTATATCAGGTTAGGCATTGGCACATCTCAAGTTACACGTATTTCATTTTGGATTATATTTCACCTAGTATCAATTTGTGTTAGTTTCTACTTTATATCATATATATCTCTGTTTGATTACTAATCTGCTCATTCTAAAGAGCTCAAAAACTGCCTGCATTGTTGTCATTAAATGAATCTACCAAGCAACACACTCACAAGAAATTTATTAAACCCTCAGACATTTAATTGAGGCTGATTAGGACATAAGTACATACATGTAGGAAAGAAATGCATAAAAGCTAGATAGCTTGCACATTTGGCCTTGAATCATATTTAAACACCTAGCATTGCTACCTATTTGTTTAAACTCAATATTTCACCCGGAGGTATTTTATCTGAAGGTCAATGATGAATGAGGTCTATCATGCAACTTAGTGATAAAGAAATTCGTAAAAGGCACAAATGTTAAATATGAAAGATCAAATAATAAAAATACTTACTGTTATATTACTTTATGCAGGCATATTGGAATTAAAAATTAATCATACTAACTCGGTATAAACAACCATAGTACATGTACATGATTTTAAATTTCATTATATTATGCTTAATAAATTAATTTTTTATGTTGTTTTATATTATATCATATTTCACTTTATGTGAGAATTTGGTTTAACATATTTTGAATACAAATATATAAGGTTAGTTGTTTACTTGCATTATATCACATAATATCATATTATTCCAGTTTCCGACAATCATTTGTGCCGTGAGAGATCGCAGATGTACAGATAATATAAAGCATAAATAATATATGCAGAGAGTATGTAGAGATGTACAGAGAGTATAAAGTACAGATAATATGCATCTGTACAATAACACTAATAGGCTGAATGGCAGTCGATTGGCACAGTTTTTAGAGTGGCGAGATTTGAGTTGAGTGTCAAGAGCTTCAGTTGTGGCAAAAGCAATATTTTATTCGAGCCTCTAAATTTATTTCAAGAAGAAGGACATGAGGTCACCAGCCACTTTGCTGTAGAATAGATTATAATTTAAACAAAAGAATTTCACTATATTCGGTCACACTGTAGTATGATAAATGTATGTTGCGCTAGGTAAATAAATGAGAAAAAACATAGGAAAACTTTGAAACAGTTTATAATTGGTAAACGGTAAATTATAAATCTGGTATTGGGTATTATTTTTAAAAACAATGTAATCTTGTAACTGCTTTAGATTATCATGACTTACCACATAAACCTTTTAACCCATACACGCAATCTATAATTCATTGTAGATATCTACAGTATTTGAGGCTAATGCTTTATAATTACAAGTGAATCAGGCAATACCGGCTTATGTAGTTAGACAAATAAGAGCGAATGTAAAATAGTATAGAATTGAATCCATTGCTCATACTTACACTTAGGGTTTAATTAGTTAAGTAATTTGAGTAATTTAAATTTAAGCTTCAGTAATTTAATCCATATGCTTAAGAGAATTCCGAGTGTTCTGCTCTACTTACACATTATGAACGTGCTTGTAGGTGGTTAGGTATGAAATGCTGTCATAATGTCTTGATATTAGAATAAATCTCTAACCTGTGTTCATCACACCTGCAAAGGCTGTAATACCCGCCTATATTTTCTTGAGTTGATTATATGAGATTATTACCTTTTTCATTTTTATTTTGTTTTTATATTTAGTCTGTGGTCTGGTACATAATATAAACACGAACTATGATAAAATTAATGTACGGGAAAAGGGTCAAAGCAATTTTTACCGAAACTTGTTACTCTGGTTTGTGAGCTGGTTAAAAACAAGTCATAAATTTTGAATTAGAAAAAAATGGATGTTTGCGTCTTGGTTTGCAAAAAATAAAGCTAAAGTAGCCAGGCTTTGGAGGCAGTTTTTGGCAGCTTTATTTAGATTTTAAACTGATCGGTATCCTCTAAGATAGATTGCATTGCACGATATAAAATTTTTTTTAATACTGATACAATGGTAAGACTTTTGCCTAGTGGCTTTTCGTAATCTCTGAATACACTATGATCTTGCAAAAAAGGAATTGCCCATTTTAAAGGCTTTCTGTAATGTATTTTTGTAATTTACAGAAGCTCTAAAGGAAAATGCAATTATCATTAAGTATATTTTCTTTCAACTTATTGACTGGATTGTTTGTTTTTTCAGCTAGTATCATTGATTCAGAAACATTTGAATAGCTGGTCTTGTTTCCCATAGTCTATAGGAAAATGAAGAACATAAATTTTTAATTTCAGAGATGTTCTGCACAGCTCAAAAATCTAAACAGAACTAGTGACTAGTCTATAAGCCTTAAGCTTTTTTCAGTTTATCAGAAAATACTAAGGCTTTATTGTACCTCAATTTTCATGCTGTGTAAATAGAAACACAATTAAAACACAAACCAACCATCAGACACGAGCAGCACCTAAACATAATTATGGGCATGCTAAAAATATTATTTCACTAAAAATAAAGTCACAACCTGTTTGATCGTTGACCAGCAGCATGTCAGTTTTGACTTCAACAGTTAAACTTAGCAGATAGAAGAACTTCTCTAAAAGTAACATAACTGGTCATTCATAGACTTTGAAGTTTGAACCGAACGTATTAATTCATGTTTTATAAATCATCGTTAAACAGTTTGTTATTTGCTTGAAAGATAAAAACTATTATATATTTTACTACTAGCAACAATTTACCTTAACACACCATGGAAGTTTTTTTAAATTTTTGAGTGAGACTAGTGATATGCAAAAAAAGGACAAGCATTTGGATTAACAAACAAAATGAACTTTCATAGTAACTATGCTAACTAAAAATATACACAAGTTAGACATATTGTAAAGAATGTCTCAATAACACACATTTTTATAAAGCAGCAACTAACAACACTGGCAGTTGAAAACATTTTGCGATGATGGCTCAGTAATAATGTAAATGTTTCAAGAAGCAAGATTCAAATCTAAACTGCTTCAGACTCTGAGCATTGCCTAATAATGTAGTTAACTTGTTCAGAAAACAGCTGAGATCAAAATCAGGTTACATCTTTGACAGAATCAGACGGCATGTAGTTTAGCATAAGATTAAAAAAAGTTTCGTCACAAAATATTGCGTGATAGTTCTTAGTTTAATGATTACAAATTTTAGAAAGAAGCCGAATTACATATCAAGCTAAGTTTAAAATGGAGATTATACTCTGAAAACTCAACTACTTGACGGCTGTGAAGATAAGGTACTTGTATTTCATGTGCTCTAGTTATGTCTTCAACATATGACCATGCGAGAGGCTTGGCTCATTTTGGCAAAATCTTTGCTAACCACAGAGAAACAAATCACTGCACACTTTTAATAGATGCTCAGATACAAAGGTGGTCTTGTTTGTTCAGCTGCGCGTTATTTTTACAGCTCTCATATTTGGCAATATGACATGATTCTCTTTTGTTGCAGGTCAGTTAACTACAATTATATTTTGGCTTGTGATTTTATCTCCCTCAGCCAAATTATTGCACTACTTTGTAAACCTTAGTCATATATTGAAGCCACCCTGAGTATAATGAGTAATTGAAAAGGTCAATCAATTGGTTGTGTTTATATTTATGTACCTTCTTCCACACACTTTCCTGTGTCAAATTAGAAGAATCTTATCTGGTCACAAATCAACAATCTGGCGTTAGGAGCTCCTTTCTTTAGTTTTTATAGATCTTTAGCTAAATAATATATCTTTGAAAATTAGCAGATAACAAATCAGAGTCGAAAAGTCAAATGAAAGTTTTGAAATGCTGGTTTACTGTATGCTCTAACCTAGTCACTCATATTTCTACTTATGATTTTGCAAAGTAACTATTTTACTTTAAAGTAAATCATAGTTCATGGTATTCAGCCATCAGTGAAAAACTCTTTTGCAAGGATTGAAAGCAAATACATGATAAGTCAATTGTCTAGATTTTTGCAGCTTGCTGCTTTGATAGAACCTTTGATTGCATCAAATAGTACATAACACATGTTATTTTTTATATAGGTACATTATATTATGAAATACCATATATTGTATTACATTATACTATTTAACACAATGATATAATATATCAAGTTAGGCAATGGCATATCTCAAGTTATATTATCTTAAATGATGTTCCATCTGGTATTATTTTGTGTTTGACTCTACTTTATATCAAATATATCTCTGTTTGATTACTAATCTGCTCATTCTGAAGAGCTCAAGCGCAGCTTGCATTGTTTTCATTAAATTACTTGATCAAGCAACACACTAACAGGAAAGCTACATGTATTAAGCCCTCATACGTTTAAGTGAGCTCTGTACATTTGAATCATTAAAACTAACACGCTAATAAAAGAATAATTACAGACTACTTTCTTTTGAGGCTGATTAGGACATAAGTACATACATGTAGGAAAGTCATGCATAAAAGCTAAATAGCTTGCACATCTGATATTTACTCATATCTGTACACCTAGCATTGTTAGGCTACTTCTTTGTTTAAACTCAATATTTCACTGGGAGGTATTTCATCTGAAGGTCAATGATGTCTATCATGCAACTTAGTGGTAAAAAAATTGTAACCGGTACAAATCTTAAATGTGAAAGGTAAAATAATAAAAAGGTACTTATTGCTATATTATTTTATGTATGCATATTGGTATTAAGATTTAATCATATTAATTTGGTATAAGCAACTATAGTACACGATTTTAAATTTCATCACATTATGATTAACAAATTAATTTTTGTTGTTTCATATTGTATAATACTGCACCTTTTGTGAGGATCTAGTTTTAAATATTTTGAATAAAAAATATATAAGGCTAGTTTTTCACATTCAATTATATAACAATATATCATATTATTCCAGTTTTCGACAGTCAGTGGTGCCGTGAAAGATTGTAAGATGTACAGAGAACATAAAGCATAAATAAAATATACAGAATGTATGTAAAGATGTAGATAGAGTACAAAGCACAGATAACATGTATCTGTGCTTTATAAGCACTAAGATATCGAATGGAAGTCGATTGGCACAGTTTTCAGGGTGGCAGGACTTGAATTGAGTGTCAAAAGTTTGAGTTGCGGCAAAAGCTATCTTTTATTCCAACCTCTAAATTTATTTTAAGAAGAAGGACATGAGGTCACTAGCCACTTTACTATAGTATAGATTGTAACTTACAAAACAATTTTAACTATATTTGGTCACACTGTAGTATGATACATGTATGTTGCGCTGGTATGTTGGTTGATTTACAGTATGAGAAAAAATATAAGAAAACTTTGAAAAAATTTATTGTTGGTAAATGGTAAATTAGAAATCTGGTATTCGGTATTATTTTGAAAAACGATCTAGTTTTTTAACTGCTTTAGATCCACAAAACCTACCGCAAAAACTTGTTAACCCATACACTTAGACAATCTATAATTCATTGTAAATATCTATTTGAGACAAATTCTTTGTAATTACAAGTGAATCAGGCATTTGCAGCTTACATTGTATGTCGGTAATCAATTAAGCGAGGGTGTAAAATAGTGTAAACTTGACCCCATTGCTCATACTTACACTTAGGGTTGAAAGTAATTTATTCCATATGCTTTAGAGAGGTGCTAGTGTTCTGCTTTACTTACACATTATGAACATAGGTGATTAGGTATAAAATGCTATCATTATGTTTTGATATTAGAATAAATCTCTAACCTGTGTTTATCACATCTGCAAAGGCTGTAATAGCCGCCTACATTATCTTGAGTTGATTATAAGAGATGATTACCTTTTTCCTTCTTTAATTGTTTCTATATTTAGTCTGTGGTCTGTGATTTCATAGTATAAACGCAAACTATGATAAAATTAATATACGGCAAAAAGATCAAAGCAGTTTTTATGTAAACTTGTTACCCTGGTTTGTGAACTGGTTACAAACAAATCCTGAATCCTGAATTAGAAAAAATGAATGTTAGCTTCTTGGTTTGCAACACGATAAAGCTAAAGTAGACAGGCTTGAAGGCAGTTTTGTACAGCTTTAGTTAGATCTTAGACTGATTGGTATCCTCTAAGATACAATGTAGATGGCATTGCACGGTATAAAATATTTTTTAATACGGATACAATAGAAACCCCTTCTATTGGTGGCTCTCCGTAATCTTTGGATAAACTATGATCTTGAAAAAAAGAAATTGTCCTTTTTAAAGGCTTTCTTCAATGTATCTTTGTAATTTACAGATATTCTAAAATAAGATGCACTTATCATTATGTATATTTTCTTTAAACTTATTAACTGGACGTTTGTTTTTCTAGCTAATATTATTGATTCACAAACATTTGAATAGCTAATCTGGTTTACTATTACCTATAGGAAAATGAAGAAGATAAAGTTTTAGTTTTAGAAATGTTCTGCCCAACTCAAAAATTTAAACAGAACTAGTGACAACTCTATAAGCCTTAAACTTTGTCAGTTTATAAGAAAATATTAATGCTTTATTACGCCCCAATTTTCATCCTGTGTAAATAGAACACAATTAAAACACAACCCAACCATTAGATATAAGCAGCACCTAAACATAATTATAGGCATACTAAAATATTATTGCACTAAAAATAAAGTCACAACTTGTTTGATCGTTGACCAGCAGCATGTCAGCTTTAACTTCAACAGTTAAACTTAGCAGATAGAATAACTTCTACATAAGTAACATAAATGGTCATTCATAGACTTTGGAGTTTGAACCGAACGTATTAACTTATGTTTTATAAATCATTGTTACACAGTTTAAAATTTGCTTGAAATATAAAGACTTTTAAATCTGTTATTACTAACAATCATTAACGGTAACACACCATCGAAGTTAATTTAAGATTTTGAGTCAGACTCGTGATATGCAAAAAAAGGACAAGCGTTTGGATTAACAAACAAATTTAACTTTCATAGTAACTATGCTAACTAAAAATACACACCAGTTAGACATAATGTAAATAATGTCTCAATAACACAAACTTTTATAAATCAGCAACTAACAACACTGGCAGCTGAAAACATTTTGCGATGATGGTTCAGTAATAATGTAAATGTTTTAAAAAGCAAGATTCAACTCTAAACTGCTTCAGACTTTCGGCATTGCCTAATAACGTATTTAACTTGGTCAGAAAACGACTGAGATCAAAAGAAAGTTTTATATTTTATGGAATCAGAATGTAGTTTAACATAAGATTAAAAAACATCTCATCACAAAATATTGTGCGAAAGTTCCTAATTCGATGATTTCATATTATAGAATGAACCCGAATTACATAACAAGCTAAGTTTCAAAACAGAGAGTATACGCTTAAAACTCAACTACTTGACTGCTGTGGATATAAGGTATTTGTATTTCATGTGTTCCAGTTAGCTCCTCAACATATGATCATGCGAGAGGCTTGGAACCTTTTGGCAATGTTTTTGCTAACTGCAGAAAAACAAATCACCGTACACACTTTTGATAGATGCTCAGATACAAGCTGTGTGTTATTTTTTCAGCAGTCATATTTGGCAATATGACATGATTATCTTTTTTTGCAGGTTAATTAACTACAATTATATTTAGGCTTGTAAATTTATCTCGCTCAGCCAAATTATTGTACTACTTTGTAAACCTTAATCATATATGGCAGCCACCCTGAGTATAAGGGGTAATTGAAAAGGTCAATCAATTTGTTGTGTTTATATTTACATAATGTATTTTCCCCACACACTTTCCTGTGTCAAATTAGAAGAATCTTGGCTGTTCACAAATCAACGATCTGGCATTAGTATCAGTGCCTGTTTATAAAAACACCTTTTCTATTAGCCCAATTTCTTTTCCAGCATAAAAATAAAATGTTGGGTAGTTCTGACTAAAGCTGAATATCAAAGACAAGTTTTAATGAAGCAAGTTTAATACTTTATTGAGTACAAACAGTCCAAACCATTCCAAATCTCATCTTTTCTCAATTTCAGTAGTTATTTAATAACTCTGTTAAAAGAAGTCTAGACCAAGGTCACAATACGTTTTAATTAGCTACACTTGCCTGGTTGAACAGAGTTAAATGGAAAGCTAAGCAAGCATTATTCACAGTATTTTGCAGTACATTATCATTTTACGAACATCTTAAACAATTGTTGAACAACAAACAGATTGTACACTATGGCGCGAAGCTTGCTGAAACTCATCATATATAAACAAAGACTATAACTGGATCAATGCATAAAAGGACTAAAATAAGTAAGCGTGAGAATTTCTCTTTCATCCATATGCTATAACTGATGCTACAGGTTTAGTGTTGACTTGTTGATTATGACTATTGTAAGGACTTGTATGGCTGTCAATATACACATGAGTTTCTGAAATGTAAAACAAGGTGACGACAAGGAATGCAAAGGTTCAAGCTAAAGGTCAGATCTATTCATAGATAAATAAAGCAAGCTTGTAACATGATATAACCCAGCTGCGCCACAAGCTGGTAATTCTAGGCTTCAGGATATTGATTGGCTTCATTGCAGCTCCTAATAGTATAGTCTAAATAAGATGATTTTCTGGTCAACTTTGGGATGGATTTCACAATTTACGCAGCAAACAAAAATTTATACTACTGATGAAGAACATTTTGGATATTGCAACATTGTTGATAGAACTTTGTTTAATCAGCACAATAGTATACAGTTTGGCGGCTGACACTGTCAGGTATTTATTAGAAGACTAGCAGAATATCCGGCTTTGTATGGGTATTTAAAATCAACTTATAAACCATAAACTTATTATCAGTCCTTACCTATATTATAGTTAATATGTATAGTTAATAGGTCTATTAGTTAATAGGTATAGTTAATTAAGTATAGGTATAACATAATACGTCTATGCTATAAACAATGAGAGGTAATCTAGTGGCCTGCCGCTTGCCATTAGCCTGGCACATTGCCAATGGCTAATTTGAGTAAGCCTACTAATAAGTGCAAACTAATTGCTCTCACGGTTGACCACGCATAAAATTATGCGACCGCTCTCTGTGACGTTGTGCCTTAATGGAGAGCGGTAGAGTATTTGCATCCACATAATGACATAAATCACCTGATAAATCTATTAAGCTCTTGTGGCTTATTTGGCAAAGGAATAGACTGACAAACAGGAGGGTCCAATACCAAATCTTCTGCGATACAGATTGTTCATTGGAAAATTTCATTAGCTACAGTTAGACATACCGGAGGATAACCAACTTTGAGAAATATATATATAGCTTCTCTGATTAATATACAAAAGTTATCTCCATAATTTAATGAGTTAAACAGGCATGAGAAAGAGTCTTAGAGATTAAGGTCCACACACATACATCACTATATTTTCGATACATATATTTATGTAAATGTATTTTTCTAGTCGTTATACATAACTCATAATCAACTGTAATAAGTTTCTATTGTGCTCATAGTACTTAATCAAACTCAATGTCTAAAGCGTAAAGCTGAGACATCGAGACACTTTTCATATGGCTCTCGGCCACATGACAAATGCTGGGCTAAGTTGTGGCTGGCACAGTGGCTGGTAGTACACAATGGCTCAAGTACACCGCTACAGAATATCACATTGTTTTGAATTCTCACTATCTATGACAAAATTCTTAGTTTACCACGGAATATGGTTTCATTACAAAAACTAGCAGTTTTGCAAACTGGAATACTTATGGGCTATGTTGCAATAAGAGTTCATTGACTGTTTGCAGAAACCAGTTCAAACTAGTCAGGGGTCAATCGAAATCATGTGCTTTTGACCTTCGTCATTGAAATCTTTTCTAAGACTTATAACATGCATCAAGTTTCTCTTATGCAGTCACATTGCTACGTGCAAGCTCAATGTGTTCTGAGACTGAGCTCGAATTTCATTGTGCCAGGATCTTAATGCAATATTTTCTTTATAAAACAGCTTCATACAAATTTATCCATTCCCATTCTATAAAAATACATACACATATTACTATATTATAATGAAAAAATTAGTTTTAAATGTTGTAATTCAGTATCTACAATCAAAAAACAATAAATTTACCTATTTATTGATTACGATCTACAATAAAATTTAACATTACTACTTACAGTACTTTTTTCTACAGCGTTCATATTTGGCAATATGACATGATTTTCTTTTGTTGCAGGTCAATTAACTACAGTTATATTTAGGATTGTAATTTTATTTCCCTCAGCCAAATTATTGTACTACTTTGTAAATCTTAATTATATATGGCAGCTACCCTAAGTATAAGGAGTAATTGAAAAGGTCAATCAATTGGTTGTGTTTATATTTATGTACGTTCTCCCACACACTTTCCTGTGTCAAACTAGAAGAATCTTATCTAGTCACAAATAAACAATCTGGCGTTACTATCAGTGCCTGTTTAGAAACACACCTTTTTGTAACAGCCCAATTTTTTTTCCAGCATAAAAATAAAATGTTGGGTAGTTCTGACTAAAGCTGAATATCAAAGACAAGTTTTAATGAAGCAAGTTTTGATACTTTATTGAGTACAAACAGTCCAAACCATTCCAAATCTCGTCTTTTCTCAAGTTCTGTAATTATTTTATAACTCTATTTAAAAAAGTTTAGACCAAGGTCACAATATGTTTTAATCAGCTATAATTGCCTGGTTGCACCTAACTACTCAGAAAGCTCAACAAGCATTAATCACGATATTTTGCCGTACATTATCAGTTTACGAACATCTTAAAAAACTCTTGAACTGAAACCACAGTCTAAATTATGGTGTGGAGCTTGTTAAAACTCAAAGATAACCAAAGACTGTAACTGGATCAATGCATCAAATGACTAAAATAAGTAAGGACAAAGAATTCTCTTTCATTCACATGCTATGGCTAATACTACGGGTTTAGTGTTGACTTGTTGATTATGACTCTTGTAAGTATTTTTATGACTGTCAATTATATACGCATACATTTCTGAAATGTAAAACAACATGATGAAAATGAATTCAAGGGTTCAAAGCAAAGGTCAGATCTCTTTATACATAAATAAAGTGAGCTTGTAACATGATATAACTCAGCTGTGACAAATGCTTGTAATTCTAGACTTTAAGAAATTAGTTGGCTGTGTTGGAGCTCCTAATAGCAAAATCTGAAATCATAATCATAATTCACGCAGCAAACAAAAATTTATGCTACTGATACAGAAAATTTTGGGTATTGCAATATTTTTTTGGTAGAGCTTTATTTAACCAGCACAATAGTAAACAGTTTGGGCAGCTCACACTGTCAGATATTTCTTAGAAAACTAGCGAAATGCCCGGCTGTGTAGGCCTAAAGGTATTTAAAATCAGCGTATAAACCATAAACCTATTAATTATTAATACCTATAGTATAGTTAATAGGTTTATTAGTGAACAGGTGTAATTAAGTATAGTTTATATGTCTATGTTATAAACAATAAGAAGTAATGTAGGTGCCTGCCGCTTGCCATTGGCCTAATGGTTAGTTTGAGTAAGCTTACTAATAAGAGCTAACTACTTGCTCTCACGGTGGAGCCCACATAAAATTTTCTATCCACATGACGACATATTTCGCCTAATGATTCTATCAAGCTTGTCTGGCTTATTTGGTAAGGGGTTAGACTAGTGAACAAGAGGGTCCGAGATCAAATCTTAAGCAATAGATCTTTTTCATTGGAAATTTTTAATAACTATAGCTAGACATACCGAAGTAATGAAAACCATTGAGAATTATATATATAGCTTCGCTGATTAATGGAAAAAGTTACTTCCATAATTTAATGAATTAAACACACATGAGGAAGAATCTTCAAGATGAAAGGTTCACCTGCATTACTATATTTTTGATACACAAATTTATGTAAGTGTCTTGGTCTAGCTGTTATGCAAAACTCATTATCAACTGTAATGAGTTTCTACTGTGTTTATAGTACTTAGTCTAACTCGGTGTCTAAAGTGTAGAGCTGAGACATGGAAGAACTTTTCATATGGCTCTCGACCATATAAAAATGCTGTGCCAATTTGTGGCTGGCACAGTGTCGGGTGGTACGGAATAGGTCAAGTACACAGCTACAGAATATTACATCGTTTGAAATTCTCACTATGACACAATTCTTAAGTTTCCCACGGAATATGGTTTCATTACAAAAACTAGCAATTTCGTCAACTGAAATAATTATGGACTATGCTGCCATAAGAGTTCATTGAGTGCTTGCCTAAATCAGTTCAATCTAGACAGGGGTCAATTGCAATGATCTGCTTTTGACCTTTTGTCATTGAAATACATTCTAAGGCTTATAACGTCCAAGAGGTTTCTCTTATGCAGTCACATCTCTACATACTAGCTCAATGTGTTCTGAGACTGAGCTCGTATGTCTTGTCCTTATATCTTAATGCAATATTTCCTTTATAAAACAACTACATGTACATACAAGTTAATCCGTTCCATACAATAAAAATACATGAGCGTATTACTATACTGCAATGGAAAAATGTGTTTCAATTGTTGTAATTCAGTACCTACACTCAAAAAAGCAATATAATTACCTATTTATTGATTGCGATCTACAATAAAATCTAACATTACTGCTTACAGTACAGGATCGAGTTCGTACTTTTGAGACAGACACCAAGGCCAGCGCCCGTGTGAGAGAGACTGAATAGTCACACATTTTTTACACTAAGCTTTTTTGATGCTAAGCAATGCCACTTAAACTTTGAAATTAAATTGAATGAATTTAGCTTACTAAACCTACATACTTAGCGCTAAGTTTTAATTTTCACCAAATTCAACTATGAATTTGTCGTCGTCTTGTTAGTTTTTGTCTGTTTCCTGTTTGGCATCTTTGCTTCGCTTTCACTATCATTTTTAGCCGACCTTTTGTAAACCATCGTTCAAGCTAATATGACAAAAAAAAGCCAGGCGATACTGTTCTTGAAAGCGGCCTCTTAGTACTTGGCTAACTAACGCATATCGATAACCGGCTCATATGCTTGCATCTCAAAGATTTATCAAATATCAGAGCAGGAACTTGCTCGAAACTTTGCTCATATCTTGATTGTGTTGTATGTTGGGGCACTTGTATGTCCTAGTATGACTATATCAACAACCCAAGGAAATGAAACTTGATGCTACGGAAAGAATTTCAGTGATTGCACTGAATTAATAGTTGAACTTGTCTAGTTTTAGATTCCATAAACAATATGTACAATGCAAGATCAAAACACATTCACCAATATTTGTGACCAAGTCTATCACTTGTAAAGCTTTCAATCTAGCAGAAAATATTACAGACAGTAGATAAATGTGCAATTTCCTACAGATATCTTTATCTGATGAACATTTGCTATAC
The DNA here is from genome assembly GCF_963576615.1 of Watersipora subatra. Lineage (NCBI taxonomy): Eukaryota > Metazoa > Bryozoa > Gymnolaemata > Cheilostomatida > Watersiporidae > Watersipora > Watersipora subatra. Next base: position 59,967,434 of record NC_088714.1, on the reverse strand, counting down.
GTAAAACAGACCATGAATTTATAATTCGCTTTGATTTATTGCAACAAATGCAATAGTGATGTGAAGACTGTTATCTGCATGTTATTAAAGTCTTATCATAGCCGATAGACACAGGCATGGCTGTTATTTTACTGTTTTGCTGCAAAACTTTACCAACAACATTCTTTAGTATATTATCAGTTTACTAACATGTTAAATAACTTTAGAACAGAAGTCATATTTTGTATTTTACTGCAAGCTTGCTAAAACTCATCTTCAATAAACTTTGACTGTAATTAGTCACGAGACTGACACACCTTTTTTTTTCTTTTTTGACTGTCTAAAACAGACTAATTGGCACGCTGCCAATGTGTTTCTGTTTTCTTGTCACGGTAACTAACATCATTAATTTTTTGTGAACTCAAATCTGACCGTATTTTTACTTTATGGCTGATAACAATAGTAACATCTTTTGCAATGTAGATATTTTTTCCAAAGTGAATACTTTTTGAAATAGAATACTAGACGATCAGATAAAAATCCCAATTATTTAACTACAGGTTTGCCAAAATGCACCTTACAGTTGAAATAGTATCTTTACTTGATTACATACAGTACTGTTGCAGATAGATTCATAATTATACAGATACTATTATAATAGATAGTATTACAGTGTAGTTCTACAATGTATGTAGCGCTAATTTGTTGAAATATAATTGGTTCATTTATAAATTTTAACAGGCGACAGTAGCTTTGATGTTTATGTTGTATTTTGAAACTAATTTCACAGCCAACGTACTAGTTGAGAAAAACATTTATTAATTACTAATTTGTTATGAAAACTTCATTTGCGTTTTAAAAGCATTTTTAAATCTAAAATTATTGATGAAAAAAATGAAATAATTTTTATTTATATTACATTGTTGTTTACGGATAGCAGACACAGTAACCTTCCAAATACAACGTTGGTGTCTAAAGATTTTTGAGTAAATTACGCATTTTTCCCATTAGCAAAATTATAATTTTTTTTAGTTTTCTTTCACAGGTTGTATTTTATAAAACATTATAGTTATATTTCATGAGAATGTTAGCATGGTAAATCTGAACAGTCAGTTCTTCAAACAATAATAGAAAAATAAGGGTAGTTCTTAAGCCGCAAATAACTATAAATTTTTTGAAGTAGATCTATTTACCCAAGCAAACATGGTTTAGCATTTTGATATGACTTCTCAATGGTAATCAAACTGATAAGAATTGGATATTTATTTTTCAGTGCTGGTAAACTGTTAAATCTATAACTGATTTCCTTTGGCATATACATGTATTATGATGTTACATCTATGGACTATAAACTTCAATAAACCATTATAACTTCTACTCTACTCTAGCTCAAAACAAAATCCCCCTGAAGTGAGTTGTTCGGATAGTCAGCATTATTTTATACAACTTCAGCTCTTGCGATAGTTATTCTAGAATATCCAACATATGAGTTGTAGCAGTTTTTTAGAGGAAGTTTACCATTTGTTCACTATTTATCAATGAAATAAATTTTATGTTGCCAATAGGCTAAAACTATTTTTAGCCGGCTTTTTTGTTTGAAAATATATCTTTTAATATGCTGTGCAGATTAAAGGCATGTGGTGACTTCATAAAAGCTCAAGTTTTTTGGATTACGCACATAAACTGTTTAAATATTAAAACACAACATGCAAATTCTGAGCCCACATGTTAGAACGCATATTTGTGTATGAAGGATGTTATGATTTTGATAGAGCTATCAAGAAGTTAGTTTTTGTCCTATCCCATACGAACAAGTTAATTATTCTGAATTGAATTGAAGTAGGCAATGTTTGTGTTATGTAATAAATATCATCATGTTTAAAGGTATGTTAAAATCTTACATTAATAGTAAACAGCATAGCTAGCTTATGATGTTATGCAAGACTATATATATATACACACATATATATATACACACACATATATATATATACACATATATAACAGCATCCTCTGCATTTCCCTGTTTTGAGATGTAGGGAGCCAAGTGGGCCTCTTCGCTAACAAACAGTTGGTTGTCTGTAGGTAGTTGTGACAAAGTCTTACTAGCCTCTCAGCTAGAACAGGTGACTGACAAAGCGGTCTCTTCTGCACTTCTCTAATGTGAGGTGTGGAGAGCTAATTGGGCTTCCCAGCCAACAGACAGCTGGTTGCCTGTAGGTGACTTTACTTTAGCCTGGGTGGCAGACAGTCTAGCGTTCTTCATGGTAGCAAAGTTCATCAAGGCAGCCTTAAACTCCTGTTCATTCTCGATCTCTTACTGGAACTGGTGCTCGTCAACCTCTATGGCTGCAATAGCCCTCCTGTACTCTTCTTTTGTTTTGAACCTGCATTCAGAAAGCGCATGGTTATGCTGTAGGATAACCTCACATGACAGAAAACCATACTGAACCTTATTAAGGAAGCTCCGCACTCGATACAGGAAAAGTTGTGGCATATCTTGAGTTACCTCTACGTAGCTGGTGGTACGACCATGCACTTTTGTTTGTAGAACAGCTTCTTCTGAGTTGGTACCAGAAGAAACTGTACCAAGGTCAACTTTTCTTGTTGACCTTCATTCCTGTCCTTCCCATCTCTGGTACCTTTACCTTTTTTATCAGATCTCTCAGTCAAGCTTGGCCACTTGCCATCATCTGAAAGATGCCAACATAGACCGGCAATAATAGGTTTAAGAGGTAACTGACTCAAAGCTTTTTGTACATGATGCATATAAAACAGCCAATAATTTCAGCAGCCTCAACTAATTTATGCATAACGAAATTTTGCTCAATTTTTGTATAACATGAGCCTGAGTGACCATAGATCTGTGTTTACTTTTCAACTAAACCTTTGCTTTACCCACTAACTTTATCTCAAAAACATCTACTACAGTCAAAACAGTTGATGGTGCTCTTAACTGTAAATCTAAATTTGTTGGAAATTTTTTTGATGGCTGTTGAAACTTCATTCCCTGTATCAAGCCCAAAATCGACCTCAACATAATTTACTTATAATGTTCATACTATCTTATCATTTAACCAATTAGGACCAGAGAAAGAACAACTCACACTCCTACTAAGATGACAAAAACATTTGTAGTCCTTGTCTCTTCTACCTGACCCTCAGTCCATATTCCTTTCACTTTCGTTACTGGGGCTTCTATCATAGCGGTACCTGTTAAGATCTTGCCTCTGAGAGTCTGCAGAACTAATTCCCGCAAAGTCAATACTACTATAGCCTTTCCTGTTGCAAGTTAGGCACACTGGCAACGAGGCAACTGCAAAGGCGGAGCTGCGGACTATTACAGTTGTAACATTTATCAATCTTAGGTAAAAGTTCAACTATAGACCTAGTGCAACAATCATGTCTATCAGCACCTGAATACCTAGAGGACTTGACTAGAGTTTCTATGTCGGATTCTACATCCATGTCTAGTAAACTCATGACTTGATGCTCTTTCTACACACAGCCTTGGGAAACCTGTTCATAGACCTATTATAATAATAATTCTTACATTCTTTCCGAGAACTTCTATGAAGTTCTGCTCCTTTACTACAATAACGACTAGTGCTTCTAATTTTTTTTTCAGATTACCTAGCAACAAAGCCGCTACTTCTGAAACCTCAGTACCAATAGCTTTAGCCTTAATATATTTTAGTACAACATCTTTTAGTATCCTGTCTATGATGCCATGTTCTATAAGCACTCGCCACGCCTTCACTAGTTAGAAGAAGGAAGCAAAATTTTGACCAATACGCCCTTTTCCATATCTATTTAGGTTTTCATTAGCTTTATCAATAAGCTGAAAAAGCAACATAATCCTGAAAGCATGTTTGAGAGGCTTTGCCTTCTAAAGCCTATCTGCCTTTCTTAGCCCAAGGTATACTGTAACATAGTGAGGCGCACAATATACGCCTGCATATAAAACAGTTTTACCAACTTGTAAAAATAAGCTTCAGCTTTAACGCTTAAGTACATAAGCAGTAACTTTACATCACTTCATTCACTGTTTAACTTCTTTGTTTCTGACCCTTTTTTATAGCCTCAGGTCTTACCTAAAACTATGACGATCTCATTGAGTAAAGTTAACCACTGCTTTACACTGTCCTAAAATTGAGCATAGAGATGTTTAAGAGCTACCTAAACACCTTTCTTTTCAACTATGTATCTCTTTCAAAAAATTAGCTGAATGATTCAACCTTTTCCCAGAAAATGCCAAAAAGCTAGTAGCCACACATAGTTGCCAAATTATATGCTTACTGTTTAAGTATCTGCAATTTTTAGAAAAGTGTTGACTCTCTCGATGTTTATTATTGCCATCATAACTTACTCATTTACCCATTGATAATTTACAAATGTATTAAACACAAACTAACAAGAAACTTCTAAAACAAAACATAGTGACAGCGTTTTATATCTGAAAATCTATACTCATTAGGCATTGAAATGGCCAAATGCTTGGAGGCCATTAAAGCGCATCAATCAAATTATTACACAAACCCTTCTTAAAACTGTTTGTATGAGCAGCAGGACTATATGTCTGTTCTGTTTTACAGCTGTCTTTTGAAGCAATGCTTGTGAACCAGATTTAGGCTGAGAAATTCTCTGCTTCACTTGTAAGAGATACTTAAAACAACCATAGGCTTTAAACAAAAATTATTTATCAGTTAAACAGGTGGCTGGTCACTATGTAGTAGCAAGTGTTTCATGGATCATGGCTAAGTTTTTTCATCTTTCAGTCACTTTTAATACTTAGTTTCACTTTCCAACAGTTTAAGTAGAAATATGTGATAATGTCTTGTAACGCAACGATATAGTCATGAGAAAACTGTGCAATGCAATGTTTTAATTTGTAATGACATATTAAATATCAAAACATTACAGCATAATAACATATAGTGTATAGTTTTATATTTCTACTAGAATAAACTATAGTATAGTATAATATGACATGATATATTATAATGTGATATAACATAACACCAGGTAATAAAAACTAGAACATTATAGTATAGTATAATTTAGTATATTATTATTTTTAATGGCATGTTATAGTATTGAATAATGTTTGGTAATATAACAAACTAAAAATATATGTTTTAAATTAATTTTGCAATTATAATATAGTATAGTACATTGAAATGCAACATAAAACATTACATTTAGTGTGATATAGTATCATGCTTGTGAAAAGCACGAGTAAAAATCAAAATCACATACAAAATTAGTATGGCATAATCAAATGTGATTTGAAATACAGCACAACTTGCATAGCAAAATATTTGGACTTATTTGTTTAGTAGTACATGTAGGTATGTGTAGCGTATTATCTAGGTATACTTTGAGATAGGGTAACAGGAAGTTTATGTAAAATTATAAATTACTTTATATTTCTCAAAGTTTGTTGGCGTTGTACATGTATATGTCTAGCTATAACTATTAATATATTGGAATGAAAAGTCTGCAATCACATAGATTTGAACTAATGGAGATTGCTACCGCAAATTTAAAATCCATGCGCTCTACCGCTGAGCCACACAAGGCGCAATAACCTAGTGTAATTTGTTATCATATACGGTAATTAGCGCATGCCATTGATGGTTAAGAGGATAGAGGAGTGGTGAGATGGTTAAGTAAAGGCAATGCCTTGAGAAAACTGTTGAACCTGCGTAGAGAGTTGGTGCTGTTTTTAAATGAAATAGGTAAAAGCAGCGGTATGCTCGATAGCACAAACTTGTGCAATCTAACCTTTCTTGTTGACTGTTTTGCCAAATCTGAAAAATTTGAATGCAAAGCTGCAAGGCAAAGGATTTTTTTGGATCTGTGATCTGCAAAAAGGATCTGTGATCTTGATTTGCTACCTTTAGTTACATTTATGGAAAAATTGAATGCTGAGTTTTCAAGAAGGTTCACGAAATTTGATGCAGTCAGTTCTGTCATAGACCTTGTGTCAGATCCGCTGTCCATTGATGTTAACGGCACATGAAAAACTCAACTTACAGCTGAGTACACTTCACTTATGTCTCAAATACAGGTAGAGCTGTGCTATCTTAATGGAGACGAGATTTCTATCGCTGATCTAAATATGTTTTGGTCATTACCTGTAAGCTTGAAAAAATATCCAATAACTACTAGACGAGCTAGAGAACAACTTAATTGCTTTACTTCCACTTATTTATGCAAATCATTGTTTTTAGCAATGAATTTTGTCAAAAACAATCATTGAACACGACTTACAAGTGCTCATCTTGATGAACTTGTAAGACTGGCTGTAAGTAGTAGGAAACCCCATTTTAATAGTATTGTCAAGTCTAAGCCCACTCATCATTTTTCTCACTAATATCAGACACATTTATTACAGGACATTTATTCACTAGTTTTATGTCAAATTTTGTATATAAATAAACTTGTTTAAATTGTAATCGGCGCCTTTTTTAAGATGTACACAAAAAATTGCATGTTATGTAAATTGAAAAAGAAAAGGGCACATCTTCAGCTTGTTGTGGATTTTAAATTTGTCAGATTTTGCTGAAGTTGATCATGGCCCAAATCCTTTGGCCATCTTTGGATTAGGCTGTAAGTTATTTATTATCTTTAGTTTGTTATCATACAATTGACATTTTCAGCTAATGCCAAAGCAGATATCATATAAACATCAAACCAAGACTTTGATTTTATACAGGTACCAACTAAAGATGCAAAATTTCCTCCACTGACTCACAATTTACAGAAAAATTCTGGCAGTGCACCAAGTACAGTATCGGCTTAGGCACATGATGATTTGCTTGTCAAGTTTTATAACACGCTGCAAATTTGATCTTGGCATGCAACTATTTAAGTGCACTTCTACACAATATCATACTTAGATTATTAATACTCAACAAAATTTTATGCTGTCACACAGAATATGACTTGAGCGCAAAGAATTAGGCAACCTAAGATATATTATGACCTGTGTCCCAATAAGAGTATATCGACTGTTTACTCGAACCAGTTCATCTAGTCAAATAAACAACCTTCTTATAGCCTTGGTTCACAAACTGTAACAAATGATTTTTTATGAACAACTATAGGACAATCAGAATGGATGCTAAAGAAAGAACTTTTCCTTCTCAATGATAAAGTTTGGTGTCGAAATGTTTTTTGACTTGTAAAAGATCATGAGCATGAGTCTACAACAGGAACTATTTCATATGAGGTAGTATCATTTTTGGTAAACACGTCTACATTGCTATAACAAATTTACATTGCTATAACAAATATAAACTGCTATAACACACATACAATGCTATAACACACCAAAATTGCTTTAACATGCATGTATGTATATTTTTTGAGCACAATTACTGTAATAAAAAACTGTTTCCATTGTTTAAATTTCGACTACTAAATTTTTAAACTGATCAGTGTTAGAGAATGTATAATGTTGGAGCGTGCCTGAGTAAAAGTACCAGTTAGGCTATTTTTATATATCTGTAAAAGCAGATGAGAAGTACTCCAGTTGCAAGGCAATTTCATCCATGTTCACAACAATTGTAATTCAAGGATTTTAGATTTTAAAAGGTAAAAGTAATTTAGATTATGCATGTGCATAATCTAAACTACTATTTATGTGTTGGGTATGTTTTTTGACTTCGTTGTTTTTATCTACAATAATAAATATAATGATGCACATCGAAATGATTAACAATAATATTTAGCACTTTGCACAATTGCAGAGTACACATATACAGGTCACATATGTAGTTTAGGTTTGCCATAGCCATAGTATACTGAGTTGAGTTAAGTAAGTTAATGTTAACTGACCTATAAATAACTATTCTATATATTTCACTAAAGTTACAGGAAAACCACTGAAAGCATAATTTCAGTATTCAATGATTGTTCCAGATGCTTTGTTATAGTACAAAGTGACTGAAACAGATACATGAAATTTAGGACACTACCATGATGCCTCTATTTACTTGCTACAGTAATTGGCTTGATTGGTTTGTTTGTGGACTCTTAGTTTTTTTTCAAACCTGACCTTATTTGGACATTTTTTTGACTGCCAATATTTGCATCAGCTTTTAAAATCTTTTGTATAAAATGACCAAAATTAAATCAAAATTTAGATCGAAGTAAACACTTGCTGATATAAAGTTGAAGTGTTTTTATAACCTTTTGCAAAAAATAATAATTGTTTATGGTGCTAATTTCTAAAAGCAAGATTCATAATTTAATTCATTTTTTAAAGAATTCTTTATGCTAAAAAATTGATTCAAAATTTTACACTTTCTAGGCTATTACTAATTTACATATTTAGAAAATTGTATCCCAGTCACTCTACAAGCTAAAAGAGAATTCACTTTGAAGATAGTACAGCCATGTTGTCTATATTTATGCTTATTATAATTTTGGACGACGCAAGTTATCTTATTATTGACCTTAAACTTTAACATAGACTGCCGACCAACATAAATTAATGATGTAAAAAGGATATGACTCAGTCCTACGGTATACTAGCTGTTACCTATTTCCACATGCTATGTCTTCTTACATTGATGTTCTTATGACAGTTTCTCACATAGAAGAATGTGTCTTTAACCGTTGGTTTTCTTTTGGTGATCTACCAAATGGTTCAAGTGTTGGAGAGTCAGTCTACCAATCTGAATGTCATGAATTTGAGTCTTATTTTAATCAATATTTGATCTTTACTTCTAGTTGTTGCTTTGAAAATGCGGACAAACCAACAGACCGCTTTTTTGATAGTATATATGCACATTTTTATACTTTATTCGAGACATATACAAAATTTTTGTATTCATTCTTTTCACTATTGATCTTTCTATCTAAAAATTGCAAAAAACTGATTTAAACACTGAGGAAGTGTGCTTCCTGTAACTTAATGTAAAATAAAATAGAGAGAAGTTGTTAATACAAATAAAAAAAACTACAGTTTCTGTGCAGCCGTTATATTAGAAAATTAAGTTTAGTTTCTCTTAATTAAAAGACCAGAGGGTTGAGTCTAAAAATGACTTAAAGCTTAAAGCAGATTAAGCAAATTACATGTTTTTTGCAGTTTGTGTAACGTAAAATCCTATGAATTAAAATATACATTCGACAAACAAATTGTTTACACTGTAGGAGTGCCTGCTGTAGTTATATTCATGATTTTCAGTATCTTGAAACACTTATATATTAAGAAAAAAATGGAGTAGTTTTCTTATTTTCAAATATACTAAAACAAGTCTTCAATAGTTGACTCTAAGGTGACTAATATTTTAAGCTAATATAACCAGTTTGGAATTATTTTTAATGTAATAGCTGTATTATCAAACTCAAAGCTGATTTCCAAAGCTGTTTAGTGTGATGTAATCATTATCAATTAAAGTTATTGAATCAATTAAATCAATCAATTATCAAAATCAAAATTATTACACTTATTGATTAGGTTGGGCGCACTGTCTTTAAGCAAAAACAAATTCAGAAAGGCAAAAACATAGATAAGTAAAGTAGACTAGCAACCTTTCTCAAGTTTGATAGACATTTGATAGAATTGAACGCTGAAGTCTGTAAACAGCTGAAAGCTGTGTGACACATTTTTTGCTAGCAGACATTTACGGCTTTCATAGACTGCCTAATACTTGTATTTTCACAGGTTACACAAAACATCCATACACATACTCAATATTTTGGTTTATCTTTCACATGTCAACTCAACATGATATAATCATTAGTCTCTAATTACATAATCTAAGAGTTCAGTTTACCTAACTAGTACCGTTACAGGCAGTGCCATTGCAATAGATACTGGAAGCATAAAAATGATGCTATAAGGTGCTTTGTTTGTCATTTAACAAACAGCAACATAACTAAATACAGGATACGTAAGACATATAAAAGGAGGCTGTATAAGAGAGGGATACAGACAACATAAAATTTGTGTTGAAGAAATAACTGTGTTTTAGCAGCATAGAATATGGGTAATTACATCGTTTATCATACATTTTTAGTTTTTAGGCAACGGCTAATTTTATAGAATTCTTTACAAGGAAAATCGAAGTACTTAAGATTGGACTTTCACAGCTTATATATTGTAAAATTTTGTTTAATATTATTCAATTGAAAAACGCTGTCAAGTGAAAATGTTATGCAGTTTAAAAAGAATTTTTCTTACAATATCAGTATCTTTGGCTATGAGGACAACTATCTTAGATTGTTTTAGAAGCAGCAAACAAAATCTTTGAACACCAAAATTCCTACAATTCTGGTACTCTGCCTATGGAATGCTAAACTCAAAACTAATTTATATGTTAATTTGAGTCAAAGCTGTTTTTTGCAACTAGAATTGAATACCATAAGTATTATTATAGTATATGCATGGACTTTTGCTAAATTTTATTAAATTATCAAATTTTTCCTAGTCTACCCTTTACATCGCCATGTTGCCACTGATTTAAAAGTTTGGTATTTAAGGAAATTTTCATTTCAACTTTAAAACTTATTATATAGCCAAAGGTAGGTGCTGAGGTATATCAGTATATAAAACAGTTTGTATGTCAAAAATACAAACTGGTGTTGATGAATTACAGGCACTTTGTTGCCGCTATTTATCGGTATAATGTATATCAGCTGGACATGTCTTGATGCAAGCTCTATCAAACATGGTTCAAACAGGTGAGTTGCTTATTAACCAAGTTTTATTTTGCTTTTTTGTACTAATTCATGACATTTAAAGTTTTGAAAACTTCACCTATATTAATGCTACTGTAGAAGAACAAAGAGAGAGACTTGTTACAGTCCAGCACTAATTTTTTTACTAGAGGAGAGGATTCCCCAGCAAGTGCTTTACTTAGAGATTATATATGTAAGTATATATTAGTTCTACTTCTAATAATTGCAAGATGAGGAAAATATATCTTCATATCCAATGAAATAGCGTTAATTTGTTATATCAACAAATAAATAAATTTTAAATGCAGGTTTTTGTAGCTGTAAACAATTCAATGAACAATATTTAAATAAAACTATCAAAAAGACGGTTAAAGTCTGCGCGCTATAATGTTTTTTTTGTCTTGAATAACAAAAAATTCCAGCTCTACAAAAGCTGAGATATGTACTAGCACTGTCTGAATCCACAGTATACAAGAAAAGTTACAGTTTGCTAATTTGTGATTGGTACATTTATACAGAGTGAACATAACAAATAAAAATTTTGAAAGCCTTTTATAAGCTTCTTATCTTATTTTCAAATTTTGTAACAATCTTGGTTTATATGTAATAGAAAATTCATTCTATCTATCAACTTCAAATTCAGTAGTTTATCAAGATAAGAAACCTATTTTTACCTCTCATGTACTTTTTGCAGAATGGTTGGCTTGGTGGTGAACTTGTATCTAACGAAACTAACTGTCAATATCAAGAAAACAACTCACAGAAAAGGGGAGAACTCATTTATTTGGCGGTAAGCATTAGCAACTAGTGTATTTTGATCAGCCGAATTAAGTTACACACCTGTGAATATATTGATGACTTTCCAATGTAAGCTGAAAGAAAGCTAATATTATCTGATGATTCTTCAAATATGAATTAGCTATTTTAACTTTTTTAGAAAATTATCAGTCAGTCACCGGCTAAATCTGCTGAACTGTATAATTTTTCCTAATTGAAATTTAACATGCACAATAAAATATACTTGCCAACAAAAGGTTTCCTGAATAATTAGCTTTCGTTACCAGTTTTTTTTATTTAAAAAGGTCAGCCCCACACTTTGAACAGTTTCTAATTTGTTCTTCTACAGAATGGCAAGTGGAATTTTTCTAAAAAATTTCAAATATTCTCAGTAATTTAAGTATTTACTTAGAGCTTCCTGCCTAGCATTAGGTTGTATTTACTTAAAGTGGAAAAGCCATTCAAAATTGTGTTATGCAATAAAGTATTCATTTATGCTAAATTCAGAATTCAGTATAGCAATTCATTCTTAAAGCATGTAATAAAGAACGTTACATTAGTAAACAAACTTTTAGAAAATAAAGATCTATGTTATTACTAAAACCATAATTTAAACTCTGAAGTTGCATACCGCAAAGAAAAAAATAGCTCATTATCTTTTATACTTTTTGTTACTTTTTAGCCTGTTTTTTTACAGAATGACAAAATGTTTTTTTTTCTTATTCAAAAATGATGTCAGCAACTTAATTTTGTCAGCATCAATGTCAGCATTTATATAATTGAAGAAACCAGTAACAAAACTTGCTTTGGCACCATATTTATTTAATAAAAATAAGTGATATCTTAATAAATAAGTTTATAGCAGATGACCTTCTAAGATACTAGCAGGACCTTACTTTAAATTTCCTAGTTGTGTATAGCAAAAAGGAAACTTTGTCATTGTTTCCTAATTCTGTTCTAGACTACGTTCAGTGTAAATAAAAGACAACATTTTAACACGCTCACAGATTTTTGGAAAAGGCTGGCAATTATTATCAGGTTTTACATGTAGCTAAAAAACCTAAAATGCTGAAGAAAAAATTATGAAACGGAAACTAGTATGGACAACTACTTTTTCCGTCTATGTGTTTCGAGTGTCGTTATGCCTTTACATAACGGTTACGTCTGCCCTTTAGCTGTTTCAAATTTACTGACAGGTGTCTGATCATTGTTCTAACAGTAAATTCTATACATTTTTAGTGCAATGACACTCTGGCTATGCAAGAGTTAAAGGCAGGATACTGTGAGCTGCAGCAGGTGATTCCAACTGGTGAATACATAGGTGACAGTATATCAAACCGAAATTCCACTCTGGAAAATGTCAAGCGAGCAATTGACTACCTCTCTGCTACATGTGGTCTTGCAGAATCAACTTGTAGGGTAAGATAAACCAGCTAATTTTGTATTGTATCTGTGTGTGACGTAAAACTTTAAATTTTGTCATTTTCAAGGAATTCTCCCTTTTCGATCAATTTTTTCTTTTTTGATACGGAAAGACACTTTGTGAAATTAATTATCCTCGCAGTATAATACTTCAGCAAAGAAATTAAACTTCCAAACCATTATGCGAGAATAGCTTTACAAATCAGTAGTTTAACACTGAGGTTTCTTTAAAATTTTTAACCATATATTTTTCTCTTGCAGGAGTCACAATGTCCTCCACTTCACTGGGATGCAAGTTGTGTTCTCAAACGCTTGGCCTCCCTTCGAATATTCTCCCAATGTTATGCCAAAGCTTTGCATAGTTATTCTGAAGAATGCGGTGTGAATCGTGGTTCATCTTTTTACATAAGCTGGCTAGATCTATTTTCTAATTTTGGATGGTTTAATTCATTTTCTACCACTGATGCTTTGTAGTTGTAATGCTCTCAAACACTCATTTTCTACTATAATAGCTTTCTTTAGCATATTCATTCATAGAACAGTCTCAATCGCAATAATATTAAAATAAATAGGTTGCTATTTTTATTACTGTATTTTAAATTTTTGTGACTGTTGTAAAATATATCTAAACTCAATAATATAGCACAGCTTAGCAAAATATAGCTAATATGTTTTAATTTAATGAATGCTTATTTCAGAAATATGCTGTTTTTTCTTGAACTTTTTATTAGTGCTAATAAATTGCTAGAAGAAATATGTCAAATATACAGGCTCATGTTGTTTCTCTCATTACACACTTCAATCAAATTCAGTGTAAACTTTCTTTTATATGTGCAGTAGATGTTTCTATAATGTATACCTCTTATAACTTAAATTTCAGACAACGTAAATAATTAATGTCAAGCTTTTGCTTTGTACTAAGTAAAAAATTCCATATAATATGAAAGGTCAAGTTGGTCGAGTTTTCAAATTTGATTGGAATAGTCGTCTACCTTGCAACATTTGTGATAAAAACAATGTGCGTATAGCATTGTTTATTATAAATACAACTTATCACGTATATACATATGTATGCATACAGGTATATACATATATGTGTATCGAGTATATATTCATTATTTAAAAAAATTAACTTACTAAATTGATTTAAAATGATGTTTAGAACTTTTCACAAATATCACCAACTTATATATGTACATTTTTTATATATTTAAAATATAGAACTATCTATGCATTCTCTAGAAAAGAACTATTGCTACTGTTCAATTATACAAATAATACAACATGCCTTTTGCTTTTGTTTTATTGAAATACAAAGCAAAAAAACTAAGAAACATAACTAACGAACAGTCTGGTGTTTCCAGCACATTCTACCACATCAACTGATCATTAAAAGTATTCTAAAATTAAAGAGTTAATATACATTCGATTAATAAATGAACAGCAAATTATTAATATTTTTTTGTTCTTGTGAGAAACGTTACTGTAAGTACATCAATGAAGGAAGAAAGAGTGTGATGAGTTACCTAATAGCTGGTTTACTGTAAACCTGAATAAATTAATTGTTTTCAGCAGGGTTTAAAACAAAGCCAATCATGCTTTTCCCAGCAAATAATAAAGTTAAAACTAGACATAAGGTTAGCAAATAATTAACTTCCTTAGTATTATTAAAATTATATCTACCAAGATCTAAAATGATATACAGTTAAATTAAAGCTACAGTATGTCATACCCCTTTACACGCCTACTACTTTATATAGGAAGTTATGGTATTTTGATAAACCCACGACCAAATGAGCGGAGCAAAGTTTGAGAGTTTTTATGATAAATGCATGTGCACACAACTTATGAAAATTATTCATCAACAATGAGACGAACCCTCGTCAAGAAATTTCATCAAAAAATTGAACCATCGTTTTGTAGAGTCGTTTAGGTATAATAATGACACGAAGCGCGTATAAACCTATTCAAATATATTACCAAGTATTTGAAATGTGTCGACAGCATCTTAAAACTTACCCATCTGAATGGATTATACACGAATAGACAGATTTATTTGACCGAAACTCATTATTAAAACTTGCTTAGCCTTACTTTTATCAAAATTAAGACTGGAAATTGAAACACCGAGCAACAGAGAATAGAACGATTAAGTCATGCGCATTTCACAAAAAAAACGAGCAAATTTCACCAGTCTATATAGCATTGTCGAATTGCCAAAAGCTTCTGTAACTAACGTAGGAGTACTGAAATCATTTTATTTTTTGCCGATTTCAACGTAACTGACATTTTCGACCCTTGTGAGTACTTTGGTACTCTAACTGATGTTGAACGCAGTGTAAGTAAAGGAAAGGACGTTGATATTTTTTTCTAACGATTCTTATGAGTATATTACAATATTTAACTATAACTTTGGATGACTACAGAGCAATGACTATGTGGTACAGATTTTCTAAAAATCTATATAAATATCACAACTTCTTGATATTGTTAGCTATGACGTTTTGAAATGTAAACAAAATTGTGCATTGGTTTTATATTGTTACTATATTAATAATATTGGTTATTCTAATAATATCAGTGCATTTTACTTCTAATATTGGCCAATATTGTATTTCTCCTATTGCAGGAGGAGAGATATAAACATATAATATTTTCCTTTCATTATTGCTATTTGCTGTTTATAATAACACCCACACCCATTACATTACAGCTACTATTGAAGTTATCCTGTTGCACTGCAGTGCCATTTGACTGCTAATATTGCATTACTCAATCATCAGTACCCTCTCTTTTTTTACAATATCACTTTGGTCATGGGCTGTATGACAGTTGAATTTCTAGTCTATTAATTGTAGCAAATAAAATAAATTATTGTATGTTATACTTTTCTATACTGACTCATATGCTGAAGTGAGTTGCAAGGAAAAGGCTTTTCTTATACCTCATCAGTATAAATGTTTATGCATAAAACTCTACACTTTAGACATCAAGGGGGACTAAGCACTATGCACACAATAGAGACTAGTCACTGTTGTCTTTGCGATGTGCTTTACAGCTGAACTAAAATTTGCTTTTCATTTAAAACATAGTAATATATCTACATCTGCCTCATGTTTTTTAACATTTTTTGACATGTCTTTTTACTTATTAAACTATAGAAATAAACACTTTTATTGGTCAGAGAGTCACCAAAAAACGTACTCTAGACTTAATCAGGATCTTGTCTTACAGCAGCAGCAAGCCAAACTATTTACTACTTTTCTTGATAAACAAAGGTCTGCAAATATATTGCAGTATCTACAAATAGTCAAATCATCAATGCTAATTTTATTTACTGCGTAAATTGTGAAATCAATCCTAATGTCCCAAAGTTAGTCATCACATTCTGATGCTACTGTTAGGAGCTGCAACACAGCCAATTAATTTCCTAAAGCCTAGAATTACAAGCTTGGGCCATAGCTGAGCTATATCATGCTACAAGCTAACTTCATCTGGGTATGAAGATATGTGACCTTTAGCCTAAATCCTTTCATTCATTCTTATCAGTCTGTTTCATTCAATCATCAAAAACTCATCTATGCATTGACAGCTAACCGAAGCCAAAACAAGCTTTCTAGGGTCATAATCAACAATGACAAACAAAGCACAATACATCAGCTGTACCATATCAGTAGAAGTTTCCTTATGTTTAGTTATCTTAGTCATTCAAAGGGTTTGAAAATATGTAGAATTTTGGTGATTAGCTACCATTGCAGTTTATATAAAATGAGAATTGTACAGCTAAACCTCAAGACATGAGTTTAACTTTGTCATGTAACCAACTTCAAATCAATCAACTGAAAATAGTATGTATTTAAAAACTGCAAAAAATATTTTGTCATTTGTTGGAATTATAAAAATAATTGTTGTTTTACGTAATAAATACTCAAATACTTTTGAAAACAACGAAGAAGTTGGTTATTTAGAAGAAACATATTATTTAACTGTTTAATTTTAGTAATAGGTTTCATTAAAAGTGTGTGTGTGACTGATGAAAAGCATTTTCCTAATTTCAAGCATGGGTTCATTTTTCTTGACAACAAAGTCAACTCTGACTTGTGTGAGTTCTTTATTACACGAATGAACCAAAGTTTAGTTTAAATATAATTATCGGTTCTAGAAATTGATTTAGTGAGTCTACATGTATTTGGAGTGATCCGGGCAAGTGTTGAATGTAACGCTTATATTAATTTTACATTAGCAATATACAGTGTATAGGTTTATAAGGAATATAAGTAAAATTTTAATTTCACCGACTTATAAAAGCCTCTCAATTGTCATTTTTTAATTAGAATCAGTTAGCAGATGGACATTTTATAAAACTATTATCCTGAATAGCTAGTTAATTATTTTGGTTTATCTCGGATAGCTAGCTATCATATTGTATTATTCTGGATAGCTATGGTCTATAATCCTGTCATTAGCCTGCAGATAGATGTTCCAATTTTGTATTCAGTTGTGGTTTAGTCAATCAAATATACAGACATACACATCCTGAATTATCACTTGTCTTATATATAATACATACTACAAGTAACTTAAAAGGACTGTAAATAGTTCCATTTTGCAACCCATGAAAACGTTTTGCTTTAAAATATCCTAAAATTTCGAATTTTAAATGAAATTGTGTTGTATGACACTTTATTTTAAACATATGTTGATAAAGTCAAGTTGCCGACAAAAATAGTTTTGTGTTTATTATTTCTACCTAAAAATCTCAGAATATACTTACTCATCAGCTGGTAGTTCTGAGAGTTTTTAATTGAATCAATGGCTGTTCAGGCTAGTAGCTATCCTCTATAAATTTTAATTATACTTTGTAAAATACATTTTAAATGGTTTTAGTTTAAATAGTTTAGTTTGCATATAAACGAGTTTAGTCTATTATTATAATCTTACGGTTATCTTGTTGAGTTAATGGAAAATAACTCGTTTACACCGACTCACTCGATAATCTTATATTCTTCAACTTTTTTACACTTCTATCTCATTCTCCAGATTGGAAAAAAATGTCACACATCGCCTCAGCATCAAATTGGGGCTGAAAACACGCTATATAAAGAGTTAAAATGTTTATGTGCCACTTAATTTATTTTTTATATTCTATTGTAACAGCCAGTCTCTTACAATTTGTTGAAGTTAAGATAAGAAACTGTTTCACGCAAGCTGAGTCTAACAATGACTATCTGTAACCAATTTTTAACTAAGTAAGAAGGCTGTCACCTATTATATTTATACTGTCTTCCTTGCGTATTTCTGCCCATTGTTGGTAAAACGTGTTATCTCTCATAATTTTGAATTTAGTGCCAGCCACTGCAAGATTTTTATGCTATAGCTTTAAAAATTTGTATGTGTATTTCTAAACCTGGAAACTAACTGGTGTGAAAATTCCTGATAATCCCATTTTCATAATCTCTTGTAATCCTTTGTTAACCTGTTTTACCATCACACTGAATGTTAGCAATAGCTGTGTAATTTGCTGGTAAGACATGTTATCAGCTGCTAGTAGGTTTTGTCTGCAACTTGGCTCAACAATGCTGATCGTCAATTGTGCATAACTCTACTATTCTATGTTAGATTACCAATTTAATAGTGAAACCCAATAATTGCGTAGTGGCGAGTCTATTTAGATAGTTTATTACACAAACAGAACAAAGCAATAAGTGGAAAGAACATCAAATCTTCTAAAATAAGAAACACAAAATTTGACATGAATGCAACTGAAAGTATATTTGTTAATTTTGTCTGATGCCGGTTACACATTATTCATTGTCTCTCATACAGCTCTTGCTTCCGGATTTTTTGCCTTAAGGTCATTGTACATATCTTTAGCTGACAGTTCATGGGGTGGGTAAGCTCTTTCAGGGGTGTGCTCTCTACGATAATTAGATATCACTGGGTTAAAATTTAAAAAAACATCACATGCTCATCAAATCTTTGATTAAAATGATTTGTGTCATCCTTCTTGTTTACACGCTTTTTTGGGCTAGCCATAACACCTCTCAATCACTTTGCAACTGCTACAACGCTTGAAGTTATAGCATATCTAAGAGTTGCCCAAAAGAACCTTTTGCAGCCAAGTATCTCACATTTTTTGTCGTCCACCAAACGATAAATGTAGTGAACCTAAAATAGCCATAACAACTTTTACTCTTGTGATAGCTTAAAAGTAAACGAGACATAAATTAAACCCAAAGTCCGCCAAGACCAAATCATTAATTACTTCTAGCCTACTTCAAATAATGGGAACATAACACTAACTTTTGCAGCAAACATAAAGTATAACTTCAGATTTGAACAGAACAGCTACAAATTGTCTCAAGGTAAGCATTTCATTGTTTCTTAAAGTATTAAACGATCTCATAATAAAGTTCGAATACTCATTCCTCGTTGACGTGAAGAAAAACGTTTCATGTTGGCATCTCGACGTTAAACCAGACGGTGAATAAAATTTTTCCTCTCCACAAAGCTAACACTCTAGTATTGCAAACAAAATTTAATGTGCTGTCTTTGATTTCTTAAATTTGATGCAGTTCTTAGAGAAGCTACAAGGTTCACGCATTGGATATTTTGTGCGCTCATGTGAAAGCTTTTTGTTTAGTGTGTGTTGTTTTTTGTTGGTTCGCATCTATGTTGAGGTCCCCTAAAAAGTCTGCAAATCTATGTTGAATTGCTTTGCCATATTTACCTTCAAATGTAACTTGGAAAGTGTACTAGTGTAAGTTTTATATATAAATTTGAGTGCAGCCCCTAATTCCATAGACTTTATGTGCAATGTTAAGTGGTAGAGTTATGCATTACACACAATGGACCATCAGCATTGTTGAGCCAAGTTGCAGACAAAACCTATTAGCAGCTGATAACACGTTTTACCAGAAAATTACACTGCTATTGCTAACCTATTGCTTTACTATTGCTTTACTTTGCTATTGCTTTATTACACACTTATTCACTCCAAATTATGCTATTCAATAGAAACTTATGGCAATGCACCCAAAATTCATCTTAGCAAAATAATACAGTTTCAAAAGAAAATTGTCAGAATCATTAACCGTAAGCCATTTGGATTTCCAACAAACGATTTATTTAAAACCTCTGATATTTTAACTATTGATAAATTGCATAAATATAAGTTGCTTATTCAA
Organism: Watersipora subatra; assembly: GCF_963576615.1. Lineage (NCBI taxonomy): Eukaryota > Metazoa > Bryozoa > Gymnolaemata > Cheilostomatida > Watersiporidae > Watersipora > Watersipora subatra. Next base: position 59,947,374 of record NC_088714.1, on the reverse strand, counting down.
GCCCATAAATTATTTTACTCAAAATGTGATCCAGCACTACCATTTTATAATACTCGTCATCAATTACTTTCTCTTCCCGTACCTAATCATCTAACTTTAGCCGGTCAACGATCCTCAAACTTTGCAACACCTGCGCTGTGGAATCGACTACCTAATTCAATAAGATCAATAAAATGTCTCGGTAAATATAAGGTGGAACTGAGGCACCATCTCCAGTCTGGAGAGTGAGTGTTACGGTCTGGTTTTTGTGCTGCTGACTCGGGCTCGCGTACCACTGGCTTTGCCATTTCGCAATGGGCCCCATCATCATTTCTTACTTATTGTTATTTTTTCACGCATTGGTTAATTATATTTTGTCTCGAGTATTAATTCAATTGTGTAATCTTTAAAGGTGAAATAAAACACACACACACACACACACACCTTCAGTGTGATGGTGAAACACGTTAACAGAGGATTACTAGAGATTAAGAAAATTGGATTCTCAGAAATTTTTATACCAGTTAGGTTACAGGTTTAGAAATACACATACAAAATTTCAAAGCCATAGAATGAAAATCTTGCAGTCGCCGGCATTAAATGCGAAATTATGAGAGATAACACTTATTACCAACAATGGGCAGATTTTATGCAAGCGTAGATAGTTCCAGCTCTGGAGTTTTTATTTTGCACTAAAGCTAAAACACATCTATGAATATTGAGAGATAACAGTCTAGTGAAAGGTCATGGCTTAAGGGTAAAAATTTAGCTATTTGTGCAGGTAGAAGGGGGAAAGCAGTAAAAGAGACCAACAACCAAATTTTGTTTAACACAGAAGGAACAAACAATCTGAAAATACACGCAAACAATTAATATGTAATCTTGTTTATTGTTTTTCAGCTATTTATTTTTTTTCTGACCTTTTTCAAGGTTGGTTCATTTGGTAGTCAGTTCACTAGGAATTGTATCTATATTGGTATATATATTGTTCCAATGTTCTTAGAACCAAAAAGCAGTCACGGGTATTGATTGACTAGAGGAGGAGTAGTAAGTACTATGAGTAAGTAAAAAGTCACATCACTATGAATAGCTGAGGGGTCGCTGAAGTACTAGGAAAAGATAAGGAATGATTTTAGTACTATAAGTATGGGAATAGTTACTGTAATAGATGATACACTGTTCTATTATGAATAATAAAAGGATTTGCTGTAGAAACATCGGTAGTTTTTTGTAAATTTGATCAAATGGTGATTGATTATGATTATGGTAATAATGATGATTATAATGCGGCAATTTAAGGATCAGTTCTTAAGAGTTGGTTAGGCACATCACAGACAATATCTTATTACCTTGTTGTAAATTTATCAAACCTTAAGATATTAAATGATTACTAGTAAAATAAAGGAGATTGCAGCAGTTCTAGCAACTTCAACAGTTGTGCCACAACAACCATTATATATTAAGTTTACACATTTTGATTCTGAAAGTTATTGGCGCTTTGATAGGTAGAAGACAACTCTAAATACAGTTACTGTATATCAACAACTTTAAGTCTTAGGTATCTGGCGAGTATTGATTGTGCAGAGCATAACTGACACATAATAAAAGATTGTAATTAATTACTGCATAGAGTCAGGTAGATAACATTGCGCTACACAAAAAAAGAGAATCATTATTTTCTTTCAAAGTTACATGTACATGTACATACACTGTGATATGGTCTCCTTCATCTTCAATAAGATTGTTATTGTAGTAATCAACTAGTCTTAGAAAAACAAACTAAACTGGCTCTATTACAATCTAACTAATATGTCACACTTCTTTACAGCAATATTGTTAAATAAATAACTTTGATACTATTTCATAATAACTTTTTTCACTGCCTTTTGTACCATAACACAGTTGTAAAGGTCATGAATTGTTACCTTCTACATGAAATAGTTTGTACATGACTGAACTTGCTTTTTGGTCAAATTATCGAAAGCAAACAGATGACTAGCATTCAATAAAAACCATTACATGGCATTCCTACATGGCCTATAGATTATCTTAACTGACATACAATTACCTGCAGCGCATTTGCAGGTGTTCATCATATAGAGCTCCATTAGAACCAGCATGAATTCAATATACACAAATTGTCACTGAACAGATAACTCCTAATGGCCCTCAACAAACTCTTCAATAACCAGTATGTACTGCATGGTATATTTCACTTCTCTAGAACTCACTTTTTATATGGATTTGATTGATAGTTTTTTCATTATACATATTATGTATTAGCTCTACCTTTTGAAAATTCCACTTACTTTACTTCCAATCACCATTCCAATTAAAATGGCCAAATAATATAGACTATTTAAAGATACTTTTAAACTCTACAAATATTCAATGTATTTTATTACCTCTATTACTTCTGTTTTTCTGTCTATAGCCTACCTTTCTCTAAAGTATTTGTTGAGCTATAAAAACATATTCTTTAGATAATTGGGTAAGCCTTGTCAAAAGCTTTGTTTTCATAACTTGAAAGCTACTCTCTCATAAAATCTGTTTTTGTGAAAATGACTTAAAACGATATGAGGATTAGGTTAGTTGGTAATAAACTCTAACGGCCAATCATGGACTAATTTGTCTCCTGTTTGTTGACATGGAACACCGTGTTCATTTAGACTAATGTGTCACAAAGTTTACAAGATGAACTTTGTGACTAAACAGGTTTATAACCACGTAAAAGTGTGACTAGTGTCATTTTCCTAATAAAACAATTAATAACCATTGTAGCAGATAATTCATCACCAACGCACAGAGCACATTCTCTCACTCTTTATCTCTTATGTATTCAATTCATAGAAATTTTAATTTTATTAAACTTGTACTAAAGGCCCCACAATTGTTAAAAAGCTTCAGAGTTTTTATTATCATTTTTACCTATGAATATTGAACTATATGATAATAAACATCACTTTCAATTTCCATGATAAAAAACTGCATATACTTTGTTTATGATAAGAATTCAGTGAAACTTTCAGTTACAAAATAATCTAAATAGTAAATTTTTGAGTTGCAAAGTACATTTTGGAAGATATTTTCTTTTGATCTGCAAAATATATATTCTAGCTATGAAAGGCTAGATCGTTCTTTGGTTTGTTTGTAGAGTGTCTTAGCTTCTTTGCTGCCCGTGCGTCCAATGTTCAACATGTCTCACTAAGTCGTATTTGCTAGCGAAAACCAGGATGCAAGGCATTTTGTTCTTGATCATTGTGTGAGGGGGTGCTGTCCTCACACTTATGGGTTCGGCGTGAAACAAGACGTTCACTCTAAGCATTAAGCGAGATATTATATTTGAGTCAGATACAGTGTGTACATAGCAATCACTTGTAAAATAACTGATGATATAAAGCTAAAAACCGTTCTTATATACAAAAACTGTGACAGCATGATTGACTTCAAAGTATAAACATTGCCAAACACAACTTGGTATATGTGGCGCACAACATTAGACAAAATATACATTGTATGTTTTAGACACCGATGGCACGACCAAAGTTCACCGCAGAATATATCATTAAGTATGATGAAATGTATCAAGAATAAATATTGAAGGCAGAGACAGGATGAGATATTTGGCTTTAGACATTGTTCATAGTAATTAGTGTCAGTAATGACTGTCAGTATAAATAAAACAGTAAACATTGCATAGTTTGTGCAAATGAGTGTAGTTCTTGGAATGTTACCGCGATGTTACTATAATAAGATAACGCATGTCGTATAAGGCTGACATATTCAGGTCAACTCTGGCGGTCTTCTTTGCTGAGATATAATATCTTACAATTGTATATTTTGGAGTTATCATACATCACATACAGCGCAGAACAATTTTCATTTCTACTATTTACATTTTCGTGTTTGATCTTTAGTGAAAGTCATTAGCGCCTGCTCTTTGTGAATTAATTTTAGCATTTGCAATTTTACATCTAGCAAAATAAAACCAAAACAACACACATTACCTTTTCTGACCACAGTTTTTGTTGGTCATTTCTCTGTTCTTGCTCCATTTCATCTGTACTTTTCTCTATATATTATGTAGTAATAAAGCTGTAATATATATTTGTTGCACATTTTAACTAACATAATTATGGATTGTAAAGGATTTTGTCGGCCTTTACTTAGGCACGATCCAGCTTGTGATAAATGTCGCATAAATGTAAGCGAATGAGTGTGGTTTTTCTTTAGTTTATACTACCGAAGGAAATTCCATTAGTTGTAGAGCTTGTGACCACTGCTCCGCTCTCTCATTGAGACCACCCTCTGTATATACATGCGGATTACCCCATTCCGCATAATGTAACTGAGTGGGAAATGGTATAAAAGTAAGAATAGCAGAATCACTAATAGGTTGGAACAGTTATAATAAATGAATAAATTATTAACGTTATGATGCAATATAAAATAGCTAAAACAACATCTAATATATAAAATAGTAGTTTTAAGGAGAATACGTTAATAGAACGTCATGGCCGCCGTCCACCACAATGTTTATAATTTACAAAAATGTTAGATTCAGCTTTTGTGAGGGCTTTGCATAAATTACAACATTTAAATGATGAAACATGTTTTACTTACAAAACACATTTCAGAATAAAATGAGCCATCTTGGCAACTTTACATTACACAAACGAAGCCCATGAGGAGCTCAAATATTAAAACTACAACCTAGTTTAATTGCATGTCTCTTTGTCAACTGTATAAAAAGGTGAATTTTCTATCAGTAGTTTCTATAGCTGCTGAGAAACTTGTTTTTTAAGGAATCATCTTCCCCTTACTAATATCACCTTTATTAGAGAGTTACTGTCAGAGCTCTATTTAAGCATCATGGCACTATTTTTTTCAACCCTTATCCTGTAGTGGGGGTCAAAGAAAGGTTTCACTGAACCGCCAAAGAGTGGGCGAACTTGCAAACTGTACAGTTTCACATTGTTATATGCTTATGATTACCCAGCAAAATCGACTTAGTAATGTTTTCTAGTAATCTCAACAACTTGTATGGATGTCAAAAATCTCAGAAACCTTCTATATTGGCAATTGGCTAATGATTAGGTAAAACTGAAAAGAGATCATACTTGCTTGTAGTTAGGCGTTATAATAGAAAAAGATGACAAGTAGCTTTTATTCTATTAAACAGTCCATTATTTATTTCATTACTGTAAAACACACTAGAATTGTTTTCTCTCACAAAAAACATCTATTGTTGAACAATTACACGTTGTTTTGCTTGAACTTGTGACCCTCAAAGTGACACATCGTTCTAATAACACAAGACCATCATAATATTCATTGGTGCATGCAGAACCTTTTTACAAGGTTTCAACGAACATTTTCTACGTACTGTATGTTTACATAAGAGGTAAACACTAGTCTCAACAAGAAATTGTTGAATACAAATTGTTCCTTTATTAGTTGTCACCCTTTTGCTATCAGATATGAGCGTTACATTTATTTAAAAGGTCTGTTTAAGAGTAGACAAACATTGCAGCTTATCTCAGCCAATTTTTTATTAAAGCTAACAAACTGCTTGTATTCAATATTCACAAAAAATTGGGCAAATTCACCGCTCAAATTGTGGCTAGCTGCAGCAGTGAAGCAAACTTTAGCATTGAATAGGGCAAGTCATCTGCAAAGTTATGCCAATTTGAAAAAATATGTACAACATTTGGAATTTTTCCAGTCTATACAGGTGAGGCTGTGTAGCAATTATGGATAGGTTAGCATTTATTTATGAATATTATTACTATTTCAGTCAAAAAGGAGATGTGTTAGATATAAATTTATATAAAATTTTATAAACATATAAACAAGAACTGCATTTTGATTTTACAAAAAGGATGATATCAACCCAGAGGGTCGTGTCGCTGGTTTCTGGTCTATTCTGTATCATTGGGAGTATGCAGATACATATCTAGCCTAATAAGTCTTTCTCGTATGGCTGCCGTAGCTAAAGTGACATATATTTATCAATGTCTATTATAAGCAATAGAGTAGGGAAATGCCTTACTTATATGATAAGTGTACGATCTCACACACCTCTTGTGTAAACTATCCTTCAGACTAAAGGAAGGTTTACAACAGATGCTTTAGGAATGTAATTGGTAGTCTGAAATCTTCTGAGTATACCAGTACAACTCAGCTGGTGATTCACGTATTCACAACAACTAATTATGAGTATCTTGTTTCCTTTGAATGTAGGCCAACCTTTAGTATAATAAAAACAGTGTTTATCTATTGGTCAAAAGCTGTGTTAGGAAAGTGAGAAAAAAAATCCGAAATTACACTAATAGCATTAGGAAGAAATATTGCTTGACACAGGAAGCAAACCTGTTGCTTCGGATTCAAAGGTAAGCACGCTGCTAGTACACGACTCGGGCCACATTGCTGCACTATGAAATATATAAGGGTATAGCAATTACACATGATAATCTTTGCTGATGAAAACTGCTCAGGAAAATTTTCATGTCAAAACGCTTTCATAAGAGAATCAACGAACAATTTTGTTTTATGCAGGCAGCTCCCGCAGGCCTGTGTTTTAAGAGCTACAAATGTCAGTCCTCAAAGTAATCTTATCCCATGTTTACCTTCTGTTTTGCATCTGTCTGCATCCTGGAGGACAGTGAGCTTCCTGTAAGTGTCACAAGCATGGACTACAACAAAATAATAATATAAAACAACTTCAATCAACTGCCAAATCACTTATAAATATGAGGGCCTCCACATAACTTAGTATAGCCTCAGGTACATGCTGACAGAGACTAGGGTTATTTTAAAAATAGGCTGTATGCTTGATAATGAAAACCTAATCTCCACTTCTCACCATGTCATGAACAGAATTAAAAAAAACCATTATTATAAAGTTACTAGATAGTAATACTGATGGTTAAGTTATAATGCTAATACAAATAAAAAGATTCAAAGTATAGCTCAAGAATCTACTGCTGCAAGTTTATTGTAGAATATATTAGTGAATGCGCATTAACTAGTGCTGCTAAGAGCAAAGTTTCCAAATGTTCCTAATTTCCGTTGTATTTAGCATATCTAAGGTTACAACCTGATTTGCAGACCAAGAGAGTCAAAATATTTTAAAATCTGTATTTACACCACCGCAACAAAAGAAGAAAAGATCAATTATTTCATGTTTTCTGTTTATCAGCTTCCTCGAGCATTACGATTCTGTCTTCAACATAAGCTGTTACATAATGGAAAAGAAAACTGATGGAAAAAGAAACACTTGTTTTGTAATTGATCAGATGCATCAACCTCATTTTTCACTGTAGCGGCCATCAGCTACAAGCTCGTACAGCCCTTCACAAGTCTTCAACCCTTCAACTACTACCATAATGCTAGCAAATAGCTAATGTTTCTATTTAAAACTGCAGTAACAAGAATGTTTATAAATCATAAAAGGGAGTGCAGCTAATTGCTGACTAATAGCTGTCACAAAATGCTGAGCTGCTAAATTCACTTCAATTCTATCAGCGTTGAATTAGAAATTAAAACACACAAACCATAATTATCTAAAATTGTCGAGTGATTAACAAGGGCTGAATATTGGCTGAAGAAAAAAACGCAAACACGACAGCTTTTAAGACAGAGACTGACGGCAATGACCATGAGAAAACCGACACAGCCTCTCAGCCAAGAACAGTAACTCAACTGCAATAAGCCACACTCAGGATATCAACTAATATCAGGGATGCTGAAGACCATAGAGTCTGTTTCACAATATTCTGTTTGTAAACTGGGAACAAGCATCACTTTGACTAAGGAATCAATAGGGTCTGAGGAAGCAGGTCAGAGCTAAGCCACAAGTCCTCCTCACTGTTATTGTTAAAGAGCTTACACTGCTTATCCATTCAGCTCTGCAGTCTCTAGACAAGTAAAATAAAGATGGAATTTTTTACTGTGTGCTGACAAAGATTCCTAGAGATAAAGAGATGTTAACTGCAAAAAACTGAATGAGTTCCCAGTAACTAGTTTAGATTATTTGTAGAAAACTTTTGAGACTATAGTGAATTAAGCAGTGGAGCAGTTCAAATGAGTATATCACAAGAGGCATATATCAAAAGGTATCATACTGCATGATACTTCCATCTGCTGATACTGGCTGCTGCCAGCTCTTAAGCAGCTCTACTGTCTCCTTCTTGCTTAAATGTTTGCCTTTTCTAGAGGAGTTATTTCCTCGTCGTTTTTTATACTACGTAGTGATGCAACACTTCCATAAGGTACGGCAATCAGCATGGACTGTAAAGCTGTAGTGAGTCCCCTCATGGCTGCCATATGCAATGGTGTATCCCTGACGATATCCATTATTTTAAGCAGATAGATTTGTTCTCCTATGGTAATTGTGGTAAGCAGAGTGCCATGGGCCCCCACCACGATCAGGGAGCAATCAGCCTTTTAAGTTTGTTAGGAAACAACAAGCTTCAGGTAAAACGGCTGACAAGCATGTATACTAGCCACTGGTGCACTAATATGGCCTACAGTCATAATTATCTCACCGATGTGTTTTATACACTGGCAGCAAGAGAAACTAGCAAGCCCACCCAAATTATTAACTGGGAACTTTACACTGACATATTATCTTATTCATATGTTAATCGTACCACAATTGAAAGAGCACTTACATGTAAAGGTTGAGTTAATCTTTTCCGACACTTACTTTCCGGGCTGTAGCCTGTAACTTGTAAATACTGCACAAATACTTGTTTCTGTTTTATCTGTAGTTTGACTAGGCACCCTGGTCACCATCTACTTCTGCTGACATTGGGTCATCTGAGTCATAGAACTGGCGCATGTCCAAATCTTTATTTGAGCCGAGTTCTTTGGTATTCTCTTCAGTGACCAGGGCTTCTTATGTCTCTATCACTTCAGCCAAGCAACGAGTTATTGGGTTCTACGCCAGCTGTTTCAGCATGGCTAAACTCATGGCAAGTGCAGGGTGCTGCATCGGCAGCAACTTCTGCACCTCTAAGCTGAGCTTTCCTACTGACAGACAGCTTGTTATCTGCAGGTAGGCTTGCCTGAACCTGGGTATGGCTAGCCATAAGCCTTGCCATAGGCCTAGTACCAAATGATGCTACTTCTGTGACCTCTGTAAATCCCAATTTCGGCGCGCGGGTAGCTGAGTCTTTCCACCAACGCACAGCTGGGTGCTTTAAACCAACTTGTGTGAGCTTGGGTAGGGGTGCCTTATCAGTAGAACCTTGTTTTTTTAGAGTGGACAAGTTTGTCAAGACAGCTTTGAAGGCCTGTTCATTTCCAGTTTCAAACTGGAGCTGCTGACATCCATCAGCTTCCACCGCTGCTGTAGCTCTCCTGAATTGTACCTCAATTCTTAAACTGTGTTCAGCAAAGGCATGTTTTCGCTGCTCAATAACATCATATGAGATAAAATCTTATTGGAAATCCATAGGAAACTACTCACCTTGTTGACAAAAGGTTTCAGCTTACCCCAAGCTGCTTGAACATAGCTCCTCACATCTATAAGCTAGAGCTAGGCTTTGTCTTGGCTGCTAGCTAAAATGAAGACTTGGCTTTTTTATGACCTTTTAAGGTAGTCTTTACATTAAATTGAACAGATGTCCCTCTTGTGCATACCAGTCACAGTCTGCATCTATTGCAAACTTTTTAGGACATTTAGCTGCGACACCATCCCTAACAGCTTGACAAATACGACAACATTTATGACCTGGTTCATCAAATCTTTTTAGTAGAAGATTTCCAGTTGTTATCGTGCTACTTGGAAGACTTCTCTGTTTCCTTGAAAGTTTTTTTTTGCATCCGTAAACTTCTCCTGAGCTCAAGTCACTGCTTCACCAGAACTGGACATCAACAATTGTGTATGTATCTGAAACTATAAATATTTTTATATTAACGTCATAGTTCCTCTGCCTATTGGGTAGCTTGCTTCTATAACAGTAGCTGATGACTGGCTTTCAACACCTTGTTTCTATCAACCGTGTCATAGCCACCAGAAAAATCCAAGTATTGCCCAAAATGGTGTTTCCTCTTTTTTTCTGGATTCCGCTGTGTTTTACCCTCACCCAGTAACTATCGAAAGAGGTACCCTACTTCAACATAATATCATTTGTTCCAATGGCAGTAGGAGCCTTTACATACATCCCTTGCCCAAAGAAAAAGTTTGGAAGTTGTTTTGCCTGTGTTTCTTGTCTCAAGTGGGCTCAATTATATGCTTCTGTGATGTCTCGTAGTCTTTAAACTGGCCATTGTCTATATCATTCTTATAGGGTATGCCCAGGGTTGAGCTTATTGGTTTACCGAATCTGAGTTCACTAGGTGAATATATTGATCTCATAAGAGTTATCCTATAGGCTGAGAAAGCTACACCTTCATGAATAATCTTACGCCACAAAGTTTTTTCCATTTTGACGGTACTCTGTGCTATGCCATTGGAACTTGGATATCTGGTGCTGCTAGTAGCCAATCTAAAACCCTACAATGTAGTTGCTTGTAAAATCTAAAACCTTTGTGGTTGTTGCAACAAGCGAAGTTGTCTGACCATTCACAGTTTCAAATTCCAGTCCTATAAAACTTATCTTCTGCGGCAGCGAATGTAGTATTATTAAAAGTTGTCTAATCTCACATTTATGTTGCTGTTTATCACACCCACTGTTCTGAAGGATTCTAGTGACTCATGTTTATTCATGTGTGACCTATGAAGCAATTTATTAAACGTTGAACAGTCAGACAATATGTGTTATGTATCTACCTGTAATAATCTAACATGGTGGCAGTAAAACATTTCTAGATTCCAAATTTTTTTTGAAGCTTTCAGTATAGCAGTGAGATATTAATCATTATGGAAAGATTTGTGTTTCATCAGCGGCTGGATTTAAGGTGTGAGCCCTTGTCTGATGAATGGCCTTGTTAGCAAAAGGTTTTCAGTGACTACCTCTTGGCAAGTGGCCTGACTGGCACTACTAAGTCAGCTGAGAGGAGAAAGCTGGGCTTATTCAGGCATGTGGAGGGTGAGGGTGTAAGATAAGTCTTTTTGCAGATGGAGTTTCAATCACAAACTGATGGTGATGGTAATACCTAATAGCTAGAGGAGACAGCTGCTGGGAGGAAGTCGGATGCTGTTATTATTAGATTCCATGAATATTACAATCCCAGGTCAGGGGTTGTAGTGAATAAATTTAAGTTTCACAATAGCAGTCAAGATGGCAACACTACCGATGTATTTTTGATGAAACTGAGACAATTGGCTTAGGGTTGTCAACATGATGATCAGAGAGATTCTTTTATTCAAAACAAACTGATTTTTAGCTTGGACGATACTAAAGAGAGAGAGACAAGCTTATGAGAGAATCAGATGAAAAGTTGTCTCTTGACTACTTGATCAAGCAATGGATGATTGCTGAAAAATCAGAAAAACTGAAGCACTATAAAGCTGAGGAAAAAACCAAAGACGTCAATTCAGTATCTCCGTTGAGCAAAGCTCTCAAATGAGCAAAACATAAATTTTCCAAGCAGAAATGTAAAAATTGTGGTAAAAATCACAAAAAAGGGTCAGAGAGGTCCTGTATATGGTAGGAAGTGTAAACGTTGGCAGAAGTTTAATCATTGGGCAGGTATGTGCTGACAGATACTCATATAAATGAAACAAAAAATCATGATGTTACAGAGCAAGTTTATCTGGGTGAAATAAACACCATAAATGCTGTTAACTCGTGTATGATCAACCCCTGGTATGCAAACTTAGAAGTACACACAAATGCCATGGAAGGAGTCAGCGAGTCAAATTTAAACTAGATACAGGAGCTGTTTTGAGTCTATGTGAACCAAATCAGATAACTGGTAATATTTGGATTTCTGAAAAGAACTAATATGGGCCCGGACACACGCCACTAAACTGTATTAGGAGAAAAAAGTGTAATATTAGTGCCAAGAGTGAGGTTACTGATGAAGATATCTACCTAGTTCTAAGCCGGAAAGTGTCATTACTTAGTAGCAGAGCTTGTCATTAGTTGAAACTAATGAAAGTTGATGAAGATCAGTGTCACATTAGGAGTGCCAATATCAATGCTAAATTCTTTTCAGTACTTGGAAAAGTTAGCAGTGAATATTCTATCAAGTTGAAAGAGAAAGCAGTGTCTTATGCTGTGCTATGGACCTTATGCTATAGACCGATATCATTTCCACTGTGAGGTCAAGCAGATAGAGCGCTTTAAAAGATAGTGGCAGAGTCATCAAGAAGGTTGAACCTAATGAACCTACATCGTGGTGTGATTCAATGGTGTTAGTTTCAAAAGCTGATAAGGAGGAAGTAAGAATTGTACCTGACTTCACAGAGCATAACAAGTTTATCCAACAAGAAATTCATCCCATGGCATCAGTGGATGCAAGTTTAGCTATGTTTGATAGAGGAACGATGTTTTTCTAAATTATATACCAAAATTTAGTGGTTTTTGGCAGCTTCCACTTGGCTTAGACTCCAGCTATCTTACCACTTTCCTCACTCATGAATGATGGTTTAGATATTTTCAACTTATACAACGCCTATCCATTAGCCCATAAATCTTTTCTGCTGAGATGAACAGAATCCTTAAAGGCTGTAAAGGTGTTGTCATACAGATGGATGATTTGGTAGTGTTTGGGAGAGATCAACATCAACATGATAAACGACTACAAGCAGTTCTAGACAAGGTTGCTGATGAAGGTATGATGATGAACAAGGCAAAATGCAAATTTAGTGTGTCATCAGTTGAGTTTCTTGTACATCTGAATGATGAGCAGGGTATTCATGCAGGATCAAGGCTGTAAGGAGAATTAGATTTCCCTGACCTGTTGATGTTCAAAGTTTTATAAGTTTTCTGGGCGCTGTGAACCAATATGCTAAGTTTTTATCTGAGCTTACCAACATTACAGAGTTGTTGAGAGTGCTACTTAAGAGGTCATAGCAGTGGTTGACGCCTCAAGAGTTCGCTTTTCAGAAGCTAAACAATGTTTTTTGCTAATGCACCTGTTTTCGCTAAATATGATGTAGAGAAAGATACTGTAATAACCTTAGATGCAAGCAAAGCGAGTCTTGGTACTACAATCACACAAGTCAAGTTTAAGATTATGGAAGTCGAAAGCTGGTTGCTGTTGCAAGTCGTTCACTGACAAAGACAGAAGGGAAATTTGCAACCATAGAGAAAGAGGACTTAAGAGTCTGCTGGGCTATGAAGATTCTTTCACACTTGTACTAGGTATGGAAAATGTTAAAATAGAGCCTGATCATCAACCTTTGGTATCACTGTTTGGAAATTTGGTCTTTGGAAGACTGCCACCTAGACTCTAGAGATTCATGCTTCGTCAACATAGATTTCAGTACACGATGAAACATGTTAAGGGAACTATGAATATTATGTCAGATGAACACTCTCGATATACCAGCCAGATAGTTCTGATGTAGCACGAGTGGATGAATTTAGCATTACGTTGATTTAGTTGTATCTCTTAATAGCTCAGATTCCAGATTAGAGCAACTGAAAGTTAATCAGAGATAAAACACCACTATTTTCCAGGTGATCAGATTTGTTGAAGGAGAGTGGCCGGTGTACATATTCTTAGAAGACACACTTTTAAAACCCTACTTTGACAGAAAATCTCTCTTTTCAATAAATAAAGGAATTTTGATGCTTGGTACTCGATTGGCCATCCCTGAAAGCCAAAAAGATCAAGTGTTGAAGGGTCTTCATAAGGGACATTTTGGAGTTACCAAATGTCTATCAAGAGCTAAGAACAGCCTGTAGTGGCCAGGAATGCCAAAAGACATTAAACATATGGTAAGAGACTGTAATGGCTGTAGAGTAAATTCCAACAAATAATGGGAACCGCTCAGGCCAACCGCAACTCTAGAGAGACCCGGGCAAATGCTCGGCACCAATCTTCCATACCTCAAAGGTCAGACTTACGTATTAGTCATTAATTATCACATTCGCTATCCATAATTAGTTCTCTTAGCTGCATGAGATTCTTCATCAAAGAATTATTATGCATATGAAACCCATGTTCTCTTGCCATAGAATTTCAGAGACAGCAATATCTGATACTGGTCCACAGTATGCTATTAAGTAGTTGGCAGACTTAACCAACCAGTATAAATTCTGTCATGTTACAAGCAGTCCAGAATATCATAGAAAAAATTGAGCTGCAGAGAGAATTGTGCAAATCATCAAGAAAATGCTGGCTAAAAAGAGGATCCTTATCTGCCACTGTTGGCTTACTGTTTTTCGTATAATATAATATATACTATATATAATATTAAATACATATAAAATATAATAATAAATTTGTTATGAACACTGAAATTGTTTCACTGACAGCATTCAACTTTATAATTTTTAGTAATAATTATTAGTAACGATGTCCTAATACAAATCGTACAGAAAAATCAACAAACTACTACAATTTCACACCTGAGCAGTAGAAGGATGCATTACTATCCAACATTACAAAAAACTACAAGAAAACAGATAACCAAGACTTTGACAACATATCTACCACCGACCAACATAATGCTAAAAGTTTTGTTCTTGAAAACCAGATCAAGTTAGAAGATTACTCAATTTATCAACAAGGAACTACCCACCCATACGTGATGTTAATCATATTCGATTCATACAGCAATCGAAAGAGCCCTTACTCGTATGCGTTGAATTGATTTCTTCCCTTACTTACTTTGTTGGCTGTAACCGTTGTTGCCAAGCTAGCAACCTGCTGTCTTCAGGTCATACCGGTAAATCCTGTGCACATACCTGTCTTTCAGCGCAGAAGCAGAGAGCAAACAGCCAATAGGAAAACCTTAATAATTGTCAAAGACCACAAACAGAACTTTGAAAACCACCCTACTTACCGGTTCATAAACGCCACTTTACCAGAATTAAGAAAAGCAAGCAAATCTTAAAGAAAGTAAATTGCATTCTTTGAAATGAAACAAATGCTAACCTTTGACGTAACACTAATAAAGTCCTCAACTGGCCAGTTATACGAACAAACCAAAACAAAATAACATTCATTTCCTTTAATTCTTTCGATTTTTGTACTTTTACCTTTCTCTCGCAATAGATTTACATTAAAAGGCACTGAAATTTGCTGCTAAACATACTGAATTGAGAGAATATTGAATAAACATAATCATCCTTACAAAAATGTGTACCTAACAACTGTCACCAAGCTTGGACAAAAAAGACTCAGAGAGCGTTCTTGACGAAACAATGTAAAGTTTCTATGGGTCAGAGACATGAGTATTAGCGGGCAATTGCTTAATATGCTAACTACCTAAAAACATTAGAAATTCCAGTAGAATATACAACAAAGAAGGCCTAGCCATATGCAAATTTTGAAAGTTTCCCATGAATACTACCTGAAAATTACAATAGAAGCAAACATGGAATACATACTTCCTAGATATAACTCTAAATCTAAATACCAACTCATACAAACTTTTTACCTAACTTAATAGCAACACACAAAATGTCCACAAACTGAACAACCATCCAGCCGCAACCATAAAACCTTATCTGGTAACGTAAACAGGGGAGTCGGCACTCTGTCATCATTGGCCGCCAAGTTCAATAATGCAAAATAACGTTATTGAACAGCATTCACAAATAGCGGCAACCGCAACAAGCTGAAATATATGCCACCAAGCAACAACATGAATAGTTAAAAAATAGCTACAAAACAATCTAGTACAGCCCATGATTTAAGGCAGATTTTTAAGAAATGTAGCGGAAAGGTTCCTATCAATTGTAAATAAAAGTTTTCAAAAAGACGTTCCCAAAGCAAAATATTCAACCGCATAACTTTGAAAGCCAGCTGCTCAACAATGTCAATTATGAAAAGCAAGATACATAAAAATGACAGCAAATTACTCAACACCAACACAACGAATACAAGTAAGAAAAGCAACTGCAGAATCAAAATAGATTGTTCTTTGCAAGAAAACTGCCCACAAAAAGCGTGGTGTAACAGGCGCTATAAATAGACTAATCACAAAACTCCTGTGACCTGCAAAGGAATATGTAAGACTGACTTTAAGATGAGATATTGTAACCACAACGGAAGGTTAAGAAACGATGACAAAAAAGCACAGCTGGACTTAGTCACCATAGCTGAAATCTGACAGACAACAGCGTAAACTACTAAATATATTGGAACATAATGAAGCATGCAGATTCATACAACTACGGATAAAAAGAGACAACCTTTGATCAGCAGAAACTGTTTATATTATCGATAAACCTGAACCATGCACACTCAACCAAAGATAAGGAATAACATCAAGCTGCCCACACTCTTAGAGTTATCTTCTCTCTCGTTTTACAACCAAACAATCAGCAAAAAACAATAACAACAGCCAACCTGGTAAAACACCAGCAAATCAGAAGAAAAAAATTGCAAATCAGCCAACATCTTGAAGGTTAGCAGCATCCTGATTATTGACAGAGCAGGTCATGAAACTGATGGTAGCTGCAAATTTTTCTATATCTATTTTCTCGCACAGTATATACAGTATATATATAATATATATATATAAAACTATGTGTACTAAAAACTACAAGTTTTGTTAAAACATTGTATCTTCCATATATATTGTTTTAACAAAACTTGTAGTTTTTTAGTACACATAGTTTTATATCAGCTCTGTTTTACTCAAAACATTGAGCACTCCTTTTACTAATGTGTACAAGTATAACTTTTATAAAATATAGATATATAATACAGATGCTCCCCAATTTACGAAAAAATTACGTTCCGAATGATTGTTCGTAAAGTGAATTCATCTGTAAGTTGCTTCAGTGCTATATTTTGTATTATAATTTATGTTTAAGGCCTATATAAGTATATTGAAGCTTTATATAGGTATGTTTAAGGCTTGTATAAGTAGCCTGTATTGGTTTGTACTGAAAAAAACATTTCATAAAATGGAGAGAATGCTGTGGTGGACGCCGGGCCATGACACTACATTTCTTATTCATTGTACGTGTTGTCCTTTTTATAACATCATTGTTTCACTTGTTATGCTATTACTTATCGTGGTTGTCTTATTTTATTGTATGTGTTGTCCTTTTAATAATGTATATCGTTGTTTTACTCGTTATGCTATCATTTATCGTTATTGCCTTATACATGCATGTGGTGTTCTTTTATTATATCGTTGTTTCACTCGTTATGCTATCACTTATCGTCACTCATATTGTTGTCATACCAACGTACTAGAGATCCTATTTATTCACCTTGTTAGCCGGGCTTCTTAATGTTTTCCGTAAGCAAGAACGGTTGATATTATTGTATATAAAGGAGCGCGCTCAGTTAGTTGAGCAGAGCATATAGCCATACGCTCCTCGGCTAGTGAAATTTCTTTTGCTAATAAAAAGCTGAATGAAACTACACGCAATCTCTTCTGTTTATTTATTAGTCTAGATTGTGCCAATTAAAGGCTGGCAAAATCCATTACAATACGTACAATACAAATAAAAAAGTTATTTGTGCACTGGAAATACGTTCACACACTTATGCCTTGCGTTGAACTGGGCAGAGGAAGGTAGATGCTGGATGGTGCTTCTGAGTAGTGCCTCTTTCCGCCGCTAGTACGTCGGTAATACCGTCGCTAATAGCATCGGCATTAGCGGCGGACATACACGCAGACACGTTCGTATGTAGCATTGTTCGTAGCTCAAATGTTTGTAAGTAGAGGAGCTTTTTTACGTATATGTATTGCAAAACTTCTAAATGTAAATGAACACCATAGCACTTTTTTTTCAACTTTTTTTCTATCAACAATGGCAATCAAATTAAGGCTGGTGTTTTATTTTTTTTAAATAGCTCTTCAGAATTTTGGGAAGCTTAATTTAACTTTTTTATGGGTGAATGTTGCCTGTAATTGTCCTCCCCTTTTTGATAGCACTCTCTTTTTCAACCATTTTTCTATTAACAATGTCGATCAAATAAAGGCAGGCTTTGTATTTTTTAAATATTTGGTAGGAATTTTGGGAAGGAATTTAACTCTTTTACAGGGGAAGGAAATGTTGCCTATATTTGGCCTTCCCATTCTGATAGAGCAGTATTAACCATTTAGATGAAATAAATCTGCTAACTTACCTATAACTTCGTCAAAGAACTTCTAATAAATATGCATTCAGAAACCAAAAATATGTCTGCCTGCTGATATTTATTGCTTGCACTTAACATGTGAAGATATTATAACCTGTGTCCTGCTTTGCCATTTGTTGAAGCCTTCGACTTTTATTTAATTTTACATTTGAAGCCATATTTTTATGTTATGTCTACTATATATTTACCAATGTTGCATAATAATCATTGCATTCATTCATATATTGCTACAGTTTGCTGCCAGAACTACTTTTTTGTGCGAAATAGATGAGGAGTTACGAGCGTCGATCAAGTGTAAAATAAAATTACCGCAATAATGCTTTTAAATAATAATTATGTTATAAATCTGCAAATTGATAATTTATATAATGATCATCTATCAAATACTAAAAATCCATATTTATGAACAAGTGACATAAACAAAATATACTTATATTACATGCAGAAACTAAAATTAACGTTCTTAAAACAAAAATATTTGCACCGTTTGTTTGCATGACTGCCATTTGTTTGTTGATTTCGATGAAATAAATATTTTCTAGTTGCCAATTACCTTCCACAATGCCTTTTGACCCCAACTGTTTTTTGTACTGCAGGGTTAGTTGATATTAGCATCCAAACAATTTTTTGACATAGCAAAAACCTTTACACGTTGAATTTAGCACAAATGCATCGCGTAAAGGTTTTGCTCGCTAAACGTTACATTTTGTTTAAAACTAGTCGTTTATTTACCAGCGTAATGTAAACCATTTTTTATATTTATGTACTTCTAAGTATTAGGATCAAATTAAAAAAAGAACTACTATTAGCCTGAGGCAGTCGTTAATTATTTCTGCAGTGTTGCTTTCAAAGTTTTAACAACAAAAGTGAAGAATTTGGAAGTTAAACAACAAAGGAATTGATTGTTATTGATGTAAAGAACTCATTATTACTATGATTTTAAGAAAGCTTCTACTAATCATTTGATATTATGGATTCATGAAGATCAAAAATCATCAAAGTGACAGTCAATTGGAGGTGACATTCAATTAAAGGGTGTCGTTCTATCTTTCCACCCTTCTCCCACAATAGCTGTCTAATGGAGGTGGAATTCAAATAGAAGCGGTTTTTGTATAGACGTTTTATGGTACACGTAATGAGGAACTTTTAGCAGCAGACGCAGTAAGCTGAACTTCTAGCCTACAGCTAATCATTCATATATCACTGTGAAAGTAAACTGGTTTTTATGTATTCTTATAATTCAATGGATTCAAACCATGTTAAACAAGAAACTGCTATTAGCCTGAGACGGTTATAAAGTAATTCTATGATGGTGTTTTTAAAGTTTAAACAAAAAAGAGCAAAAAGTTTCACAGTCGGACAAAAGGAAAAATGTTGTTATTGATGTAAAAGATGATTTTGAGAATAATTTTCTACTGATCACTTGCTATAATGGGTTCATATAGATCAAATAATGTCAACGCGGCGGTCAAATGGAAGTGGCATTCAGTTAGAGGACTCCGTTCTATTTCTCTTTTTTTTTCTTATAGTTGCAGTCAAATAGAGGTAGCACCTAAATAGAGGTGATGTCCAACTAGAGATAGCGTCTAAATAAAGGTGATGTCCAACTAGAGGTGATGTCCAAATAAAGGTGGCAGCCAAATAGAGTTAGCATTCAGTTGGAGGTATTGCTGTATATATATTACAGAAACATATTAATTTCAAGAAAAAGACATATATTAATCTCAAAGTCTGGCTACCAGTCTGTTTAGCTATAGCTATCAAAACTAGGATTGAAACATCCACTTCATGCTGGATTTGATCTCGTAACCTCTGGTTTTCAAAACAATAATCCTACCAATTGAGCTTTGCGAAATGCAGTGATGTCAGTAGGCAAAATGAGCCGTAGCGTAGGTTAAAATTCCCATGGCACTCTGTGTTACGCAACGTCACTAAAACTTGGTCTCACAACTCTCATTAGTGAGTTCAACAATGCAGGAAGTAGCGTACTCAAATCAGTCATTAGATTTGTGCCAGGCTTACAGAACATGACAGTACATTACCGGCTTACATTACCTGTCACAGTTTATAAGCTGTTTTTCCATAACTATGCATTGCCGGGCATTCGGCTAGTCTATATATACATGTGTATGTATATAGGTATATATATATATATTTATATACATGTATATACATATATATATATATATATATACATATATATATATATACATAGGTTAATATATACATGTAATTATATACATATATATGTATATATAAGTATATATAATACATGTATATACATGTATATATAGATCTATGTATATATACATATATATAGATAAAGATATATATATATATATATATATATATATATATATATATATATATATATATATATATACCTATGTATATTAGCGTAAAACCTCCAATCGAACGCCATCTCTATTAAAACGTGGCTTCCATTTGAGCGCCACTCTGAAAGGGGGTTTAAAAATGGACTGCCAGTATCCAATTGAACACCACTTCCATTTGACCACCACTTTGACATTATTTGATCTTTACGAGTCCATAATATCAACTGATCAGGAGAAAAGTGTCTACAAAATTGTAGTATTGATAAATATCAGTGATAGATATCAATACAAATTAATTCTCTCGTTTTCCAGTTCTAAAGCTTTGAATTTTTCTCGTCAAAACTTTGAAAGCAACACCATAAAAATAATCAATAGCAGTCATTATACTAGTCATCTGTATAATGTGCTCTTTCTACTTTGAAGTAGCCTACATATATAAAAACTGCTTGAATTTATGATTGTAGATGAACTTTGAAAGCAACGCTATAAAAAATTACTTTCTCAGGTTAATAGTGGCTCGTTTTTAATCAGGTCTGGATGCTTCAAAGTAGCCTACATATATAAAAAAACGTTTTAACTTTACGATGGTAGATAGAACTTTGAAAGCAACGCCTTAGCAGTAAATACTATCTGTTTCAAGCTAATAGTAGTTCATTGTTGAACAAAGGGCTTAATACCTCGGAAGAGTTGCACATAAAAACCGACTTGCAATTTTTGAACTGAAGGTACATGTAACTTGTAGCGAGCAAATTTTTATGCGTTACATTGGTGCTAACTCAGCGCAAAAAAGTTTTGCTCTTATAAAGATTGTTTTGACACCTAATATTAACTAGTTCAACAGTGCAGAAAAAGAGTTGAGGTCAGACAATAATTATTGTGGAAGGCATTGGACAACTAAAATATGTTAGTTCTATTGAAAGCAGCAATCAGAACGCAGCTATCAGAGATAACGTTGGCAATATTTTTGTTTAAAAAAAGTTTATCTTTGTTTCTGCATATAATATAAATATGCTTCACTTTTGTCATTGTGTCATGAATATATGTTTGTACCATTTGATAGATTATCATTATTTAACTTATAGGTAGGTAAATTTCTTTACATTCCCCTCCCCACAGCGGTCCTAAATTGTGTCATTTTGTCATAATCATATTTCACATACTGACAACAGTGGCCTAAAAAAGTGTCTGCGAAAATACTCCAAAACGCTTTGGAGCAAAAATAATGATATTTTTTGGTTGTTTTGCAAATGAAGATCAAGTCTCACTTTATTTTTCAGATATATGGAGTAAATATATCAGTAGCATCAGATTGAAGCTGTGAGAGCATTTGCCGAGGTCATTCTTTTTCAACTCAATGCATGTGAAATCTGCACAAAAGCTAGTAAATGTTCCAAAAAATATTTCACCGCATAATGTAGGAAATAGCATTGAGTTGGTTTGTCCACAAGAAAATTATATAATGGCACAGGTTATAAGAGGTTTAAAGTATGAAACATATACTGAATTTCAATGGCACGTTTATGTATCTATGAAAGTAAATTATTTTGTGCAAACAACACAAGTAATAGCTTTGCTTGCATCGTATGGTGGGCAAAGTACTCCTTGATTGCAATTAGCTCTGTTGAAGTAAAAAAGTGCACCATTATCATTAGCATTCTCTCCATCAATGTACTCTGGCTCAGCATCAACACACTCAAATGTTGTTCTCCCATTATGGTTGTAATATGCAGACATTATGTAGCCTGAAACAAATATAATACACAAGGTAAAGTTTTCTTAAGTTATCTATTTGCAGTAGCAAATATTACAGACTTGATATACTTCAAGTATTCATATTATGTACAAAATTATAAACTTTGTGAGCAGAATATACAGAATTTTAAGCTGAGACCCTTTGTTGGCAGCATAGCTACTAGCATGACCTTGCTTTACCACTTTAAAATTTTTTGGTATAGCTTCAGTGTTTTAACTGGTTCAATTAAGATAAAAAAAGGTTTTTAATTTTGAATTCTAAAAGAGTATCTGATTTTTAATATTCTGCCTCAGGCTTGCACCTTTAAGACATAAATGTCTTACGTATGATGGCTTTAGCCAGAATGATATACTGCTACAAGTACCATAATACGAAGTGGCGTACAGGTTCCTACAGTCACATGATAAGCTAATTGCTATACATCTTTGTCAACATTATTATTAGGTATTAAAACTTAGCTTAAAACATTTTGAAACTACTTTTAATTGTTACAATATAATCATGTTGGTTTGTTCTTCAGTATTGATCTAGGTGGTAAGAAAACAAAAGTTTTGATTTTAGAGACTAAAACACTGAAATGTCAGTTCATATCTTTGATATTAGGGAGCCAATATCTCAGCAAAACATAGACATAGAAATTATGATATCAATCGACAATTAGCCGATGTGTGAAGGCAAGAGAAAAACATTTTGTTGGTTTGTTGTTTTAATAGATAGTCCTCATCTTGCCCAGAAACTCTGCTACTTTTGTTCCTTTACAACACAGAGTTATATCATTACACTAATGAATGTACACCTTTCACCTTTTACTCAATGTGTTAACCAAATTTCTCATATGCACTAGTTGTAAGTTTATGAAAATGCTCGTAAAAATAGGCTATATTCGAGAAGCAATTGTTTCAAACCTGTTAAAAGTGCTTGGTTTTTAGGCACAATAAATTTGAACCAACATATTTTTATATAATTAAGTTGAAAAAGCTATAAATTTTAACATAATTAAATAATTCTATGGTTAAAGGTCATAACATTATGTAATTATGCCAATATTTCGACCATATTTTGTTACCACTATTAATCTTTAAGTTCCTATTTTCGTCTTCCTAACCATTTCACAAACACATAACATACCTTCATATTCAAATGTCCACTCATTATTAGGGCAGCTTCTTTTACCAGGAATCATGATTACAGATGATCTGGTTTTAGCATTGCATACAGCACACGGAGCATTTTGGTTATAGGCAGAATTGCTGAATACACCATAGGAGTAAGTCCTATATTCTGTACCCGCTAGGAGACCAGTGCTAATGACCGCATTGCCGCTGTTATACTCAGCATCATTCACCATACACTGGTAGTTGCCTCCTCCTCCTTGATGATCAGACCGAGGTCCTCCAGCAAAACCTAAGCATTAAGATAACATTGTTACATCACTACCATTTCAGACTATAGTTATGATTTCAGTACGATGTTACAGTCAAAAATGTAGATGTGGCAAGTTGCAAGCTAAAACAGGTAAACATATGAAATCAGTTGCTTGTTGATTTGTTCAGTCTTTTTAGAACCATGATATTCACCCAATCAAACATTCAGTAAAACTATGTTTAGATGAACACACAGAGAAACAGGAAACATACTATACTACAGAGGATATCAATTTTTTCACCGCACCTGGCTTATTTAAAAATTGGGGCATAAATTATTCAGAAGGCTTAATAGTTTTGGTTATTTTTTTATCAATTGAGTATTAAAATTGAATCTTGTTCTACACTTTCTGATTTTAGTTTAACTATTTCTAAATATAAAAAGCTTACCAACAGCAATGAAAATACCAATTTATGCCAGCAGTATTCATATTTCTTAAATAATCATCCTATAACTAACTAGATGGCTATGCAATAAAAAGATATGTGTTTGAAAGTAGGCAATCCCTCCACATATTTATGTCTGTGATGATTGCTTTTAATATCACTGTAACTAATATTGAAGGTGGCAACTAATTAGACCATAGTAACTCTGATACAGTACTAAAAGTTGAATTTGGGTACTGTTATTAATTTGAACGTATTTAAATAATTTTGATGTGTCTGTAAGTTTTGCTTTGAAAATATTAAATGCAAAAGTCAGAAACTGCTCAAAATGGCAAGGTATACCTGTTTCAAACGTAGTTTTGCTAATGCAGAAAAGTGTTTCATATTGTAAACAATTTTAATGTTAGAGTTATCACTACCTTAAATTTAGTCATTTGGTGTTTGCTTATTTGATTTCTAAATAAAAGACAGTAGGCGCTAAACTGGCATAACCATAAAAACATAAACAAACATTTTCATAAATATGTTGTGTTGCTGACAGTAAAACAATAAAAAAAGATATAGTTCTTAACAAAAAAAATTGAAGTCCTGTTGGCAATCACGTTTACAGTTCACAGTTATCTGAAACTATTTAATTTTAGTGAACAAGTATCTGTTGTTAGCAGCACGCATGGATGTTTGATGTTTGCCACCTATTTTCATGTTCGTGTTACTAGTGTGTATTAATAAATATTGATGCACATTTGAGAAATCAGAAATCGAACATATCTAATGTACCTAGATTAAGTTAAGATGCTTTTTTATGTGCGGGAATAAAGTAGTTCTCTCGGAACATCTATGAAAGGAGATTGGTTTTATTGTAACAACAAGCTAGATGAAATTTTAAATGTCCATTCTTTAAACCTTAAAATGATTCCAACACTAGTTGTTTACTTTATAGTAGCAAAAAACTGTGTTGGTCCGCATTATATTTGCCCATAATGTCAGCTAGTTCCAAGCTTATAACTAATGATCATGGAAGAAAGTCTAACATAACCAACATAAATATTAGCTCCAGGAATATTTAAGTTATAGGGACTTTACATTATATGAACAGTAAAATACATGTATGTTGCCTAATCCATTCCAAGTTTTTTTTAAATCACTTCTTTCAGCATACCAAGAGACAAAACTCGATTAAAACTTTTTAGTATGTTGGCTGTACCGCAACTACGGCAATATTAGTTTGCATCAACAACTGTTCTACTTTTTATGATCAATCTCAATAAGTTGGTAGACAATGATTGAAACAATTTTATAGTAAGATGGGAAGCACACAAATTCTGCATTCATTTACATCAATTTGTTTATTCTTTCTAAACAGCAAAGTCTACTCTGCAAAGTGAAACTAATACAAAATATTTTATGCATCATCAAAAAAGCAAAACAAAATAATTCGTTAAAAAGTAGTAACACCTGCTCATCGTCTATCTGTATCCAGGAGTCAAGGTTAGGTTAAAAATGAACTTTTGATGATGTTCCAAATCATGCCATTCAGATTGGTTGACCAACAATGTAACACATGCACCAATCAGTTCCTTTTGTATTTATCAACATTTGTATTTGCAGTATGTACTTTTGGAGCTATCCTATTCTCTGTTTTGACACATCTGACAATCTACCACAACATATTATATTGCATCAAATTTTGTATATGTAATAAATTAACGTTACACATACGTCATGTTTTACTTTGCAAGCGCGGTGAGATAAATTAATGATCAAATCGAATTTGAGAAACTGCCCGGATTGACACTTTAGTCATATAAAATTCTTTGCATAGTAAAGAGCAAATTTTTTACATCATTTATTTACGTTATTCAGAATTTATGATATACCTGTAGAAGATACACGTTGTAGGAGTGCCAACTGTAACATGATTTACTACTAAAAAGTGTAAAAAGGAATTAAGTGAGTCACATGTAAGTCTTACAGTTAGAGCTAACTTATCACGTAAAATTAGGGAATTAGGTTGTTTCCTCATCAGACAGAACCATCCTGTTAAACAAATTTACTCATAAGGAAAACTGTTATTTTTTCATGCAAACCAGTTTTGGTCTATCAAACTGTGATAGCGCATGAAAGTATACCTTCATAAATAAGTACTGCATCGGATCCACATGTGGTTCGTCCCCATCTAGTGTAAATCGCACCACCAGCTGCCTGTCCAGATTCCCCTTTTGGACCAGGTTCACCGGCTTGCCCTTCACGGCCTTCAATACCGGGCTCGCCGGAGTTCCCAACATCCCCTAAAAAACTGAGTACATTACGAAAGCCTTGCTGTTCTACTAAAAATCTGAAACCTTTGCTGTTCTACACATAATTTTCAAGAGTTCTCATATGATATTTGATATATGACAATTTATTTAAGTTACTAAAGGTTAGGTTTTAAGTATGAAAACCAGCTTAAGTAATCAAAAACATTTACTAAAATTAATATTGAAATATAAATGAATTTTGATCAGTATGATATTGATCATTAAAATGATACTCAATGATAAAAGTTTACAAGCCGATTGCCTGGCGTTGCACGAATATTCAGAAACACCTTTGAAACAGTGGCAGATAATGTAGTTGTTATTGGCTAAATTAAGTAAGTTAGTATCCATGTTGCTAAGTTTACTCAAAAGAGCCGTGAAAACCAGCTTTAGTGATGTTGTGTGTAGCACAGAGTCGCTATGCATACTTCAACCTAGAAACTGACTCATACTGCCCAATGAATTTATTGCATCTCAGTTACATATAGCATAAAGGTTTAACTTGTCGCCCTGGTAATGGTAGTGGCAAGTTCTGAGGTAAATTTTCCTTTTTATTGTTAGATTTTATTTGCCACAGCTGAACAGACATACCGACAAAATTTTCGATTTATACTTTATGTGTTTTTGATTGTAAAATACTTAATTTGCACAGGAAAGAAATACTTTCAAAATAGTTCAGCTTTACACAAATTTTATAATGGCTCAGAAAAAATGAAATGTCTCCCCTCACCGCTAATTATAAGTTATTAAATCTAAAAAGTTGTAATTAGCTTAAACATTCATGTTAAACAATGATAAATTGTTACTTCAATTTTAAAACTATTAGTGAAATGGCAAAAATAAAATACATGAGATTTACTCTTTAATTTTTTTAATAATTATACAGATAGGCAAGATTTTTTGTAAAGAAGCATTGGCAGCTAACTAGTTCAAAGTTGTTTGGTAGTTTAATTGTGTATAGAAAACTAAACACTGAAATTTGTTGGTGAACGAGTTTCTTGAGCATTTAGTCCCGTATTAACACAAGTGGTGCAAAAAGGTGAACTTCAGAAAACTATTTTGTTGCACTTCTTGAGTTTCAGTTTTTTATGCTCAGAAGCCAGACTTACAAGCTCTGCCTGTTGAAAAATCTATTTTAAATGTTTACCTTTTTCTCCATCTCTGCCAGGAATTCCATCTCTACCTGGTAGTCCATCTGCTCCATCTCTACCATCTGACCCATCTCTACCATCTCTGCCTTCGACTCCTGGTGGTCCAGGAGGTCCAACTTAACAGAGATATTGTCGTAAGTAAATTAATCTTGTTAATACCTTGAGATGCCAATAAAATATGAGTGTTAACAAGATTAGCTGTTGGGATCATTGTTGGTTAAGTGTTATTAAAAACATTCATCGAAGACATTTCACTCCGTATTTTATAAAGCTAGTTGTTCATCTTTAGACTCTTGCACCACCTGCCCACTGTTGTCAAGTTAGAGAGTCATAATAAATAGTTAGCAGTAAATATTGAATCTTTTAACATGGTTTGACAAGTTTGTTAATTTGCTTTTTGATACTACAAACTAGCTTTTTAATATTACATTAAAAACAACAAGATTGTTTTGAAACCGTTGTTTCAATTTAGTTTTTTTATTTTCTAGCTCAGAAATCAGCAAATAAAATATTACTGAAATTTTTTATGCGACACACTTTGACATAAACCTTTATTATTTATGACTCTTAACAGTATTAGGCACAAAAGTTAGCCAAAGGGTGCAACACTAAAATGTGCTAACTAAAATAAATACATTGAACAGAGATTGACTATAATGTAGACATTCGAAGCTTTGATTACACCGGTAACCTTTTGGAGTTTCAAACCAAAAAGAGAAATTGCGGACAAGTGTTATCTTACAATGTAGTAAATTACTGCTACATCATTAGCTTTTAATCAGGAATTCTCCAACTTCAACTTCATGTAGTTGTTTACTTTGAATTTAGATTAAGTATAAGAATTCTTAGCTTTAACATTCCCAGCTATGCTATTCTTTTTACAAAACAGACAAAGGTACCTGAACCAAGGTTCACCCAAACGTTTATCAGATTTTCATTCAATGGCCTTTCTTACTCTGTGAAAGGCTACCTAATCTAAGAACATCAATTAATTATGTGCAAGAAAGGGAGGCATATCAAACATTGTCAATAAGCAATATCAAATTGGTCACATTTGCACTAGTTTTCAAAAAACTATGTTTATTTCTGTTTGGCAGTTGACTCTGATCAGCCAACACTCAAAGCCTAAAATGTTACATAAGATGACAGGTATCAGCGTGGAACTATAGCTTAGATTATTAGAAACACAAATGTAAGTATCATAATAGTTATCATTTTAGTACAAACTGCTCAATTACTTAAAGGTTGTCGTTCAAATTACACATCTATTGTTAGAATTATCTTTTTTGTTCAGTCTCATCATATCAAACATATATACATGTATATTTGATGCATATACATATCAATTTGATTCAAGCAATCTGACACATACTCTGATGTTCATGATAGCATTTTCCCAACTAAACTTAAACAAAGCACACACAATCGGCAGTGGTTCAAATAGTTTAGCAGCTCATTGATACTAATATTAAATTATTTTGCATACTAGCGCTGTGATTTTTTCCTAGCAAGAGCAAAATAGTTAGAAAACAAGAATGTTGGTATCAGCTCATGAAGTACATGTTGCTTTGTCAGTATTTGTAACAACGAACATCTATAAAC
The DNA here is from genome assembly GCF_963576615.1 of Watersipora subatra. Lineage (NCBI taxonomy): Eukaryota > Metazoa > Bryozoa > Gymnolaemata > Cheilostomatida > Watersiporidae > Watersipora > Watersipora subatra. The sequence continues at coordinate 59,918,271 of NC_088714.1, read as the reverse complement.
TAACGGATCATACAATTATCATTAATGGTATGTGCGGACAGTCCCATGCATCATGAAACATTGTCATACTCGGGTCATCAGTATGTGGACATTTATTCTATGATAGTCGAAGGTGATTGAGTAGTGGAATTGGTAGTGCCCTTCTCTGCAAAGTCAAACAACTGAGTTCTATTTTTGTGCACAGCATTCTTTTTTTATTAATGCTCTTAGCATGGCTTCAAACAGATCTACAGACACGGCTGGTGTCATGGTAAAGATTATAGTAAAGATTATTAGTAGTCTTTAGACTAGTTTCTTACCTTTTCCTTCCCAAGGATTGTTTCCTGCTGCAGCTTCTTCTATCTATAAACATTAACAGCTGATCAAAATAATTATTTAGAAGCAGATTTACATGAACTTTGTTAATAAAGTGCACCCTCTGGATACGGAATACTTGATATACAAGTTTTTCACCTCACGAAATAGACCAAGATGATTTTTTCACCTCCTCGTACAACTCTTATTTCACCAGAGATACTCAACAAATTTGTTGCCAAGTTCAATTTTGACAGTCGGTGTTCTCATTAGGTACGTAAAAATAAAAGATACACCAAAATACTGTTTACCAAAAATATTTTCACAACGTCTGAAAGAGACACTATAATTGATTTCACACAGTTCAGCAATTCTTGCTTGTAAAAAAGGAATATTTTTCCTTTACAATCAGTGGCAAGTTCGGAGTTTGTGATTCTTTCAAAAGGTAGTTTGACAACTTTCTTTAATCTGCTAACAAAATATTTTTCATCATGAAAACATCATAATTCGGGTTGAATCATACTTGCCGATTTAGGTTAAACAAAGTTTTAAACAGGTCCGCTAAAAGTTATAATGAAAGCAAAGAGTTACAAAAACTACAAAAAAGTTATTGTAGGTAGTTATAGCTACAGGGGTTAACATATTAATTTTTCACTAATTTGTACAGCATTGTTAATGTATATAAACATAGAAATATAAATGTATATAAACGTAGAAATATTAATGTATATATATTTAAGTATATGCAAATGTACATGTATATACTTAAATGTGTATTACTTTACAGTGTAAACCACATATACTATATATACATAAATTAGAAAATTAAATAGTTCACTGATCTTTCAGCTACTGACAGTTTCCTGCTAGTGCGTTCTTTAGGCTGTAGACTTCAACTGTTGAAGTCTACCGCCTGTTTAAACTGTCAGTAGCTGAAAGACAAGTGAACTATTTGATTTTCTAATTCATAATGCTCCATCATATGTTGGGCACTCTGATTTTAGTTCTTAGTATGATACATTTGGATATATGTATATATATATATATATACATATATATATACATATATATATATTAATAGAAAAGTGCGCTATTAGGAACAGCTAAGATCTTGAGGCGAGTGCTAAAACTCCCAGGTCTCTGGTAGGAAACCCGAGTTAGAGCAGAAAGTACCACCCAAAGGGGTTAACCATCCATGCTTTTTAACATGCTGTTAACATATCCATGCTACAGACAGTACTGTTTTGGCTATTGAAGCTTCATCAGTGCAGTTCAAAGCCATAAAGGGAGACAAATCCCATATATACAAAATAGTGATCATGTTATGTATTAATAGCTCTCAGACTAACTCATAACAGCGAAATGTTGGCATTATAGAGCTAAGAAAAATGCTTTCACATTAATTTATTAGGGTTCCAAATGATTGGTTTATGTAACACAAGTATAATAGCTAGATATCAGAAATATGCAGATAAGTGTGTGAAGGCATGTTGTAACCGCTAATTGATGTTTTTACAAAACTACATAATGTGAGGAATAATACATAGACTAGGCAAGAATACAAGGCAACAAAACAATGTTTTGAAAATAATAAGTTATCTTTTAAATCAAAGGTAGTCTGGCAACCAAGTCTGTCTACAGAGAGAAATATTTAATTTATATAGGTAAATGTCAGTGTTTGTCTCTTGTTGGCCTTTATGTTGGTTTGTTACATCTGCATCCATTAATAGAAATCATGATTGATGAATCAAAAATATGTCATGCAGAAGGTGTGATATCAATGCCTTAAGGTCTGAAAACCACCAAATTCTGATATTTCAACTGATTGTAGCATGAATAATTGTGATTATATTAATTACATCAGTTAAAATACTCACACTTAAAGCACTTAAGGTTATTAACTGATACACTTGATTGTTAAGCGTAACATACTAATTATTAGGCCGTCTTAAAACACCATCATTGTTTTATCGAGGATTTACACTCTAGCTAACAAAGTATGTTACCGAAATTCATAGGGTAATTATTTTGATTTCCTTAAACAGTTGGCTGGTGTGATAATAAAATTTGAAGTAGCATTAGCACATTAGCAATCAAACAGAGTTAGAACATTACAAAACAACTGAAACATCAGATATTAGCTACACCAAATGATAACAATTTTTTAGAAGTAACAATAAAGTAAATAGTAACATCTGTATTTGCTCTAAAAAGTTTTCACTAAATTATAGCTGCAAAAAACCTAATCAAAATAGAAACATCAACGCAAAGAAAACCCAATAAATGGTTAAGCCGAAAATAGTAAAAACAGCTATAAATAGACTTCATTGTGAGTTTTACTTCACCCTTTAATGAGAGTTTTTCAAAAGATTATGAAAATGAGATTTGAGAAAGAAATTTTGTCATAAACACTACATGAAAGGATTATTATAGAAACTCTATATTAACATCATTTAAGTAATGACTGTGAGAACTGTGTATAACCGTATATATAGAATAATACTTACAAATGTTTTGATAGAAGCAACAACTCCCTTCAGATCTTCGAGGTCTGCCTTCATCTGAACCATTTCCTCATTCTCTTCCACAGGGTTGCAGTTACACGTAGCCGCCAACATCATGGTAAAAAAAGCGACACAGAGTGATTGTTTCATTTTGTTCCTTCTCTACAATGTTGGGTCATAAACCAATAAACTTTTTTCAAGATTATTTAGTCGTTCGGATATAAAAGATATTTTAAAAAAACTAATGAGGCAAACTTTAAAATATGTAAAAATTACACTAAAATTTTGATAGATTACATCTATTTCAAGCTATATATTTTCTTAGCTATAGAATCAGCATACTGACACATTTATTTAAAAAGTGATTTTAGAACACAAAGAAAAATATGTTACCTCTGCCCAGTTAGCTTTCTAACATAATCAATACAAAGGTCGCTAACTGGCAGCTCATTTTTATAAAAGATAAACGCTTCATGCTTGAATGGTCTCAGCGCACAACCCCATTGAACCAACAAATGAAAATGCTACTCCAGTGTTACTGATTGTGAGAATGAACTCGCAAACTCCTCCCATCAAAATTCATACTGATAGTTTATGATCATGATAGTTCAGGATGACAATTGCATAAAGATATTGACTCCATGCTGCAGGTGCGCTGAAGTTAATGTCCTAATTTCCATATTAGTACGCATGTTAAGATATGTTTCATACGAATCAAGTCACAATTAGGCGTTTCTGTCAAAAATAAATTTGCTTCTGTGTTTGCCTGAACTTACCTTTAGGGTTTGCCTGAATGATAATACATAAAATGACAAACTCATTGCAATTAAGTTTTGGTCTTGTAAATAAATATACAAAACAGTTTGCCAAGCCTTAACTATCAAATAATACCGTTTGATTGGTCGAAGGTAACCAATTACTCTTAATCTGAATGATTTGATCAAGTTTTTTGAAGTTGTATAGATTTTAAACTATTGTGGAGGACTGGACAAACGCTAACCATGCTCTTAGCTTTTAATTAGACACCGATATTCTTTGTTATGACCTTAGGTGTGCTTCCTTTATATCTTATTATGTAATAACCTTATGTGTGCTTCTTTTATACCCTATTATATAATACTGTGTTTCTGGGCCTGCCTCACAGGCCTGTCGTCATACCATTATATGTTATTATCTAGGCCTGCCTCACAGGCCTGCCACAACGCATTTGGTGTTACATAATCGTTATGTAAGTGGACGGAGTGAAACCATATATAAGGAGAAGGCGCAGGCCACCTCAGTGGGATTTTCACTTGTGAACTCGATGCTGTTTAACGCTGTATTGCATATGTACTGATTATATATATATATATTAAATAGACTACATTCATTCATACGAACTGGTCACGTTTATGCCTGCCTTGTTGGCTTAGTCAGGATCATTTTGCCAGAACTGATCTGGCTTCAAGTACGAACTGCTTGGGACATACCTAAGGAAGGCTAGGAGTTGGCTACGCTACAACCGGACCTGATCAGAAATGCCATAGCGTTAGAGATCAGGCCCTACAGTAAGCTAGCCGGGACCTAGACTAGCCAAGATAGGGTCTCAGAGAGCAGGCTGTGTTAGTATTCCAAGTGAGCCTGAACTGAGGGCAACCAGCCGCGGCCTGATCAGACCACTAGGTGCGTCAGGCAGGCCGACGAGGGGAAGGCCCAGTGTTCAGACTGCACCGGCTTGTTAGGAAAGTAAGGCTGGCTCAGCTACCGGGGCCAAACTCTTACATTATTCACAAGTTTTAATAGTTTGTTTACTTTTGAGATTACCTTATTGACCATTATGAAACAAACTGGTCAAGTTTCCTACAATAATTTATTGTTTAATTAATAGATGGCGGATGCAAAACTTTGGGTCACACTTACACCAGTTAAAGAAGATATGTCAATTTTTCTGTGACTGAACTAAGATTTATAAGATCTTCATGGTAAAGAGGCATATGATAAAGTATTAGCAATGTTTGATTCGAGTCATTGACATTGTTGTTCCATAGAAAATGATATTTTGCAAAACAGATAGCAATGTCTGAATGTTTTAATCTATATAATCTTTTTTTGTTACTTAGATTGTGTACAAAAGAACCCTGCAATGTTTAGCATTAAACTTTAACACACAAAAAAGCACAAAAGAAACCAACAAAAATTAAAGATTATTAATATATGTAATAGAATTAAAAAAAATCAACTATGTATTGCTAATAAATGTCTATGCCTATTTCCTGGCATGTAGCATTTTCCTGAATTCTTTTTAGGCAAATACCAAATGCATATACTTGAGATTTTTTTAGTATAGCACACAGTGGTGTTACGAGAAAATATGTCATTAATACAAAAAATATTGATTGTTGGCAGTGACCACTGTAGAGACTTTTACTGGCCGTTGTTTACAGGCTGTTGCAGGCTGTTTAGCTGAAGTAGATACTCTAGTACTAGTAACTATTTGGTATCAGTGTCTTCCATTTGGTTGACTCCTAGAGTTTTGAATTGAATGGCACAGCATTAGCTATAAAGTTTACTTGTTTTTAATAAAAACCATTCCAAATTCACTGGAAAAGCTAAATATGAGTATTATAATTGTTACCACCATTTTTGAAATGAACGCCATATTGCCTCAACAAAAGCTAACAAAGTTGAAATATTAGAAAGCTGATTATTTTCCTATGTTTTTCTGTCGTCGCTGTGGCAGATAAAACCCAATTTTCTATCAAACTCCGTTATCAATCATTATCTACTGAAAAATCAAACTTGGTTGCATGAATTTATTAGAGTGTCATTTTCCCCATTTTGTCCAGAAATGTAGCCTCTCTGCCTTATTTTTATCTTTGGTCTGGTCACTTATTTTTATAAAATGTGATTCCTTTAAAATAAAACCTTTAAGCTCATGCCGAGCCATTTTAACTCAAAAACTTGAGAGCTAATCAAAACAAGAGAAAACATAAATCATTGACTCTTATCATAAATACTGTATGTGGATGTCTCTCCCTTCTCTAAGCAGCTTGCAGCAAGCTGTAAACAATGGCAAGCCAAGGCTCCTACAAAGATCAGTGCTAATTGTTGACCTTTTTGTAGTTATGGCATTTATTGTGGTAACACTCACCACGTGTCTAAACTAAAAAGGTCTGAAGTATCTGGCAATAGACATAATTCATAAACTGCTGCTTTCCATCTCAGCCATATTGAAGCACTGTTTAAATTAGAAGGTGCCAAACAAATCCTTCAATACAACAAGTATTACACAACCTGGTCAATACATCAACATTTTCTGCTTTGAAAAAAGTTGTCTTATCAGCCACCATGTCCCACACTACTTCCATCTGTTTCATCTAAATAATATTTGTCAGAGAAGTGTAAACCATGTCTGCTACAATTACTGACACATGTTTGCAATGACAATGGCAAAGATAACAACAGCATGATTTTTTTTTAAACTTATAGGATAAGGCTAGCCACTTTCGCTTTTAAAGCAAGTCTTTTAGTGATTCACTCCTGTTACTCACCAAGTACCAAAAAAAAAACAGAAGAAGCTATATTTTAAAGATTCAGCACCTATTTTTGACACAGCTTTCTGATTCATAAATCTGCTCATTGAGGCAAACTCATGCTCACTTAAACTCTCATCTCTCACCCACCAATTACTATCTTCCTTTCCTGAGAAAAGGAAAAGACACTGATTAAAAGACTGCCTCTCTAGCCATTTCTTAAGAGTCATTTTTTATCTTACAACAGTGTTGTGAAACACATGCAGTGAGATTTGTTGAATAGATGTGAATAACTTGCAAAGGATAACACTAAACTGCTAAAAAATGAACAGGTTTGGCATACATAGTAGCGCTAATGACCTAGTGATAGTTCAACATGTGATGATTCTTATATGAAATGTTTTATGAGCATAAAAACTTCCTGCTGATCCGCTTTGAAGATCAGCTGACGAACTTTGTATCATAATAACGAGCAATCAAAGTATATCCCCATCTGTAAGTCTATGCGTGGTATTGCATAACTTTTGTAACAATAGATACTGGGAAATCATTCATGATGTTGGACATAGGTTTATGAGACCAGCAGATTCACATTTCTAAAGCGTGTTTCTGAAAAAACTAAACCATTCATTGATTCTTCCATAAATCAAAAACAGCAAGAATGTCAAAGCTGATGTTTCAAATTCTACATATTGTAAGGATCACGTTAGCACGAACATATGCCTCGAACTCTATTTGAATACAAACAACTAGCCCTCACCTTTCATTATCTATTAAGAGGACCAAAAACAAGAGGACCAAAAACTTACTGCCAATTTGTGCATCGACATTTTTTATATTTCTAATAGTTTCCTTAAAAAAACCAATGTATTATGTTCATGAAGTTTACACATATATAAAAACGTGATAAAGTTCTATGGCAAATGGTCAGCCACATTAATATACAATTATCAAATAACTGCAGCAAACTCTAAAACGTTAAATTATAATATTTAGTAAACATTTGTACACACCTCAAGTTGATAGAACACCGTGTTCATGTTACCAAGTGATTCAATTAAATACAAAAAAGATCATTTTTTCAATGCATAACTTTGAATAGGATTAAATGATGGCATGAATAAAACGATTTTTGTATATGGTTAGCAAGTGGTAAGCTAGATATTTCTAAACACAGGGTCTGAAAATTTAATTCGCTTTGAGCTGACATCAAACAAAATTTATTAATATGAGATATTCAGCTGTCTCTACCTGCCAAATGCAATACATAAAAGACTTCCCAACAATCACAAAAATTTCAGCTCTCTGCAACTTACAAGCTCTACTTATACCTGTTAGTTTTGGGATACCCTTTGTCTTATAAATTAAGTATACTTGTTTTTGTATTGGCTAAATAGTTATACTTGTCATAGTTTTTTATTAGCACTACAAGAAATTTCTCAGTTTTAATTTAGTGAAATCCATAAGCATATGTATTGCTTTATGCACATATTTCTTGCAACTAGCCTTTCATTCTGTCTAAAGTTTGCATAAACTTTTAGGTTTTTGGTAGATTTAATTAATGAACCGAATGTGAAAATAAGCTGAGAATTTTCATGTTTTTAACAGCTTTATGTAGAAACTGCTGTTGGTATTAAATACAAAATATATAGAAATGATGGTCGCCATTTGTCTGTCTGTTCATTTGCTTTTTTGTTACAACCTACAGATATTAAGTATTTACAGAGTTATTTTAAAGTATCATAATGTAGTCTATTAACTGAGTCAGTTAGAGATAGTAAGCTGAGTACCTCAGGTTCAAGCCTCCTGTTAGTTAATAATTTATCATTTTCACTAACTGCATGTGTATAAGTTGGTAATTGATAAACAGTTGGTACATTCAAAACAACTGCTATGGCAATAGAAATATAAAGCCAGACTGCATACCTCCATATTGCATTTGATCTTTACAGATAATTTAGTTTTGGTTCAGAATCACTTTTTATTAACAAAAAGTCTGTTGGATCTAGAAAATGAATCACAAATGAAACTGTTACATAAAGCTGTCAGATAGAGGCATTTAAACTAAAAATCTTACGCTGTTCATGAAGACATTTAGTTTAAACAACTTAAATATTACGCTAATTATATCTCTTTTCTTATTTACAACTTTTTTTAAAAAGAGATAGCGGTGATTATCAATTGTTTTCTTTCTATAAAATTTTACAGGATTGCATGTGTGTAATCATTATTGCGGTAAGTTTAGCATTCTTGTCTAATAAATCCTACAGATAAGGTTGGTATAGCCAAAGTATCGGGAGATGACATTATAAAGCTACAAATAGTGAGCGTTTCAATATACAAATCTCTCTAAAAATATTAATCTAGATGTATAAGGATGAATCAGCTGCAGTGAAGGACAGCTACTATCTTGCCTCACAGACTAAATTTATAATTATTTACACGTTGTATACTTAGTGAGCCAAATCTCAATAGGGTGTAGACATGCTAACTGGATCACTCCAATCACAACTTCATTTGGATGTAATTAATCCAAAGGACTGTTAAAACGCTTTCGTTGTTTCACGGGCTAAGAACATATATACATGTACATGTACATGTAATAATATATACATGTATGTATTTATATACATACTTGTATATATATTTATATATATACTAAGTGAATTATGTGTAATAAATGTATACTAAGTGAATTATGTGTAATACATGTATACTAAGTGAATGGCCGGCGTTGACCTGGTAATAAAAAAGTCTTTAAGCAAAAATACTTTCAATTTAACATCTACAGCATTTACCATTCTAACTTTTAAACTAAATATCATAAAAAAAAATTTATTGTGTGGTTCAAATAAATTATGAGAAAAATTAATAAAACAACTGTAAAGGTTTTCTAATGTTTCCAAACAACTGTAACTTTAAATTTTTTAGCATGAACTGAGTATTGTGTTGAAATCAACTACAAGGAAAAGCAAAACTGTAAAGGTGGTAAAATGCAAAAGTGAAATTATTAGCAGTTATTTACTAAATATAGTCTGTTCTACTAAAATTACAATGCAAATTAATTGGTATAAAATTACATGATTTAATTAGTTTCAGTTTTGGCATCACAAGGTGAAATTATTATATAAATTAGTATACAAGCCCAAATGGATTATCTAGTGCAAACACCTTCTGGTAAAATCATCAAATCAAATCATCACTATTAAAAATTAGTAACAAAATGATATGTTAACCTTAGAAACTATAGTTACTTACAATACTTTTAGTGTACTTAGTGGTTATGATCTGCAATAAAATAGACCATTACTGTTTACTACGTTCATTATGTCCCGTGGACAGCTTTTACCTTTGAAACAAATGTGTGACATAAACACTGAATCTAAGTTGAATGAATTTAGCTTCCTAAACACATACTTAAAATAAGCTTTAGTATGTATTGTACTAAACTTCTAACTTTAAATTAGATTCTTTACCATACTGAATAACGATGAACTGAGATAGCAAGCAACATAGCAAGCAACTGTCGTCACCAGTGCGAAAATGACCAAATTTTAATTTCAAGATAAACTGTTTGTTATTATTATATGGCATAAAACAAATTCACTTTAGTATGGAAAAGAGGAAAAAACATCAGGTTTTATAGAGTTGGAGAAAAATATTTGTTTAAATATGGTCATCGCAACTTGTGAGCGCAATGTATCAACTAATACGCCATTTACCATATGCAAGCGGTAAAAGGGTATACAAGTACAGTATATGATAAAAGCAATGAAATTGTAAGAAATGCACAGCCTTGTGGTTAGATGCACGTTTAGAAACTTGGTTGCAGTCTTCATGAGTTCATACTGAGCACAAAGCCAACCTTTCAATCGCAAATCTTTATAACTATGTAAACAAATGTAGCAAGAAGCGACAACTTTGACAGATGTCAAACTTTAGGATTTATCCTTATAAAAAAATTATATATATTTGTACACATATTTATACGTATAATTCTATACATATATAGTTATACACGTATTCATATTTATATAGATAAATAGTCTCTTTATAACTTTTGGAGTATTAAGCACTATTTTGTAAATTACATAATTTTGCTACCGTCTTTCTAAACTCTGCCAGAGCGCTTTGGGTTCCTATGTTTATGTGCATCGTAACCTGCCTAAAGTTTTTTTCTATGTCAATGCAAGTTGTTTGTCCTTTTTGCATTTACCATTTAAAATGAAATTGAAACTACATGTAGATAGTTGTTTAATTGTGTTCAACATGTTGAGAAAGGCATGGCTAAAGTCAAACTCCCATCTCACAATATGTAGAGTTTGAGCAGTCAGTTGCTGAGTTTGCTAAAATATTTATTGATAGAGAATTGCATGACACATTCATGTTATTATACACATGTCTCTGAAATACAAATCTATGAATTACATTCATGAAGTGGAATATTTCAAAGAATCTCGCGACATAGTTTTGAACAAATGTATGTAATATCAAATATTGATCAAAGAACTGGAAAGCGTTTGATTATCTGCTATTAGGATACGAGCTTAATCAGCTGAGCTTCAGATCAAATGAGCCAAGATATTTTTATCTAAGCATCACATTAGAGAAGCATCTGCTGAAGACATGATAATAATAAAAGATCAAATGTTACAGGAATCTAAATTCCTCTATTAGCATTAGATAACTTGCTCAGCAAAGTGTAGCAAACCATTAAACTGATTTGATTGAAAACTTTGAGTAAATCTAACAGTTACTTGCTAATTATTTCACATTCAAACACCTTAATAATGGTCAATTTTTTGTGTATTTAAAAAAGTTCTTTGCAAGGACTTTTTTATTACCCAGCAACACCGGGCTTTCAGCAAGTACATTATTATGCTCAAACTTAACACTTCAGCTCAATATGGTGGTGCAACATTTGGTAAGGTAAATATTTTTTGAGTTGCTTTTGTTATACCGCATAAAACAGGTTACTGTTTTTTTCCAAACTAAAGTAAACAACTTAACTGGTATCTACATATTCCTATCATAGCATTTTTACCTGACACTTGGTGTGTGGTAAGCTATAAAATAAACTCGATATTTTAGCTTTTAGTATTAGAGAACATGGCATGTTAAGAGAAGTATGCAGTCATAACTACAGCCTATGACAATATCGCTATCACGAAAGCTAATAACAAAATTTGATGTCTGTGATCTTTCCTTCAAATATTTTAACTAGTTCTTTCACAAATTAAAAACTCTTGATTCTTGTGTGGGTCTGAGATATTCTTGCTGATTTAAAAACAAAATTGAGTAAGTAGAAAAATTCTAAGCATTAATATAAGTCATTTGGTTGTTTCTGGTAATTTCTATTTAGTAGCAGAAAAACTCCAGTTACTTATGCTCTCAACTGTAATTTACAAAAGTGGCAAAAATCTACCACAAAACGAGTTCAAACAAAATAATAAACGCTTTATGATTTATATAATGCAAAAGCTAACATTATTTTGATGAATGTCGTACTAATAAGCCCTTATTAAAATAAATAAACACTCATAACAATTACCATTTGTTAGAATGCTGTCAAATATATACAGCTCTTTATTCAATTTCTGTGATGCCAGTTCAAAAGCTGTTTAATTTTTTGAACGAGGTTGATGTCAACACAATAAAAAGTTTGCCAAGGTGTGGTGTTTTGCAAGCAAACATTGTAGCATCAATGAGAAAAGACACTCTGGCTACTTAACTCAATTTAGGGAAACAAATCTATATTTTAAAATCTAAAGCATGCCAAACACTATATATATACTTATACCTACATTTATACAGATATTTATATATATATATATATATATATATATATATATATATATATATATATATATATATATATATATATATATATATTTATACACATATTCATATACATGTATAAACTTATATATATACTTTCCTATAGAGTATACACATAAAGTAAAGATATTCTATGTAATCTCTTTATCACTTTTGTAGTATCCAGCACTATTTTGTAAACTATATGATTTTACTAAACTCACTATGCATTTTATAGATTTTGCCAAAACGCTTTGGGTTCATTTGTTCCCGTAATACAAAGTCCTTCCCAAAGTGTTGCTCTATATCTGTGCAAGTTGTTTGTCCTTTTTTTATAATATATCATTTGAAAAGAAATATAAACTAAATAATGTTTATTTGAGTTCAACACATGGAGAAAAAAATGCGGCTCTAAAGTCAAACTAGCTTCTTACAATATGGAGAGTTCTAACAGCCCATTGTAGAGTCTTTGTTAAAGTCTTTATTGATAGAGCATTGGATGACACTTTCATGTTATCATACACATGTCTCTGAAATAATAACCTATAGATCACATTTAGCAAAGTGGAAGATTTCAAAGAATCTCGTGAAATATTTTTGTACCAAGGTATGTAATATTAAATATTGATCAAAGAATTGTAAAGAGTTTTATTACCTGCTATTTGGATGCAAGCTTAGACAGCCAATCTTCAGATCAAATTAATAAAGAAATACTTATCTATAGAAGCATTTCAATGAAGAAGCACCTGCTGATGGCATGTTGGTAATTGAAGATCGAATGTTAAAGGAAGCCAAATTTCTCTACTAGCATTACATAACTTGCCCAGCAAAGTGTACCAAACTCAATGATCTATTGGAGTAGTGCAATTTCGAAGCATCATGAGTAACTGAGTTTATTTTAAGAAAACTCACTAAATGATTTGTGAAATTGAAGTAGAGTTGCAGATTAGCTTTTACAAAGTTGCAAAAGAGTAGGAATACTGGCCATGTTTTCTTCCTTTCTCTGAGGAAACAGAAAAACAATATGTTGGGTGGCCCAATGGCTCAAAGCGAGAAGGTTAACTTTGTTTCTTGTTTCTACTACTAATGACACTTGAATGATCACTTAAATACCAATTGCGTTTATTTAAAAAATTAACATGATTCACTTTTCCGCAACTGACTTATGTTGATTGCTGTTGGTATTTGATGTTGTATTTGTTGCATAGATAGTATATTTGTTTTTAGAGTACTGCAAAAATATCATTGCACTATATTCGTTTTTAGATTACTTCTTGATAAGAGGGAATAACCCATCCTTTTAAACTGATAGCAACTGAAAGATACTTGAAATTTTTCTTTCAAATTGCGAATAGGCTTAGCTCCATACACTGTTTTGGACACTCCTGATTAGCTTTACTTATTTACAGGTAGACACCTTTTAGATGCTTATCTACTTCAGCAGTCAATACATAAATAGCTAAATATATATATGTAGATATCAGCGCTAAATGTATAAATTCTAAATAATGTATATATATATATATGTAATATATATCCATGAGTAAAAGCGTAAGATCCACGTAGATTGCTCAATTTTGAAATCAGAGCTGGTTAAAAACAGCAAAACAGACTATAAATTTAGATAAAACACTTGATTACCATTAGTTTCATGCTTGGTAAGAGCAATCTTCAGATAAAGCTTTTTTTTTATCTAAAGATTGCTTTTACCAAGCATGAAACTAGTAGTAGTCAAGTGTTTTATCTAAAGTTATAGTCTGTTTTATTGATTATAAATATAGATACATGTACATGTAGATATATACATATTGTATATATTAATTTAATACAAATATATATTTATTTGGCAAAAGGTAGAAAGTTTTCAGTTTCCTTTTCAGTTTAATGTGATGAATGGCAACAACCATGAAAATCTTAAGTAGTAAAGAGTTTTTAAAGTTTACAGTTCTTGATACCATTTTATATAAATGCTCTATGTTTATATTGAACATTCTGCTTCTGGTGAACTGCTACCTTCTTATATATGTATATATATATATATATATATTATATATATGTATATATATGTATATATATACATATACATATTTCTATTAAATAAATAGAAAAAAATATTAAATAGAAAAATATTAAATGAAGAAATAGAGAAATATTAAATGTTTCTCAAAGTCTGTTCGTCGGAAATCCTGCTATAGATCTTAAAATCTTGGAATAAATCTTCTGTACCGAAGATGATTTGATCTCGGAACCAGCTGTTCACCAGTGTGACGCCTTGACCACTAGACTACTGAAGTCGAAATGCTAGCCTGCCCATATAAATCATTGTATCAGAGAAATACCTAACTGCTTCGCGTATGACACTGGTTATAGCATAACGTCAAGAGAAGCTGTTCGCTCACATTATTAAACTGGCTAATAGCAAAACTCTAACTACTTCTCTCTATTTATAAGACAAAAAAACTTTTCATGGTATGTACATGTAGTTTGAAAGTTCTCATTCAGTTCTCTTTTGCTAGCACATTTGCACTTGCTAATTTCCCTGCCCACTTTTTACCACACATTTTTTATCGGATTGAGATCCGAAGATTGTGCGAGCCAGTTTAGAAACTCAACTTGTTTGGTATCTGCCCATTCCTTCACTTTATTTTCTCTATGACAAAGAGTGTTGTCATCTTAAAAAATCCAATCACTAGTAAACATCTCTCTGGTACATCGCAACATGACTCTTGTCAGAACTCGAATGTATTTGTTTGCATTCATCATTCCTTCAACGATTTTCAGGCGACCAACTCCAGCTGCAGACATGCACCCCCACGCCATAACAGATGCGGGATGCTTCACAGTAGGCAAAATACACCAAAGCTTGAACTCTTTACCTGGTCTCTTCCTCACATAATTATTTTCATCGTGATTCTGTAGAGTGAAGGTTGATTCATCACTGAAAAGTATTGTATGCTTTGTTCTTCGGTCGAAGATTGGTGATTCTTGGCCCATGCCAAACATTTCTTCCTATGCTTTTCTGACAGCAGTGGCTTTTGTCTTGCCTCACATCCTCTCAATCCATTTTTAATCAGTTTTCTCTTCACTAATGAGAATGAGGCTTTTACACCAGTAAACTCTCTCCATTCTCATCGCCGGTCAGTGCTGGTTTTCTTTCTGTCAGAAAGGGAAAATCGAAGCAAACTGCAGTCGTCTCTGGTAGAGCTTTTGCGCTTTCTCCCTCTGTCTTTACGATCATCTGGCGTGCCTTTCAACTTTCATCTGTTGACAGTGTCAGCAACACCTTTCATGGAACATTAAACTTTTTTAGCAATCTTCTTGTTTGGTTTCTCTTGCTGGTGAAGGTGAATGATTACGGCTCTCTTCCAATCGGTCAATCCCATGTTGTGATAAAGTTTTGACTTGATTTCACTGGTCATTGTGAGCCTACTCTTATTATAGCCAACTGGTCATTGTTGTGATGAATGTAAAATATTTTTGAAATATTTTTGCATTGTTGATCTATTTCTTACATGTATTCAACATTCTGTACAACATTGAGCAGATTAGAACGCTTTAAAAAGCCTGCTGGTGTGATTAAGCGAGTGACAAGTTGACAGTGAATTTAGAGATTAGAAGTAAAGTAAGCTATCTAGCTTTTTGCAAACAATGAAACAAATCCTTTCAACAAATTAAATAGAACGATCCTATTTGAAGCCTATTGAAGCCTCATCAGTGCAGCTCAGAGCTTAGGCAAGGGACACAAATCGAATTCCCATAAGAGTTGACTTCCTGCCACGAAGCTACTAAGTTTCCTTGCAGGCTTTAGGAAAGTCAAGGTGCTGACACCAAAGTGCTCAAATCACAAAAGTGATGAGCTTTGAACAAAGACTAATTTGGTAAGAAATCTATTAAAATTTGACTCAGCATAAAAATTACTAAAAGTTTCATATTACACAAAAGGTTTGTAACACTCATCAGATAAAATGCTTAGTGAGGACTAGGAGTAGAGGACTATACATGAAATGCTGCATTAGCTGGAAAACTGAAATAGAAGCTCAGGTAGTAAAAGCTAGATGAATCAGGTCTGTTATGTAACACTATTTCATAAAAGATGTTTCTTAGAATGTCTACACGCAATTATTAGTTCACTTCGTTTGTTTAGAGTGCCCTTCTCGTCTCGGTAAAATATGAAATATTTTTCCAAGGTACATAACTTGCAAGTTCTGTTGTGTATTACAGTAAGGCTTGGCGTGTGATAAAATGTTCCAGATTGTGTGGCAGTTGGTGCTGCTTTCTTTGAGGTTCCATATGTAACTGCTTAGTTCAGTAGAGTGGCGTATAGATATGTCCTTGAATGTCGATTTGGGATGGTTATATCTTATTTTGAACCTGTTTTTGGTGAGCCCCACATATGTGGCAACACATTTTTTGTTATCGGTAGTTGTTACATTTGCCTGGTATATTACTGATTTTGTTAGGCAATAATTTGCTGTCTCAGTTCTCAAATCAGCTAACTGCAAAAACGAAAATATTGAGATAATTGCTTTTTTTGGGTGTTTACAGTTTTACAAACATAGGGGCAAATTTTCATAGGGGTAAAGCTATTATTAGGCAAACAGTGAAAGCAGTAGGTCGTTCCAGATGCAAGTTCAAGTGCAAAAAAATTAACTCAAAAAGATTGAAACAAAATTTATGGTTCATTCTGGAAACAAGAATAGAAGGGCCTACAGAAATTTTTTTTCAACCACAACTATAAATAGAACAAACCAACTATGGAAAGCGGAAAGTCTACAAAAGTATTAAAACATGCTTTATCAAACATTACTTGTCTGTTCATGGGCATGACAATCAGGTCTGAAAAATTTTTTATGTAAAACCATTACATATTGATAAATTGAGAGGATTTGGCTTTCATGGCAAAAAAAGAGAGCCAGTCACAAATTTACCTGATGCTAGTGAATACAAACGTCCATTTCATGTTACAACAAATTATGTAAATACTCTTTAAGACATAGAAAATCACATCAAAAGTTTTCTAAAGGTAGTATCGGATTACTGTCGAGCAGATTCCAGAAAAGAGTATTTGGACCCAGATCTACCAATAGCTGAAATGTACAAATTGTATTATCAAAAACAAATAGACAATCAAAAAAATCTGGATCTGGAGTGGAAAAACAGAAATGTTTTTAATGAGAGGTTAAATATAGACTTTCATAAACTCGAGAAGGATCGATGTGATGGGTGCGAACTATATGAGCAAAAGAGAGCCCACAGCTCTGTAAACAAGGAAAAGGAAAAAAGTTAACAATCTCACAGGAAATTGGTTATTGCAATCAGTGAGAAGAAAGGAAAAGATTGAAAACTAGCTGAGACAAACACATTGGTGATTTTCTTTGACTTAGAGAATATATTTGCATTGCCGAAATGCCAAGTTTCTTTTTGTTTTTACAAGAGAAAACTCATAACATATAACTTTGTGGTGATTATTCAGGGTATTAAGAAAACATACTGTAGCATTTTGATTGAGACCCTGTCAGGTCAAAGTAGGAATGATATAGCAAATGCGCTGATTGCTAATTTTAGAGAATGCTATGTTTGACCATCCCAGCACTCAAAATATTATTGTATGGTCTGATAGCTGCGTCCCACAGAACAGAAACAGTGTCATGTATTATGCTTTGCCACAGTTTATGCAAATTCTTGACACACTTGTGTAGATAATGCAGAAATATTGCTAGTCTGGACACAGCTCCATATAGAAAGTTGATTTTGTTCCGAGTGTGATCGAAAGAGCTTTACTACCACATGACATATACAGTCCACTTTCCCTCATTTGCTACCTATTCAACGTAGAACCAAACGATGAAAAACTATGAATGGCCATCTTTGGAAGAAAAGCACATCAAAAAGTATAGTGAAATGACAAAAACAGGGCATTACAATCTGGTACGATACACAGAGGTGAAGGAGCTTGTTTACCATGCAGCTAAACCTCAAAATGTTTCTCATCATAAGCACTGGCATAAGCCTACTCTAAAATTGAGTTTTGTTATAAGTAAAGCCCTGTCAAGAGAACCCCCTCATCTGAGATCAGACTAGCCAATGCTCCAGAAAACAAAAGGCTGATAACGTTAGCTAAAGCAAAAGAGAAAGATGGCAGAAACAGACAAATCATACATGGAATTACACCTAAAATAGACTCAGTTTACTATCATAAACTTGTGCTTATATACTTTAATGTCATAAAACTATCTGGTTGTTCATCTGAAAAAAGCAAATACCATATTTGTACAATATGAAACAATGTAATTTTATGCACTTGTGCATCCTCAGACAGATTGTTATACTTCAAGGATCTACCAGTTGGCCGCTTTGTGCTCTAACTTCTAAACTAGTTTGTGAACAAACCAGTCAACTGAAATTATGAAAATGAGTTTTAGCCACAGTGAATACTAATAGGATAAAAAACATTTTATTTATTCATTGTCATCTTTGTTAGGAAAATTTTAACTAAATTTTTAAAAGTCTAACTAATATTAAAATTAAATTACAGAAGACCAAAACTTGTAATCTCTTTTGTGACTTTAGCTTTGTGTCCCACATGACTGTTTTGAGAACTCAGCCAGCAATTGTCTGGTAATGGGCAGGTGTTCTTATTTTTGCAATTACAGCCAGGATTAATTTTTTTTTGATTATTCAGAGATAGTAGCTTCTGATTGTGAGAGTTTAACATTGTTTAACATAGCATGTTTAACATTATTCATGCAGCTATAGCTTAGTTTTATAAAAATTAAGTTTAAGATTTTGTGTAGCTTTTGGCCAGCGGAGAACTCATCATCAGATAACTTGAATAAAGTTTTATTGATGTTAGTGTGGACTGTGTTGCTGTAAGGAGGGTTGTATCAGATTGTGTTTCTCTTTTTGTGTCCATTTATTGCATTTATTTGTTGGACTTTTGATGAGGAGAATTCTAGCTTGTGTTGGTATCCGCTCTTTGCTAATGCTTCCTGACAAATAAGGGCAGCTTTGAAGAAGGCATTTTTATCTAATAGAATTTCTGAGAGTCTTTTGCTAGTTGTCAGAGTATATTTTTAATGATGTTAGGGGGAAAGTTAGAATCTTTGTGAACATAGGTAATGCTGGTGTTTGGCTTAGTGTAGGGCGCATACTTCCTGTTCTCCAGGTTTAAGGTTATGTCTAGGAAACTTACTATTTTTCTTTTGGCTTCTATTGTTATTTTTAGATCATGTGAGCTAAAGAGTGCACACAGGGCTTTATTGATGTTGTCAACTTGTTGTGGTGTCTTGTGTAAACCTTCCAGACCATCGTCACAGTTAATGTGGATTTTACTGTATAAAGTTATTCTGGCTAAACAGACAATTGAGGTTGTTTTCCTAACTTGGTTATAGTGCTTTTTTCAAGGTATGACAGTTCTGTAAGAGTTGAATTTGAATGTCTATTAGAAATATTAATATGTATATGTTGGTACAAAGAAGCACCCATGAATTTAATGTACGATGTGAAATGTGCTCAGTTAAATGTAATGGGCAACATTTTAAAGTGGTAATGAACAATTATAAAAAAACATTGATGTAAAGTGTCTATCAGAAAGTTGTGACGTTTATTTCATTTTAATACAGTAGATGAGATCACTGAAAGTATGTAGATCTGAAAGATCCACCATCAGCTAAGCCAAAAAAGCTAGTGCAGAGCTTTTATGGTAGTCTTTTAGAGTAAGCGCCAGCACTTTCGCTTGCTTTGAATGCAAAATATACTGGTCAGAAATAAAGCCAGTATATTGCTGAATCTTTCAATTCAATAGAGGTTTCTGTAATAAGGTAGTCATTCAGTCGCCAAAAACTTGAAACAAAGTGCTTAAATGTTTAGTCCACACAAAGTATTTTATGTTCATTGCTACATGAAGATGAAACTAACAAAATTTCAACTTCTAACCTCAAACTACTTTATCTTAGAGTATACTTTCCTGTGAACTTCAATTCACTTTTATAAAATGTGTTTTGTATGTTTTCAAAAACCACGCTAACAAATATGTTTTCACAAAGCGTGCTAAAATTTTTTTAAAAAGGTTTCTACGTATAAAATACTGAACAAACAAAAGTTGAAAGTAGTTCTTTGACTTCCAAGGCTATTGATCAATAACGTAACTTTTAAAAAGCCCAAAAAATAGTTTTCTAAATTTTGTTATGCAAGTATTTACCTTAAAACCTATATATTGATGAGCAGTTAGATTTCCCTGTATCTTTGCTGCCACATTTATACTGCAATATTGAGGCTTTGCTAGAATACCCAAAACTATTAAGGCAACACATTAAGGTCAAACCAAAGTTATAAATAGTCATAGTTATCATAGGTAATGGTTACCATAGTCATAAATACACATAAGATTACTATTAAGGTCTGCAAGAACTGTATTACTAGTAAAAATTCTTAGACAAAAGATTAGCAGTGACTATATTACCGAGGCTATGCATAATAAACACTCAAACATGCACACATTTGCACACACTTGAACACACCCTCACACACCCACACACACGCACATACACACACCTGAACAGACACACACACTCGCACACACCTGCACATACACTTGCACACCCCACTGCTTACATTACTGCACACACACAAACATGCACACACCGGCACACACACCCGCAATCGCACCCACAAACGCGCAATCACACCCACACATGCACCCACACACGCACAACACACACCACCACATACAACCGCACACACATCCGCAAACACACCTGCACACACTTGCATACACCTGCACAAACCTGCACATACCTCCACACACCTGCATACACTTGCACACACCTGAACACTCCTGCACAAACACACACATGTACAAGCACACACACGCACACGCACACGCACACGCACACGCACACGCACACGCACACGCCCACGCACACGCACACACACACACACACACACACACGCACACACACACCCCCACACACACACACACACACACGCACGCACGCACACATGCACGCACGCACACACGCACACACACACACACACACACACATGGTCTTGTAAACGCATGCAATTGGGGACGCGATATTTTTACCATCACTTTGAGGACAATTTTCATCTGTCATTAAGAGCTTTAAAAAATAACATGTTGCAATAATTTTTGTTGGGTTTACGAATGCACTGATTTTGGGAGCTGTCACTTTATTCGTTTTTCAGTTATAGCCCGTGAGAATTTAACACTAACTTTGGGGACTTCACTTCACACACGTGTATGAATTTTTTATCTAATAAACGGGGACTTTTGCATGGAGAAGATAACTCTGGCTAATTTTCGTTTTTTTCAACTATTTTGGAGTTGTCGGTATGTGATACTTTTCTCACACTTTCTTAAATTTGCTTATAAAAGTTATCCATGACTTTATTTTTCCTAAAATATCAACTTAGAAGTTTAATAGTTTTTATTAAATTTATGTAGAGTACTAAATCCACACATGTATGACGTGTAAAGGTTAAATTGACATTAGACTTTTGTGTTTGGTAATGATTTCAGTGTAACCAATTGCCTCACAGAATTTAAGGCAATCTGTTAAAGTTAAGGTTTTGAATTGCAAACAGCCAGCCCAAGGTTGTAGACTGATGTCTTATCTAGATTTACAACTTTCAAACACTTAACGCGATTATCTTCAAAGTAAACATTTTAACATAGTTTTCTTAGAACTCTTAAACCCTGAATGGGCAACAAATATAATTACTATAATCGATTAGGTATTTTTCAATATCTCATTTTTATGACTACCGAGGGCAGCCATCAGAAGATTTACATTGCGTAATCATGAGTTAACTTTTGCAAACAAAAGTAAAATGAACCAGGCCAGCAACTGCGAGTAGATTTTTTAAAATCAGGCAGCAAAATAAATTTGAATATAATTAATTTTAATTGTACCTTTCATTTTGGTTGCACACAATGATTACAGCATTTGATTTAAATCTTTGCGCAATTCCTTTGTTTGTGAGTCATGCATGAAAAGCCAAGCATAGGCGCAGACATATTAGAATCAAGCATTGGAAATGAAACATTTGTATCTCCAATATGCCTGATGTAAGCCCGAAAAACATTTACCTTATAGAAATATCATTATGTTTGATAAAATGTGCTAACCGTACCAAAAAATTGGCCTTCTATTACATTTTCTTAAAGAGCACATTGACCAATTATAACAAATGAACACAGTCAGTCATAGAATATGTCAACACCATTGCAACAATATGTCCCAATTTGATGGTAAAATTATTATCACAGGTGTGTATAATATTTTAACCATTAATTTGGGGACATTGACTGATTTTTTTATTTAAAATAACAGTCAAGGTCATTCATAACACCATCGCTGCAAAATGTTCCAAATTTAATGTCAAAGTATCAACCCCCAATGAATATGCTTCTTAAGAAGTTTTCTGAGCACATTGACCAATTATAACAAAAGAACACAGTCAGTCATAGACAATGTCAACACCATTGCAACTATATGTCCCCAATTTGATGGTAAAATTATTCTCACAGGTGTGTATAATATTTTAACCATTAATTTGGGGACATTGACTGATATTTTTATTTGAAATAACAATCAAGGTCATTCATAACACCATTGCTGCAAGATGTTTCAAATTTAATGCTAAAATATGAACCCCCCAATGAATATGCTTCTTAAGAAGTTTTCTGAGCAAATTGACCAATTATAACAAAAGAACACAGTCAGTCATAGAATATGTCAACACCATTGCAACAATATGTCCCCAATTTGATGGTAAAATTATTCTCACAGGTGTGTATAATATTTTAACCATTGATTCGGGGACATTGACTGATTGTTTTATTTGAAATCACAGTCATGATCATTCATAACACCATCGCTGCAAGATGTTCCAAATTTAATGCTAAAATATGAACCCCCCAATGAATATGCTTCTTAAGAAGTTTTCTGAGCAAATTGACCAATTATAACAAAAGAACACAGTCAGTCATAGAATATGTCAACACCATTGCAACAATATGTCCCCAATTTGATGGTAAAATTATTCTCACAGGTGTGTATAATATTTTAACCATTGATTCGGGGACATTGACTGATTGTTTTATTTGAAATCACAGTCATGATCATTCATAACACCATCGCTGCAAGATGTTCCAAATTTAATGCCAAAATATGAACCCCCAAAGAATATGCTTTTTAAGAAGTTTTCTGAGCACATTGACCAATCATAACAAAAGAACACAGTCAGTCATAGAATATGTCAACACCATTGCAACAATATGTCCCCAATTTGATGGTAAAATTATTCTCACAGGTGTGTATAATATTTTAACCATTAATTTGAGGACATTGACGGATTGTTTTATTTGAAATCACAGTCATGATCGTTCATAACACCATCGCTGCAAGATGTTCCAAATTTAATGCCAAAATATGAACCCCCAAAGAATATGCTTTTTAAGAAGTTTTCTGAGCACATTGACCAATTATAACAAAAGAACACAGTCAGTCATAGAATATGTCAACACCATTGCAACAATATGTCCCCAATTTGATGGTAAAATTATTCTCACAGGTGTGTATAATATTTTAACCATTAATTTGGGGACATTGACTGATTTTTTTATTTGAAATAACAGTCAAGGTCATTCATAACACCATTGCTGCAAGATGTTCCAAATTTAATGCTAAAATATGAACCCCCCAATGAATATGCTTCTTAAGAAGTTTTCTGAGCACATTGACCAATTATAACAAAAGAACACAGTCAGTCATAGAATATGTCAACACCATTGCAACAATATGTCCCCAATTTGATGGTAAAATTATTCTCACAGGTGTGTATAATATTTTAACCATTGATTCGGGGACATTGACTGATTGTTTTATTTGAAATCACAGTCATGATCATTCATAACACCATCGCTGCAAGATGTTCCAAATTTAATGCCAAAATATGAACCCCCAATGAATATGCTTTTTAAGAAGTTTTCTGAGCACATTGACCAATTATAACAAAAGAACACAGTCAGTCATAGAATATGTCAACACCATTGCAACAATATGTCCCCAATTTGATGGTAAAATTATTCTCACAGGTGTGTATAATATTTTAACCATTAATTTGGGGACATTGACTGATTTTTTTATTTGAAATAACAGTCAAGGTCATTCATAACACCATTGCTGCAAGATGTTCCAAATTTAATGCTAAAATATGAACCCCCCAATGAATATGCTTCTTAAGAAGTTTTCTGAGCACATTGACCAATTATAACAAAAGAACACAGTCAGTCATAGAATATGTCAACACCATTGCAACAATATGTCCCCAATTTGATGGTAAAATTATTCTCACAGGTGTGTATAATATTTTAACCATTGATTCGGGGACATTGACTGATTGTTTTATTTGAAATCACAGTCATGATCATTCATAACACCATCGCTGCAAGATGTTCCAAATTTAATGCCAAAATATGAATCCCCAATGTATATGCTTTTTAAGATGTTTTCTGAGCACATTGACCAATCATAACAAAAGAACACAGTCAGTCATAGAATATGTCAACACCATTGCAACAATATGTCCCCAACTTGATGGTAAAATTATTCTCACAGGTGTGTATAATATTTTAACCATTAATTTGGGGACATTGACTGATTTTTTTATTTGAAATAACAGTCAAGGTCATTCATAACACCATCGCTGCAAGATGTTCCAAATTTAATGCTAAAATATCAACCCCCCAATGAATATGCTTCTTAACAAGTTTTCTGAGCAAAGTGACCAATTATAACAAAAGAACACAGTCAGTCATAAAATATGTCAACACCATTGCAACAATATGTCCCCAATTTGATGGTTAAATTATTCTCACAGGTGTGTATAATATTTTAACCATTAATTTGGGGACATTGACTAATTATTTTATTTGAAATAACAGTCAAGGTCATTTATAACACCATCGCTGCAAGATGTTCCAAATTTAATGTCAAAATATGAACCCCCAATGAATATGCTTTTTAAGAAGTTTTCTGAGCACATTGACCAATTATAACAAAATAACACAGTCAGTCATAGACAATGTCAACACCATTGCAACAATATGTCCCCAATTTGATGGTAAAATTATTCTCACAGGTGTGTATAATATTTTAACCATTAATTTGGGGACATTGACTGATTATTTTATTTGAAATAACAGTCAAGGTCATTTATAACACCATCGCTGCAAGATGTTCCAAATTTAATGTCAAAATATGAACCCCCAATGAATATGCTTTTTAAGAAGTTTTCTGAGCACATTGACTAATTATAACAAAATAACACAGTCAGTCATAGACAATGTCAACACCATTGCAACAATATGTCCCCAATTTGATGGTAAAATTATTCTCACAGGTGTGTATGATATTTTAACCATTAATTTGGGGACATTGACTAATTTTTTTATTTGAAATAACAGTCATGGTCATTCATAACACCATCGCTGCAAGATGTTCCAAATTTAATGCCAAAATATGAACCCCCAATGAATATGCTTCTTAAGAAGTTTTCTGAGCACATTGACCAATTATACCAAAAGAGCACAGACAGTCATAAACAATGTCAACACCATTGCAAAAATATGTCCACCCTTTGATGGTAGAAATATTATCACAGGTGTGTATGATATTTTAAACATTTTTTTGAAGACATTGACTAATTCTTATAAGCGCTCAATTTGATGACAGAACTATTATCACATGTGCATACCACATCACAAATTGTTTTAAGTTCACTCACAGTCACTAATAATTTTAAAGCATTTTGGCTGTCGTAAACTCTCTCTAGTTAGATGGCACAAATATCAAAGCAAGTGTGTGTTCTATTTGAATGATGAGCTTAAAAATTGATCAACTGTTGTAAGCGCACACTTATTTGTCAACCATCTTAAAGCGGATGTGTGCCAATATTTCACCAATTTGATTGCAAAAATACTACTACAACTGTGAATGATAATGCATTCATTAGATTGAATTTTCGATTCAAGATGCATGGCACAACCCTATGGCAACTGTGCAGTAATTTGATGCATTGTGAAAGCTGTTTAGATATCCAGATATGTACGTATTTCATTATCAAGATGGGCATAGTGGAAACCATGTGATCGAAAATGAATGTGAGCATAACTATCGTTAATGCAAAACAATTATAATATTTGCTGTTTGAGGCTAACCGGGTGATGTTGTAAATAAAGTTTAAAATCTTGTGCCACGGGAGATTTTTGACAAATTATTTGCAGTGTCTTTGATATTTACAAGCTACGATTTTATTAAGAGCATGCCTCACTCACTAAATCTGTTTGGTTTTTAGCTGACTACAAAGCCTTGCGCAGAAAAGAATCCTATAGAACGGAGTGGACAAAAAATAATAAATTTATGGAATATTTATAAATTTTATACGCTATTGAGCGCACATTTTAGGAGAGTAAGCATCTTAGTTGTCTTTGATTTGATGTACAAGCTGAAAATTTTATAATCTTGTTTTTGCACATGACCAGTACTGAATTTTACCGATTGAAGTATTGAATAAGTTTTTTTGTTCTTTAAGTTTACTTGATGCTTCTTCAATATTACATAATCAGCAGAACACGACATGCTCAATGTATGACAGGCAAAGTGGCAACAATTATAAACAGGTTGGCTCAGAAATATCGCAAACAGCGCCGAAAGTTTACCAATGCTGCAAGACTTTTTCAAAGGAATTATTAATAAAAATGAGTGGCTATGAGTTACGCAAAGTAAAGTGAGATGAGTTTTCCAATCATTAAAACTTGAGGTCACTTTCCAACAAAATTAGTCAACGGCCAGCTATAGAGTAATTCTCCAAAAAAATTTTAAGTTCAAATTAGCAATAACAATAGAACAATAAGTAGGTTATTGCACTATTGCTATTGATATCTAAAATTATTTTGTTACGAGGCAATTTCCAAAAAATGCTTGTGTAGTTTTTTAAACAAAATTAAAAATTGACAAAACAGAAATTTTGGCTGGCGACCTTCCTTGAGTAAAAGAGCAAAAGTAATAACTTTGTCAGCAGTAATAAAAAACAGTTAACAAGGAGCTGCTGGAAATTTTGCAAGTGTGCTTTGGCGAATTTTCAAAAATTCATCTATCAGTTGGTCGTTATTGGTGCTCAACAGAAGTTTTTGTTTAATTTTGTGTCTAAATTATTAGAAATATTTTTGCAAATTTGGATCATTCTTTCAGACTTTTTATTATTGTGAATTTTATAAACAATTATCAGCCTCTCCTGCTTTATATAAAATTAGCATTGTAATTAAAATCACTAAATATCTTTCAATTTTGTATGTTATGGAGTGCACAAAATTCTTCTCTGTATGAGAGACTGTGTAAAAGTCGCAAACCATATAATCTTATTATTGCCTGCAAGTAACCGTATTGCATAATTTCCTTTGTTCTATTAATTGACCTTGTGGCTGTTTGATTTTGCATCATGATTATCTATACCCTTGCTGCTGAACATTTAGCAGAAAATAAGTAGAAAGTAATAATATCTACTTGGTTCAGGAGATTCTCTAACAACACTGAAGGTATACCAAAACGACGAATATTAAAAATAATTATTAGAAAAACAACAGCACTAGAAAATAACTTTGCAATAAATACTCACTCACTATTAGAGTTCTTACTGTGCAAGCCGGTTCATCAACCAAACTATCTAATGTGATGCGAAAGAAAAAAAAAACTTTGTGAGTGTGATAGTCAAACAATCAACTTTGAGAATCAGGCAATTTGGGTTTACAAGATTTTTCCAATTGCAATTTAAATTAAAAACTAGAGCAAATCAGTAAATACATGTCTTCAAACCTGCCATGGTTAGGGGTGATATAATTCTACTGTCTATCATAATATTCTTCTGGGTTAAGTTGTTCATGGTTGAATTAAATATAAATGGTCAAAATACTAAATTTTTCTTGAGAAATTGAAAAAATTTCATAAGAAAGACCGGTAATATTTGTTTTAAAATATAACTGTTAAACTCTTTGTAAATTCGATAGTTTGATTAAAAAATTAATTTGTGTTCCATATTACCCGTGTTGTTTTCATAATATTTTCAAATAAAATATTTGACAATATTGCCCTATGTCAGTATAGCGTCTGATAATAGTAGTTTATGGGAACAACCTCAATTTAGATGAAATGTTTTAAAAATATGATTTGTCTTGATCATTAGCTTTTGTTTATTTAATTTTTTTTATTTAAGATACATGTGATAACTCTTTGGCAACTGTGCAGTGATTTGATGCATTTTGAAAGCTGTTTAGATAGGCAAATATGTACGCATTTCCTTAAAAATATGGGCATAGTGGATTAATCTGAAATGAACGTGAGCATGACTATCATTAATCCAAAACCAATGTAATATTTCCTGTTTGAGGCTAACTAGGGGATGTTGCAAATAAAGTTTAAAGCTTGGTATCTAGGTAGATTCTTGAAAATTATTTGCAGTGTATGGGGCATTTTGAAGCCACCATAATGTTTACAACATGTCTCGCTTGGTAAATCTGCTTACATTTTAGCTAACCCTAAAGCTTTGCGCAGAATAGAATACTGGAGAGCGGAGTAGGCAGAAAATAATAAATTCATTGAATATTTGTAAATTGTATATGCTACCGAGCGCAAACTTTATTTGGAGTAAACATTGGGCTTTGGTTTGGTGTATAAAGCATCAAATGTTATAATCTTGTTTTTGTAGGTGACCAGCAGTACTGAATAATTTTCTTTGTTGTCTATATTTAACTCCTGCTTCTTTGATATGCAAAACAAATATAATATTTCCTGTTTGAGGCTAATTAGGTGATGTTGCAAATAAAGTTTAAAACCTGGCACCTGGGTAGGTTCTTGACAAACTGTTTGCAGTGTCTGTGAGATTCAGTAACTACCATTATATTAACAAATTTTGTAAATTGTATATGCTACTGAGCTCAAACTTCATGGAAGTAAACATCTTATTTGTCTTTCATTTGGCGTATAAGCAGCAAATGTTATAATCTTGTTAATGCAGATGAGGAGCAGTATTGAACAAGTTTCTTTGTTCTCTAAATTTAACTTGGGGTTCTTCGATATTACATAATTGTAAGCAAGACACTACATGCTCAATGTATGTCAGGCAAATAGTGAGAAGTGATAACACGTTGGCTCAGACAAATATCAGCCGGCACTTACTATTTACCAATGTTGTGAGACTTTCTCAAAGTAATTATTAAGAAAAAAAGTGACTATGAGCAACAAAAAGTTAAATGAGATGGTTTTTTCGAACACTAAACTGTAGGTAATTGTTCCAACAAAAGTAGTCAATGGCCGGCTATAGAATTTTTCTCGAAAACTGTTCAGTTCAAATTAGCGATGACAATAACAATAGCACCATAGGTAAATTATTGCACTATTTGTATTGAAATCTAAAATTAGTTTGTTATAATGCAATCTATAAAAATACTTGCGAAGTTTTTCAAACAAAGTTAAAAATAGACAAAAACAAAGACTTTGGCCTGAGAACTTTCTTTATAAAAAAGCTCATGTAATAACCTTGCAACTTTGTATATATATATATATTTTTTAATTATATATTATATATATATTTAAGTTTTATGAATGAATTTGCAGTCATCAACAATCCTAATAGAAATGGTATGACATGTTTCAAGTTTAATGACAAAATATCACCACAGGTGCAAATGATATTTCAAACAGTTGTTTAGGCACACTAATCAGTCATTTAAAGAGAGCACATAGTCATAAACTATGTAAAAGCCAGTTCGGGCAATATGTCAAACAGATGGTAGAAATCTCATCACAAGCTTGTGATATTTGAAACAATTGATTCGGGGAATTGGCCAATTATTGTAAGATAATGCACAGTCATATACCATATCAGAGCTGTTGTGATCAGATGCCTAAAATCTGAATGAAAAAAATAACCTCTCAACTGTGGGTGAACCCAAAGTGGGACCCATTAACCAAATAATAGAAATAGCATTGTAATAATATATCCTCATTTCGGTTTTGGAATTATTATCATGGGTGTGTATGACATTTAACCTATTAGTTTGGGATTTTTACCAATTCTTGTACGAAAATTATTAGGTGTATTAAAATATATTTATTTTCTTTCAAATATTTGCATGATAGAAACTATTGAGCCTATAATTGGCACACATACACAAGACAACAACACTAATGCAATACAAATATAATATAATTTGTGTACAGCTAAAAGACAATATTGCAACTAAAGGTGATTTGCTGTCCGCTAAGTAGGTATTTGCCAGATTATCTTCAGAATCTGTAAAACAGAATACAACCTTTCAAACACATTTCACTTGCTATGCCTGTTTGGCTTTTAATTCATATTGAAGTTTGTAAAAATAAAAATAGACAGTAACAATCCAATTCTTTAAGTATTTAATAAAATTTTAAGTATAACATTTCAACGTGAAACCTTCGGCAATATTTTACTAAGACAGTATTGTTTATTATAATAATCATCTATGTGACCAACATCCAATAATATGAAATATTTTGAAAATGTGATTCGTCTTTACCGTTAACTGTTGTTCACTTTACTTTTTCGATTCGAAACGCATGGCATAACTCTTTGGCAACTGTGCAGTAAGTTGATGGATTGTGAAAGCTGTTTAGATTGGCAAATATGTACGCATGTCTTTAAAAAAATGGGCATAGTGGAAACCATGTGATATAAAATAAAAGTGAGCATGACTATCTGATGTTGCAAATAAAGTTTTAAATCTTGTGCCTAGGTAGATTTTCGACAAATTATTTGCAGGGTCTGTGAGATTTACAAGCTACCATTTCATTAACAACATGTCTCACTCACTGAATCTGCTTGGTTTTTAGCTAACCATAAAGCCGCGCACAGAATAGAATATTATAGAACTGCGTAGACAGAAAATGATAAGCTCATTTAATATTTGTAAAGTGTATATGCTATTGAGCACAAACTTTATAAGAGTTTAGGATCTTATTTGTCTTTGATTTAGTGTACAAGCAGAAACTGTTATAATCTTGTCATTGTGCATGAGCAGTGCTGAATTTTACTGATTGCAGTATTGAATAAGTTTCTTTGTTCCCAAAGTTTAATTGATCCTTCTTCAATATTACATAATCATACGCAGAACAAGACATGTTCAATGTATGACAGGCAAAGTTTCAACAGTGATAAACATGTTGGCTCAGAAAACTCTCAAACAGCGCAGAAAGATTATCAATGCTGTGAGACTTTTTCAAAGCATTTATTAATAAAAAAGGGGTGGCTATATACATGTATGAGCTACGCAAAGTAAAGTGAGATGAGTTTTCCAATCTTTAAAACTATAGGTAAGCTTTCCAACAAAGGTAGTCAATGGCCAGCTATAGAATAATTCAAAAAAAGATGTTTAGTTCAAATTAGCGATCACAATAGAACAATAAGTAGGTTATTGCACTATTGCTATTGATATCTAAAATTATTTTGTTACAATGCAATTTCTAAAAAGACTTGTGAAGTTTTTTAAACAAAATTACCAATTGACAAAACAGGAATTTTGGCTCGTGACCTTCCTTGAGTAAAAGACCAAAAGTAATAACTTCGTCAGCAGTAATAAAAAACAGTTGACAAGGATCTTCAGGCAATTTTGCAAGTGTGCCTTTGCGAATTTTCAACAAGGGATCTACCAGTTGGTAATTATTGGTGCTCAACACAAGTTTTTGTTTAACTTCGTGTCTAAATTATCAGAAATATTTGTGCAAATTGGTATCAATCCTGCAGACTTTTTATTATTGTGAATTTTATAAGCAATTATCAGCCTCTCTTGCTTCATATAAATTTAGCAATGTAATTAAAACCGTTAAATATTTTTCAGTGTAGTATGTTATGGAGAGCATATCTTAAGAGAAAAAATTTCTTCTCTGGATGAGAGACTGTGTAAAAGTCGCAAACCATATAATCTTATTATTGCCTGCAAGAACCATATTGCATAATTTCCTTTGTTCTATTAATAGATCTTGTTGCTGTTTGATGTTGCATAATGATTACCTGGACCCTTGCTGCTTAATGTTTAGCAGGAAATAAGTGGAAAGTAATAATATTTACTTGGTTCAGGAGATTCTTTACCAACACTGAAAGTATACCAAAACGACGGATATTAAACAAAAATTATTAGAAAAACAACGGCACTAGAAAACAACTTTGCAATAATCACTCACTATTAGAGTTCTTGCTGTGTAAGCCAGTACATCAACCAAACTATCTAATGTGGTGCAAAAGAAAAAAACTTTGTGAGTGTGATATTCCAACAATCAACTTTGAGAATCATGCATTTTGGGTTTAAAAGATTTTTCCAATTGCAATTTAAATTAAAAACTAAAGCAAATCAGTAAATACATGACTTCAAACCTTCCATAGTTGGGGGTGATATAATTCTATTGTCTATCATAATTTTCTTCTGGTATAAGTTGCTCATGGTTAAATTGCATATAAATTGTCAAAATACTAAATTTCTCTTGAGAAATTGAAAGAGGTTTCATAAGAAATACCCTTCATATTTGTTTTAAAATATAACTGTTCAACTCTTTGTAAATTCGATAGTCCAATTAAAGAATTAATTTGTGTTCCATATTACGTTTTGTTTTTCATAATGTTATCAAATAAATCATTTGACAATATTGCCCTATGTCAGTATAGCGTATGATAATAGTAGTCTATGGGAACAACATCAATTTAGATGAAATATTTTAAAAATATGATTTGCCTTGATCGTTAGCTTTTGTTCATTTTATTTTTTCTATTTAAGATGCATGTGATAACTCTTTGGAAACTATGCAGTGATTTGATGCACTGCGGAAGCTGTTTAGATAGGTAAATATGTACGCATTTCCTTAAAAAAATGGGCTTAGTGAAAATCATGTGATCTGAAATGAACGTGAGCATGACTATCATTAATCCAAAACAAATGTAATATTTCCTGTTTGAGGCTAGCTAGGTGATGTTGCAAATAAAGTTTAAAACCTGGCACCTGGGTAGATTCTTAAAAACTACTTGCAGTGTCTGGGGATTTTGAAGCCACCATAGTATTTACAACATGTCTCACTTGCTGAGTCTGCTTGCATTTTAGCTAACCATAAAACTTTGCGCGGAATAGAATACTGTAGAGCAAAGTAGACAGAAAATACTAAATTCATCGAATATTTGTAAATTGTATATGCTACCAAGGGCAAACTTCATGAGAGTAAACATTTGATTTGTCTTCGATTGGTGTATAAAGCATCAAATGTTATAATCTTGTTATTGTATATGACCAGCAGTACTGAATAAGTTTCTTTGTTCTATTTATTTAACTTGTGGTTCTGCGATGTTACATAATCCTAAGCAAGACACTACAAGCTAAATGTATGACAGGCAAAGATTGAGAAGCGATAACATGTTGGGTCAGACAAATCGCAAACAGCATCAAAATTTAACTAATGCCGTGAGACTTTTTCAAAGTAATTATTGAAAAAAAGAGCAACTATCAGTAACACAGAATACAATTAGATGGGTTTTCCAAACATTGAAACTGTAGATAAAATTTACAATCGAAGTTGTCAATGACCAGTTATAAAATAATTCTCATAAAACTGATTAGTTCAAATTAGCAATCACAATAACAATAGAACAATAAGTAAATTATTGCACTATCGCTATTGATATCTAAAATTAGTTTGCTACAATGCAATCTATAAAAAATACTTGCGAATGTCAAATAGGATGTTTCCATGTGAAATATTTGACAACATGGATCTACATCTGTATAGTTTATGATAACAGTGATCTTGGTGTGCAACGTCAATACAGATGTAATATTTTGAAAATATTATCCGGCTTGATTATTACAGGTGGTTCACCTTATTTTCACAATATTTAAAACATATGACATTACTCTTTGGCGCCTGAGCAGTAAGTTGATGCATTTTGAAAGCTATTTAGATTGGCAAATAAGTACGCATTTTCTTAAAAAGATTGGCATAGTAAAAACAAAGTGATTTAAAATGAACGTGAGCATGAGTATCATTAATACAAAACAAATACAATTTGTTCTGTTTGAGGCTAACTGGGTGATATTGCAAATGAAGTTCAAAATATCGCGCCTAGGTAAATTATTGACAAATTATTTGCAGTGTCTGTGAAATTTACAAGCTACTAGTTTATTAAAAACATGTCTCACTCACTGCATCTGCTTGGTTTTTAGTTACCAATAAAGCCTTGTGCCAATAGAATATTATAGAATGGAGTAAATTGAAAATAATAAACTCATTGAATATTTGTAAATTGTATATGCTATTGAGCACAAATTTTATGGAAGTAAACATCTTATTTGTCTTTGATTTGGTGTGTAAAGCATCCAATGTTACAATCTTGTTATTACAGATGACCAGCAGTACTGAATAAGTTTCTTTGTTCTATTTATTTAACTTGTGGTTCTGCGATGTTACATAATCATAAGCAAGACACTACAGGCTAAATGTATGACAGGCAAAGGTTGAGAAGCGATAACACGTTGGCTCAAACAAATCTCAGATAGCACGAAAATTTTACCAATGCTGTGAGAGTTTTTAAAAGTAACTATTACAAAAAACAAGCAACTATGACCAACAAAAAGTTAAATGAGTCGGTTTTCCAAACATTAAAACTGTAGTTAAGCTTTCCAACAGAAGTAGTCAATGGCCAGCTATAGAATAATTCTTATAAAACTGTTTACTTCAAATTAGGAATCACAATAACAATAGCTCTATAATTAAATTATTGCCCTATCGCTATTGATATCTAAAATTACTTTGTTACAATGCAATCTATAAAAAATAATTGCAAAGTTTTTTGAACAAAATTAAAAACAGCAAAAAAACAAACGTTTACCTGTGAACTTTTTTAATTAAAACAGCGCAAGTAATAACTTTGTCAAGAATAATTAAAAAAACAGTTAACAAGAAATTGCTAGCAGTTTTGCCAGTGTGATTTTGAAAATCTTTGACCAGGGATCTACTATTTGGTATTTTTAGTGATCAACAGAAGTTTTGGTTTTATTTTGTGTTTTAATTATAAAAAATGTTTTTTTTATATTGGTCTAACCTCTTTAGATTTTTTGTTGTTGCGAGTTTTTACAAATAGGTAGCAGCCTCTCTTGCTTTATATAAAACAAGCAGATTGCCCGATTTTGCACGGGTAATAAGAATGACGGTTTTAAATGAAGGTGTTTTTTATTTTTGCGTACTGCATTTATTTCTGTGTACTGTTTATATATTTGTGTAATTCATACGGTGCCTTTTTCAGTCCTACTACTAACAGCTCTCTACTGATTGCAATATTCTTGCTTATCATATCAATCAAGCTAATGCGAGAGTCATGTAAGTGATGCATTGTTATGTTAAAACAATGCATACTTGTTATAAATGAACATACAATAGAAGACAAAAAGACACTGATATTTATATATAGATTTTCAGTATGCATTGCTTATTTGCTGAGACGTTAGCTAAGCGCATTTGGCTTTGTATCGTATAACAAACAAAGTTTCATGCATTCATTGAACCGTATTAGGCTCTTACATATATACACTACTGAAATCCAGCTAAAATTATATATGATGAATACTACAATAAAATTAAAAATTTTTTAATCTATTGCATTCCCATGAACCAAGTAGTAATAAACATTAAAAAAATCATTCATGTTGACGATTATTTGCGTTCAGTATTTCACACCCATTTAACACCCCAAAAAATATTTTTATTGTTTGCGAGTATGCAAAAACACTTTGCTTTTTTGTATACCTAATTTTTTGCCGATTTCATGTGCTCGGTGGCCAATTTCATGTGCAATCTCATGTGCACACTTTCATAATTATGCTAGTAAAAGTTATGCATGACTTCATTTCTACTTCAAACTCAGTTCAAAAGTTCCATAGTTGTCTATGAAATCTTTGTTGAGTAATAAATATACATATTATGACACTTTTTTAATTTACTTTTAGGAACTATTAATTCTACACATGTATGATGTACAAAGGATAACTCAGCGTTAGGCTATTCTATTTGGATATAAATTCAATAGAACCAATTGCTTCTCAGGATCAATGCTGATCTTTGCGAGTTTAGTTTGTAAGTAGTAAACAGCAGGAGTAGCAAACTGATGTCTTATCTACGTTTTTGATTTTACAATTATTAATGCTTTTATCAAGGCAAAAATTTCAACAGAGTTTTCTATTAACTCTCAAGTCCTTCCACTTTGCAGAACCGAGAAGACAGCAGAATGCAAGGATGTTTTACACTCATGCCAAGCGATTGGCATAAACAGACAACAAATTTAATTACGTTACTGAATTAATTTTGTTGCGGAATCTCGTTTTATACTGCTAGCAATGCCAGTCATCAACATATTTACAATGCGTCAGCATGAGTTAACTATTATCAACAAAAGTAAAAAAAACAAGTGAGGTGATGACAAGCACTTTTTCAAAAATCCAAAAGCCAAAAAGAATTAAATATATTCATTAAGTGTTGACACTGCTGCTTAGTTTTACACATTGATAACCGCAATTGATTAAACTTGAAACTTGTATAATTCCATTGTTTTCAAGCCATACATGAAAAGCAAGCATAGGGACATAGGAGTTAAATTACAATCAAGCTTTAGATAAAAAGATTGGTATTGTCAACATACTCAATATAAACTTGATGAAATATATATATTTTCTAAAACAACTATAAGTATTTTCAATGAGGAGCGATAAATGTATGGCAGAATTTTCCATCTAGCTATTTCATTCTCTAAAGATATACTACCTTGTCAATCTTTGTAATTGACTCTGATCTTTTAGTAGTAACGAATGTTTTTAGTGGAGCTGATGAAAGAATACTACATAGTAAAAAAGTCCAATGATGGACCATTGGTCTGAGAAAGAAAAAACAGAAGATTCGATTGAATTCTAACATTATACAGATCTCAGATTAGAAATTTGCAGAGACACTTGAAATTGTTTTAATAATGTTTGTTTTACAGTAAATGTTTTGAACCAAAATTATCAGACATTAAAGTTAACTTTTAAAACATATTTTAAATCAGAATTTTGACCATTATTATTCATAGATATAGGAAAAATGTAAACGAGTTAGAGAAAGCATTGGAGGCTACATGTTTTATTTTAATATTTTATTCAGTCTAAAAATATCAAGGAAGGATGATGTAGTAAAGTTCTTGCAAAGACATACAATGGATCAATATTTGAAGTCAATGAAGTACATGTACAGATATCTTATGCTTAAGACTATGTGAAATTAACCTGAGATTTTATGCAGCTATAACTTATGTAAGAAATGTACGTAATGAATTCAAACAACTCTTTTGAATAATAAAGCGCAAATTCTTTTAATTGCGTATAAACTACAACCATACTAAAAATAATAGCTAGTAAGTAAAGAAGGATGCATATGTGAGAATATTTGAAAAAGTACAAGAGCTCTCAAAGATTATTAAAGGCCTGAACTATTGAAGGAAGCAAACGAGACACACTTTCAAATTTCTGCTGAGCGTGTATAACTGCTGACCAAATACATTATATTGTAAAAAAAACTTTGCGAATGCTAAACTACAAAATACATTTGTAATGCAGAAGAGCAAATATAGCCTTTAGCTAAACATAAGTTTAAAAATAGTGTAAACTCTCAATTTGCTTCCAAAGCTACATTTTAGATAAAAACTCACAAATATTGTGACTTTTCACTCACAAATATTGTGAGTTTTCATCTCTTGTAATTTCATTCTTGTAGAAACTCGCAAATATTGTGAGTTTGTACAAGATAGAAATTAGCTCCCCAATAAAATATATGTCCCCAATTGATAGGTAAAAAGATTCTATGAGAAGAAAACTCCGCAAATATTTGCCTACTAACAAATGGAAACAGGTCAAATGTGTGAGAATTTAGCAAACTTTATGGGGACTTACATATTTTTTCACACACCCACACACAGATGTTCTCGTACAAATGCAGGCAATTGGGGACAGTGCTCAGATTTTGTCGGGAGTTGGATTAAACTATATATTTTTTAGTTTTTTATAAGAAAAAAGGGTTTAAAAGATTGGGGATGTCCCCAATTTCCGAACGTCCCCAATTTGTCTGTTAAATTCTGGTGTGAGTCCCCAATTGCATGCATTTACAAGTTCACACACATACACGAACGCATGCACGCACGCACGCACACATACACACACACATGCTCACAAACATACGCACACAGACACATGCGCACAAACATACATATACACATGCCTCCAAGTTCATGTGTGTAGGTGCATGTATATACACCAAAATGCA
Organism: Watersipora subatra; assembly: GCF_963576615.1. NCBI lineage: Eukaryota > Metazoa > Bryozoa > Gymnolaemata > Cheilostomatida > Watersiporidae > Watersipora > Watersipora subatra. Next base: position 59,879,709 of record NC_088714.1, on the reverse strand, counting down.
CATAAAACATTGAATAACACACACATCCGGACACAGACACACATTGGCACAGGTGCAAGTGTGCATAATTCTGCTCAAAAGTGCCCACATATGGGCACATGTACATGCAGAAATACATGATTTTGGGCAAAATCAAGCCTGCATGAGTGTACAATCCAACAAATACAAATAGCACCAACACATAAACATATGCACACAGTTTCATTCACAGCCTGACACATGTGTGCGGATTATTGAGAGAGTTTTACACGCACCCTCAATAAGGCCAACACATAAACTGTATATAGTATATATGCTATATACATATATACTATATATATACTATATATATACTATATATATTATATATATAGTATTTATAAGGTTACATAGAGGGCCTTATTATCAATAATGCCCACACATATAGTATATATATTACATATACTATATATATATATATATATATATATATATATATATATATATATATATATATATATATATATAGTATGTATATATATATATATAGTATGTATTTATAGTACATATACTATATGTGTGGGCATTATTGATAATAATGTCTTCTCTGTAACCTTATATATATTTTACATATAGTGCATATACTATATGAAATATATATAGTATATGTACTGTATATGTGTATACTATATGTAAGGTCACAGGGAATGAAGATGAACATAAAGCAAAAGAAAAGTGCGACCTATCAGCATATAAAAGTGTGGCGCCGTTGGTAGCTAAGTCTAGTTTCATGGTGCAATGATGGTACATTGTCTGAGTCTTTGGCTTCCAAGACAGTATTTGTGAATCAGAACAGAATGAGAGCAACACAGTTTTTTCCATGATGGAATTGCAGCGCCATATTGTAGTGCGGCACTGCTCAATCACTGTATGGAAACTTAGCAAATATATAATATACCCTCTTGCTGATTAGAGGATCTGTGCGTTCCAGGAGACAAGCAGCAAAAGACTGAAGGTGCTTTATACTCCTATTAAAGACGAGCCATCCTTTTATTTTCATCATCATTATTTGAACATTTTATTTAGACAGTTTACCATACCATTTGTCTATGGAATAATTTGTTGTATTTTGTTTGCTATATATCTATCCTATCTTAAACGCATATTTCAGTGATCTCTCAAGAAGAGTGAAAGTGGTTTATCCTCTAATTAAAGAGAATTCATGTTTTGTTCATCATTGTTATCTGGACAGTACAATTTTGAAAACCATGAAAAGTGTCTATGAAATGTTTTTATGCATATTTTTACTAAATATCTATTGTAGCTTATCTTAAATGCATGTTTCAGAGATACAGGCTATTTCTTCTCTGAGGCAATAAAAGTAAATGAAGGCATGTACCTAAATTACAAACCGAATATGTGAATGAATAGATTTCCTCTATGCACCCTTTCTTTCGTTTCTAGAGGCTCAAACTACCAGATGTAATAATCTGTTTACAGTGCTTGGTTTTGAAATAGAAAGGGAACCATATGTAATTGGAAGATAAAAATGAATCTACATGTATGTAAACTTACTTCAAGAACCAAATCGAAATTTGAGATTTACATGTCTAAACTCTGCTAGATTTGTTTGTAAGCATAATAGATTTCTGGAGTTATGAAGATGCAACATGACTCTCATATTTTCATGCGTCTGTGTCATCATAGCGTTTGAGTATATTTGAATGTGTTTTGTTTGGTTAAGTAAGTCCATGTACTGCTTCCATAACAAACAAAAGTTACAATCTAAAACTATTTGTAACTTAGTATTATATAATCTTCAGCAGCCATCTGACAAATAGCTTTTAGTTCGGTTGACCGACTTTAAGTAAGCAAATTGGAAAATAAATTATGAACAATACATGCAGGAAAGGAAAAATACAAAAAAAATGAACATATTCATGTATGTACATGTATTTCTGGAAAACTTAGCAAGCGGAAACATACAGCAAATATTTTCATAGCACCTTATTAGCTGGTCAGTCATAAGCTACTTTTACATCGCGTAGACCGATTAGCCTGACGGAATTAGCCTTAGACATTTTTAGTATAACCTAATGGGCTATTATTTCAACTCTAAAATTATAAGAGAACTCAGATAAGGACCATCATAGTTCAATGTTCGCATTATCAACAGCAATATAAGAACCAACTCAGACCAATATTTGCTCTCAATAGTCTTTTCTATGACAATTATATTATATTACTATTCATATATAGCCAGCCTTTTAACAGAGGGAATGCTCAAAACTCTCAGTTAATCTCAAAATATACTGTCCCTCCTTTAATTCAAAAGTATTTAGGTTCTTCAAAGCAATACAATATTATTTATCTTTAACAGATAGACCAACTGGTTTTTGTATTCTCATGATTTTCTTGTAAATGAAAAAATTCATAGTTTCACTAGATCTTATTATCTTGATTATTATTTGGTTGACTAGCATCAAGTTCTCTATGAATCCTATTGTTTAGAATAAAAGTTGAAATGCACTAAAGAAAAAGTGGGAAGCATTGTAAATCAGGACAACTAGTGACAGAGAGGGCACATCTTTATCAAGTGGACTCGAAGTAAAACCAACAAACCACAAAATTGTTTTTTCTGTACCTCTTTATTTATTTACTTCAGAACTTTTAATAACATTGAATAATGAAATATTATGATGATATCATTCAGTGTATCATCATAATATTTAAACAATGTTAAAAACCAAGTAGGCCTATTATTAATTATTACAAAACTGCAAGCATAAATTTTTGAACATTTGGTGGCCTTGAACTAACATCTTTTCTCTGTTGTATTGATCTTGCTCCTTCATAGCTTGCAAACTTAATCAAAACTGTATACATATTTTCCTACTCTAATTTATTTTAATGTTTATTAATCATAGAAACAGCAAAGCGGAAAATCACATTGAATAGCAACCAAAAAACTTTTTTACTTTTCTATGAAACTGGATATATAAACTTCCATGAGCAGAAAGAAGTTCAAGAGGTATCGCGAAGTAAATTCTCTTCTCAGACAAATGGACAGAGTTTCCATAGTTAAATAGTAAATATCAATAACGAAATGCCCAATTATTATAAAACTGCAAATAAATTTTTTAGAACATTTGGTAACCTTAAATTTGCTGATGACCACCTCTGTACTAAGCTTTTATAATTTTGGTATAGTTAACATAGGAGTTTTTAAAAGCTTAGCCTTTGTAATATTTACATGTCAAAAGTTTGATGAATACATGATAAAAGGACAATTAAAGTTCTGCTGATTGTTGAACTATTTCAGCAGCGGAGCTATGATAAGATATGTAAAATAAGCATATGTCCCACTCTGTTACAAATGCACTACATACTATTGAAAAACCTAATGAGGGTGATGAGACTATTTAAAAACTAACACATGAGAGAATAGATGGTATGTAAACTTCCTGTAGCAATTAATAACAATTTTTTAAAATCACGATACACGTATGTTCCAGCTGTTGTTGGGTTAAATAAATCAGAGTGTTCAAGTGAATAAAATGTAAATATAAAGAGCTAAACATAACCATGACAATCAACTGCTTACATAGAGAGGATCTGTAGAAATTAGACCAGCATTAACTCAATATTATATGCGTAGATTTGATGTAATTATATTTTTACTAATAGTCTAATACAGTGAAATAAACGAATTGGTATCCTATTAGATCCATTTTTGGATGTCTATATTTTAAAAGTTTAGGTTAAATTTACTGTGTAGTATGTTTAGCGTCCGAATTGTAGAGAGTGAGTAAATAAGAGACAATCAACTGGAAAAAAAAACGTTGTCTTTTCTTTTGATACAAAACTTCGCAGCTCCAAGAATATCAACATGCTTTAGAAGAGATGATCAACTCTGCAACAGTCTGGTACTTAAAACAGAGGAAACATTATTCATTGCTACTCATAGACTGGAGAAAGAAAAATGATGATACAGTAGATGCTCTTTCAACGTAAATAAGTTGTTTCAGAAACATTTACGTCATAGGGATTTTACCATGTAAGAACAGTGAAATACAGGTAAATTGTCTAATCTTTTCAAACTCACTCCATTGGGAATACAAAAAGAAAAAACTTGCCTTAAAATTTTCCATTTTTGGGCAGTACCGTAACTGCAGCAATATTAGTTTGCATCAAACAATTTTTCTCCTTTTTATGATCAATTTAACCGGTTTTATAGATGATATTTGAGGTAACTTTTACAATAACTTGATAGGGAGTGCACATCTTTGACATTAATTTATACCAGTTTGCTTATTTTTCTAACAGCAAAGTCTAATGTGAAACTAAGAACAAATATTTTAGATCTCTACAATAGAGCAAAACTGCAAAAATCTTTACTATAAAAAAGCAGAACCCCCTGTTTGTCGTCGATTTGTGTCCAAGGGTCAAGGTTAGAATAAATTAGAGCTTTTGAGGATAATCCAACTCGTCACATTCAGATTCATAGACCGAAGCTGTAACACCTGCACCAATCAATCGCCTTTGTATTTAGGAACAATTACGATGCTATTATATTCTCTGTTTTGTCATAACATCTGATGATCTAGCAAGACCAACTGGAAGGTTGCTGAAATTAAATATATACTAGCTATAAAACTGTTCGCATGTCATTTTTTGCAAGTTCAACAAAACAATAAACATTCAAATCAATTTTAAGAACTCTTTCAACTTCACACGTTATGTTATACCTAATTTTCTACAAGTACGAAACAAAAATTTGACATATTTTCTTTACGTTATCCGAAATTTATGTTATAGAATATATTCATTATAGGAGCATCTACTGTATTGGAAAAAAGTGATAAATAGAATCACAAAAAATAGCTAATATCAGTCCACATTTCATGTTTTCGAGAAGAAAGAGGAGGGTACTGGACTGAACATAGCAAACTATGGTGAGTTGGTAGAAAAGTCAGTTAAAACTTTCACTTTCAAGTTGCAAGAGAACAAGGAAATGAGTACAAAAAATGTCGTTATGACTGTAGATTGTGAGTCAATGAGTCATCATAGTGTTAGGTGTCCTCAACTCATATGATATACCCAGAGTGGAGTTTAGAGATCTTTAAAGAGTATGTGGATATTTCACGGTGGCGCATGATCAGCCTAAAAACAAAAGAGAAAAGATGGCAAGGAATCTGGAGTGATAGAATTACCAACAAAGAGACAAGATAAAATGAATGATAAGATAAATTAGAACCTGAACCAAGCTGATGAAAAAGATACTTGTACTAAACTGATTCCAGTCTAAAAGACCCGCTCAGGAAACACAATTAAATGAGCAATGACTATGGCTCTATCAGTCATTCTATTTCATACAGTCAGAATCAACATTTCTATAGATGTAGGTAAACAGAAAGAAGGGTAGACTTGCAAATTTTATGTCTTTATAAGCACATGACAGCTTAAAGGTCCGGCCACATGTAACAAAATATTCGTTAAATCTGACCGAATTCACGAGTTTCACAAAATTCACAGATTTATTCAGCCAAATATCATAGAATTGACTGAGCTGTGCACGCATACTGAATTCGTCAACAAAACGCTTCTAATTAGCTAACCAATTTTTTGGCGAGCACAATTCTAGCAGCTTTGAAAATTAGTATAGTTCAAGACACGTACGATAAAACACAATAAAAGTATCCGCGCAATATGACCTGATACATACGATGCAACTGCCTATATTCTGAATCTAAAAATGAATCTAAAAGTGCATGGAACTTTAAAATACTAAATAATTTATGCTATTATAAGTTTAAATAATCTCAGTAACATGTTTATTGTAAACAACCTACAAAATGGGTTAGTAGCTGAAGTCAATTACTAGTGCCTGACTTAGGTTATTAAAAAATATACATTCACCTTACGAGTCATATTTAAATCGCTTTGACTGTTGGAAACAAGTTGAAAAACATTATTAAACTGCAACTAGGCAAATTATTTTTAGGTAGTATTTTCTGATGAAATTGTGTTTAATGAAACTTTGGACGTTATTTTGTGCGGATTTTTTCTAATTAATAAAAAACCATTTATATTGTACGGCCATGTTGCTCTCCAAAGTTTTCGTTTTACTGAACTTAAAGCTAGCTATAAAAACTAGTTAATTATCGTCCGTTTTTTGTGTATTCAGCTGAGAAAGTCTTTTTTTTGCTATGCTCCTTTTTGTATTTTATACTCATTTTATGTCTAAATTCGTGATATTAATTTTAAATATCTAAACTTTTACCAGTTGTACTTGATGTGTTTTGATAGTGAGTCACTTTTCTGTAAAAAAACAGTGCTTTTGATTGGTTTTTTAATAGTCGTAGCAATTTCATCTTCCTAGTGCATCAGGATTCTTTACAATCAAGGGTACATCAATAATCATTTATCTAGACATTCAGCAAATGTGTTATTGACTAGACTCTAGCATTCTATTTAATATAATACACATGTTTATAAGTACTATTTTTAGTAGGAACTAAATACACTGTACCATGAGTTTTTCAACCTAAGACTCACAGTAATATAAATGCTAATATATCTGAAATATATTTGTGAATCAATCACTCAGACCAAATATTTATGTTTAAAAATTCATATTGCAAGCCTAAAGGTTACGCGACCCAGTTCAAACTGTTGAGGTACTTTATTATTTAAAACATTTCTACAATTTTCTGTTAATTTTGTTTAATGTGCTTAAGCTAGGATTACATTGTATATTAATTTCTAAATATAGAAAATAAAATGGCATAAAATTTAATCCAAAAACATAAATACCGAGCTATCAAACTTCGAAACTAAACTTTTAGGCTCCAAAAAGTTTAGAAACAAAATTTCTCATGAAAAAAGATGAAGAGGTAGAAAAAGCTTAATGCAAAATATTTAACTGTAATAAAATCAGTTCTCGAAATTTATGGATAGTTCATGCTGAAAAGAAAACGAATGCAAACCCATCAAAAAATATAAAAATCTAAGTTCCTACAAATGTTCTAAATATCTATTGGAAGAAAAAGCTCAAAAATTTGTCACTTGTGGCCATGGAAAATTTTTGGAGCAAAAATAGGATTTTCTCACATCTATTAGAATTAGAAAAAAACATAATACCATCTAATTACTGAGGTAACTTTACCACAAACACCTTTTGCAGTGCAACAACCGGATATCCTCCTGAAGTCATCAATATGAAGCACATTGCTTCACATTGTAGGTACTGTAACTTATCAGGGGGAAAGTCAAGATTCCAGAACTTTCTGTTGCATACTTTCTCTTCTGTCATGTTATACAGAAATTTGATAACTGGAACATAACATTGAAAATTTTATTAAAGATTCAATGACATTAAAATTTAAATACAGTATTTATAAGTAATAATAATGATTTTTGAAAAGGTTTAATGATTATCAAGCGTACAAATGCAAAAAAGCCTAAAAAATATTTGCTTTAAGTTATCTCAAAAAGTTTAAACTAGCAAAAATATGGATTATTAGACAAAATGAGAGCTTTCAGAAGGTTTTCAATCAAACAATTCCTATATAGTAAGATTACCTAGACCAACAAAAATAATATTGTCTTATCTATTTTATATAGATACTAGATAAAACCGACTAATAGTAAAAATGTCTTTACACACATTATATACAAATCAAAGGGCAATGAAAGAGTATTGGTGAGGAATCATGAAATGTTCAAATTAATGATCTCATAGATTTTGTTGAGAGAGCACAACTACTAGCAACTCTCTCTGTTGCTTACCAGTCATTCTGGTCAGACTGCTGTTTAATCTAAGTGTTAGTATTGTTCAAAGTTGGACCTTTCTCGATTTTAGTACTTATGCTTTCTCAATACTTTGTTATTTATTTTCTGTTGTGAATTGAGTTGTAAAAATTAATTACGTTGGAAAACTTTTGACAAGTGATGATAAATCTTACAGCTTAACCGATTCTTTTTAAACTTTAAAACTTTACTGATATTGTAGACTAGAATGGCTTCATCAGCACACTGTTCAGCCTTGTGCAGCAATCCATATTGTACTATATTCAACCACAGATTTGGTGCTAAGTATAAGTGAGGATATTAAATTGCTCCTACTAGTAGCTTCAGATGAACTGAGTTTTTTTATCGTGTGTTTGAACAGAGCACTAAGGAAGTTAAGGAAAAACCTCAAAAAAGAAAATGAGCATAAATGTTTCTTTACTTCGCAAAGCATTTGTGCTTATCAACTGAACATATGAATAGCTTTGTAAAAAGACAGTTCAACTCAGAAGATTCACTTGTCTGGAGAAACATTTTAACTTTTGCGGTGGCACTCATGACTAAGATTTAGTCATTATTAAACCAATCAAATACTCTGGCTAATGTGACAAACTTACTAACGTCTAATAAATTGTGGTACTCAAAATCTTTTGCAAAGTATGGTATTTACAATACTTTGCTTTTGCACTTTCACATATAAACTTTGATAAATTTATAGCAAACTACTATTAATGTACAATGTAGCTCTAATTTAGGAGGATATCCTGTTTCTAAATCACAAGATAGTGCAGTGGTAAGTTTACCTCAATAATGAAGATGGTAATGTATTTGGCCAATCATATTAGGTGTGAAGAAATTGTCACATTTTATGTTGGAAATCCTTTTTTTTGCCATAAATGAGAAACTCTAGAGGATTTTGTGCAAAAACAGCAGAGAAATATTGACTAAAGATTTTAAGCATGAATTAGCCGATAAAATTTCCTTAACTAATACACTTATAAAGATGAGTTTAAAAGATTTTCAAATAGCATATATTTGTGTAGCATATACATGTATACATTTGAAATGTTGGATTAAACATGGAACCTTAAAATATGTAGTAATTATTGCTACTGTCCACAAGTTGACAAAAATTCCGAGAAAACTATGATAAATTAGTGATAAAAAAAAAAATTTTCAGCTGATATTTAGCAAAAAGAAATTGTTGCTGCATTGAAAGCTGGCGACAGATTTTAAAAACTACTTAATCACAAATACGGTGTTAATTCATTTTGGTTATAACTGTGGTTTCACTATACTTCAATAACACTACCTTTACCGTCTTTATTTTGCTGATATAAACTTTCATGACGCTTTTAACAAATTTTAAGCATTGTGAACAAAATGATAAAGTGGGTATGGTTAATCTTTACAAAGATACTCAGAGTATTTACATATTCGATAATATATGATCTCAAGCCGATCAATACTGCTGAAGTATGCCAAGGCAAAGAACTTTCTGTATTTCACAATATGGTAGATCTCTAGGAAGTAGTGTCCACAAAGTGATTTTGTACTAGCCATAGTGTAGGAATTGGAGCATGATGCCATGATGTGCTACTTGTGCTTTAAGTATAAAACGACACTAACCATTAAACATTCAACATATTATAAATTAAACATTAGAAATTTATACTGTCAGAACTTTTTAAACAAAATAATTAATTTTATAGCTATTCACTGACATCTTTCAAGCATTTATGGAGTTTTTCAAAACTTACATGAATTAAATTGATTTAATAATTGTTATTCAAAGACGTATATTTTTGAACAACTTTTGTTTGTCAAAAACTATTTTTTTTCACAAAAAGGCTTATAAAAAAGAAAACATCTAACTTTTATGAAAGTTTGAAATATGCTTAGAAAGAAAATAAAGCGTTTAGGTAAATTTGGTATCAGTACACGACTGAAGTGCTCATTTTTTGTAAGTTTTATGATTTTAGGATAAAAGTTGATATCATTTAAAAATGCTTAAATGGCTTGTGAATAAAAAGGTACAAGATATCCGTGACACTAAGGTTGATTGCTAAATACATCAACAACAATGAATAAACTTACAAAGAAAACATGATACAGAAGGCTAATACTGATACTACAGTCTATATGTATGTAGTCAGTTGTAGCAGAATACAAGTTGTGGTAAATACTATTCTAGTACTAGCCATTGACTAACAAGATCTTTCATGAGCATTTTTGAAGTTAGTCATTGACATTGTGTCAGGTCAGTGATTGTCTATAACTAGTAACCGTATAAACCGACTTACAGGCTTTGTAAGGAGCTTAACAGTAAAAAGAACCAAAGTACACAGGAATCATTGTGTTTACAAAATACTAGAAACATGCTCAGGTTTCTCAAAGTTTCATAAATTTTAGTTTTGAAGTTAACAACAATTTAAAAGGAGCTAAAATTTTTATGAGCGAGTACAATAGTACTAATTGTCACAAAGTAATCTAGTAGAAACTTAAGCATTACTGGTGAAAGCTGTATTCACAGTCACAAACATTGATTAAGCTTTCTTTTGTTCTAAATATAAAATATTTCAATTTTATTTTTGCAAGTTTATGTTAACTAGTAACAAGTAACCATAACAAAGTTATAGCTCAGACGCATGTTCGGTTTATACGTACAATACATAATTTTTTTTTCAAGCATACCTCAAAATTACCTAAAGCATTGTAGTACCTCACTTGCAGCAAGCATAAATGGTCTTATCAGTATCATTGAATTATGCTGACAAAACTTTGCACAGCAAAAATTTAATCCCATTAAAATATACTCTGCCTAAAAATTACTACTTCAAGTATTTAAAGTTGAAAAGACAGTTAATTTTTGTTCCCGACACTTCCTAAGTACAACTGCTATTTTATTATTACGTTTACTTAATATGAATAAAAAATTAAATGCTAGATTTTCGGTGAAGCAAAGAAGCTTAGTTTAATTATTACATAATATATTTTCATGAAACTGGGTAACTCATATTGTTTTTGTGTTCTCTCTAATCTAAAGAAGACTTTTTAATTTAATGAATAATAAAAACTTATAAAAAGTTTAAACTACTTACAACAAATTTAATCGGCTTGTTAAATATTCTATGTTGGCTGTATAAGCCACATGAAGATTATGTGATTCGTTTTACCTACATGTAGTTTTAATTGCACTTAAATTTGGTACTTTAATTGAAGTAAATTTAACATGACACCAATTGTACTTCAGTTTTATTTAGATTTTTAAGGCATTGGATGTGAATTTCCATATGTATTGGTATACTGTAACTAAATAGGATGTTGATAGTATTAATTTAGAGTTTTATATTCAACTATATTAAGTTATCAGTGTTAAAGAGCATGTTGCTAAAAGTTACCGCTAAACTAAATAAAGTCAAGGTTTGACAGACTTTAAACTACAAAAAATATGTTTGCTGCCAGCAACTTCAACTTCAGTTTATGACACTTTTCTAAACTCAACAAAAACTCTAGCATACTTGAAGTAAATGAAGTCATTAAATGATTAAACTCATGAGGAAAAAAATTAAAGAAAGTACATCAAGCAAAAATCTAGGTTAATCATAGAATGACCACCAAAAAGTTTATATCTTAAAAAACTCTCTAAACTGTTTATAATCAGACATGATAATCTATAAAAATGTTGAAAGGAAGCAAAAGAATTTGCTATCTGAATAATTAGCTGTAAAACTAACAAAATCTTTAACCATCTGGTAAAAGCCTGTCCTTTAATTTGCTTCTCAATAAATGTTATGAAATTGTACAAATTGTACAAAATTACGGCTGCATATGATACGTGTTGGTTTTTACCAATGATATTGGTTTCTGTCTCTCTGTAATAGCAGTATTTCTGTTTTTGAAGTTTGCACACCGCTTTAATTAGGTCAGTTTTGTAAATATAGGTCACATTTTTACAAATATGCTTTCAGGGTAATTTTTTATTTGTATGAAAATGTAGATAATTCTCAGCAGGTATATAATAAAAGATCTACTAACAGTGTCATAGAATGGATTATCAAATTTTCCTTCATATTATTGCTTATATTACTTTAATATGCAAAGTGTACTGCTGGCTGCTACTGTTTAAAACTCTTAGATATATTTCTGTTGATATTACCAAATGAAAAAACTCATTCAACAAAACTATTTGCTATAAGATTGTGAGCCTAGGTGTAAAGGAACAGAAGGTAATTGCTGGATGCTAATCTTGTAAAATAGATAAAACTTCTTAACTGAGATTGTGTGTCAGGTTTTACTATGAACACTAAGTAAAATGGCAAAATTTTCTAAATTTTGTCATAGATTGCTGCTAAAGCATTTAACATACACATTTCGTAACAATCAGTATAACTTTTATATCACCAATGTTAATAAACACATGAATTTTCTCACATTCTAGGCTACTGATCTGTGGTTTTGTGAGTTAATTTGTTATTGTATAATTAAGTACAGTATTCAAAATCTTTTGCTTTTGCATTTTTGCATGTAAATGTTGCTAAAAAATGGCAAAGTTTTATGGCTCCTACTATGTCAAATTGCAAATTAAAATGGCTGTAGTTTAGGGGGATATCCTGTTACTATATTTCTGATTGTTGCGATGGTAAGTTTACCTCCACAATAAAGATAGTATTGCATCTGGCCAATTGCATTAGCTGTGAAATTTTTTTTATTGATTTGCTACAATTTTTTTTTTGCACGCGAAATGATAAATTGCTGCAGTTTTATTTGCAAAAACAACAGAGAAATACAGGTTAAAGTCCATAGTCACTAATTAGCCTATAATTTTTTGTTCATCAATAATATGCTTAAATTTTTGTGTTATAATTTTCTTAATTATGCAGTGATCATTTCTGACTAGATTTGTATGTACTTTCAACTTGATTAAATACGACATGTTAAAAACAAGTCAACTTATCTACTTATAAACATACCTAAGTGTTTGTTTGTATTTCAGTATTAGTTGGTTTTGTAATACGAAACAGGCAATTTGATTGGACTCATTAGATTTTTAAAAAGTTATTTTCTGACACAAATCATTCTTAGCTTTTACTTACATGCACCTTGCATTTTTGTTAGAGTTTAATAACTGCATGTTTAATTATTTGTATCTATTTAATTAGTAGCTGATAGCTTTTTAGTAGCTTTCTTGCTAATTTTTTAATTTTTTCCACATAAAAACTATATAATACTTTGTAAAGGTTTTAAATATATACAAGCTTCAGATAAAAATTTTTAAGTTGTGACAAATATTATATACATTATGGTATGCATCATTAGATGGTTAAATGAACACAAACAATCACTCTCAATAACATTGTTACATATGCATTAAAACTTGCAGCAGTTTGGCCACTTGGCTAAATTGTCATTTACTTGTAATTTATATATTATAGTATAATAATAAAAACTACAAAAATATTTATTTATAAGTAATAAACATACATAAATGAAGTTTTATTTGGAACTTGCGAGTTAAACCAATAAATCTGACTACCCTAGGACACTTATATTTTGCTATTATTTAGTTTTGTGAGTAGCACACAGAGTGAAATTTTGCTGCAACTTAATTTCGCGGCTCTGATGAGTGCAAAAATGTAGTGATGTGAAAATAAGTGGAGTGGAACAAACAAATTAGATTCCTCAGGTCCGCTTCGCTAGTAAAAAGAAGTTTTTCAGCTTGCGACTAGTTTGTACTTGTAAACCGCAAGTATAAATGTGTGGGAGAGATCAATATTTCAATGTGATCGCTTGCTGCCATTTGTTTCTTGGACTATCAATGACATCTCGGTCCTTTCCGTCGTGACTGATATGGTACCAATATTAGATCTTAAGTATTTATAGCACGCGATGGTCATGGCACGTTTTGAGTTCACTTGTGGGCTGAGAAGATTCCATGTTTATCACGAATTCTGGACTCCAGACATGGAAAAAGTTTTGACAGTATGTTATCAAAAATAGCAGAGCAGGAAGGCAATTACTCAAGGATTTTTTTTGTTAAGGAAACGAATAGTGATTTGATTTAATCGATGAACAAAAATATAATAATTAAAGTTATTATTACAAAAATTTATCAAATACCATATTAAATAGATTTCAAAAAATCACCATTGGTTTCCTTAACTTTCTAGCAATAAGTTTCCAAAGCTCATAAAATACTTATACAACTAATCACCTCCTATATACAGGTGATAAAACAGAGGTGTTGGCCAGTAGACTTGTTAGCTACCAGATCAGATGGGTGTAGACAGCCTAGTCATTACAATGCACCAATCACAACCAGAAAGCGAAATACTGCTAAGGTGTACATTTTTATCATTCTGGGCTCAATGTGAAGTGATCAATGGTTATTTTTACTAAACTCAACTGTCAAGACAACTTGACATAAAAAGTAAAAGAATAATCATTGACCACAAACATACATAGTAACGACAATATTTGTGTTTTTCACATGATCAGTATCACAAGACACATGCTCTTGGTGTTGTTATTTATAGGTAGAGCTATAATCAAACAATGTGATGGATTCGTTTGCTGTTGGAGTGCAGACCCAAGTTAATGGGTGTGTCAGAACAGTTGGGCATCTACCACGGGAGATTTCCCTTCGTATGACGTATTTCGTAAAACATGGTGGGCTGGTGACATGCATGATATGTTCTACAGCGATAAAGAAATTTCCAATACTCCTTGGTGGGCTGGATATTACTGTCAAAGTGTGCGCCAGTCACGCAATCAAACAATACTTGAATAGGTCAGTGACTGAAGGAAACTCAATTATTGTCTTTTTCCCAATGATAATGCAGTATTACCCCTGCCTTAATCGAGACCAACCACTCGTTGCAAATGACACTATCAGTGAATATTTTTTTATCGTGACGATTTGATAGTTTGCATTTCTATGGCTGAGGGGGGGGGGTGTAAATTCAACATTCAATTTAAACGATGCATATTATTTTGCAGAATTAAAAAGCTGCTCTAGCCATCTATTGAAGACTGAGATAAGAAGCAAGCCAGTGCCTCACATATTCCTGCTGCTCCTACCAAATCCCTCACCAAGCATGTGTCAAGCTCTGATGAAGAGAGCTCCATAACGGCCAGGAAAAAAAGAAATTCTGTATTGATTGTATTTTCCGATTTAGGTTGATTATTTTTACATAAATATATTTTAAACTTATTATATTATGTATATCATATTATTAAATTATATTATAAACTTCGATTGGAACAAAAATTAAAATTTACTTAGCCAATAAATAAACAACTAGTATTTCAGTAGAGTTGACCAGGAAACAATCCATGGAATAATATCATTAGGTCTACTGCTATTCAAGTTTGCGAATGGGCCATGTTCTTTGGGGCCTTCACGGACGGCATCTAAAAAACCTCTGCAGCCTTGAAACCATTGGTGAGAATTTGAGTTTGCTCCGCCTGATTGTAATGGTGGTAAGCCCTCACCATCCACTCACAACTTAGTTCCCTGAGCTGTACTCCTGATTTCAGAATTGTGGTAGCCAGGTCCCAACTGTCATCATGTGAAACCGTGTGCTCATACCAGTCATTGAACTGCTTGTTGACAAAATTCTTCAATGAGTTATTCACACTCAAATCCAGCGGCTGTAGGTGGTCCGTGAAACCGGCTGGCACATGTACTATGATAACATTCAATGATCTGCACTTTTCTTTGAAGGAGGCTGTGAGATGTCCTTTAAACTTATTAAATATGAGTAAACATTTCTGTTCACTACCATGTATCTCACTCCAGGATTCAAAATGTGGTCGGAGAACATGATCTGCATACTCACTCATCGTCTCCTCATTGGACCAATGAGTTGCACTGGCTGTTATATGGAAAGACTGTGGACATGAGAATTTAGGAGTAGAGTGTTTGGTTAATCCTATGTATACCAGCTGGGGTGGCAAGAAGATTCCACCCATGGTTATTCCTGCTACACATGTGAGATTTCTTTTATCTCCTTTACCGTTGATTGACACAGCACTAGAACCTTTAGCAGTCATAGTATATTTCCCTGTTGGGACGTACTTGATGGGGGTGTGATCAAAGTTAATGATCATGTTTGGTGGAATGTTATGAAGATGGCATGCAGAAGCAATTTCATTTGTAAATGAGTGCTTGAGTTCCAAAAGCAAGCTCCTAGGAACTTTCAGTTTGCCTGCAGTAGCAGCCCGCCTAGAGAATCCCATTCTTCTGAAAAGTGAAGCAGCCCACCCTTTGCCCAACACATACTTATGCTCATTCGGAGAATCTTTTTTCTTAATCAGTCTACGCGCTATTCCAATTACAGCGCGGGGGAAGATGACTCGACTCTTCTCTCTGAGCTTTGTCACAAACTCCTTTACCTCTCCGTCATAAGTGCTAAGATTAATAGTCCGCCTGCCTAAAAATGCAGACCGTTTATAATATATTTTATAACCAAAAACACCCTTGACAGCTACATCTGTAACAATGGAAGCGTGCTAGCATTTAGTCCAAAACTGGACCATACCAGAGGGTTGGAGGTGCGGGCATGCCCAGGCTAGGAGTAGCTGATAAGTTTTACTACCACCTCGTTGGTAGTACACAGCGACCATGAAGCTAATATGACATGGTGGCAAGGAGGTAATGTGAATGTTTACTTGTGATATACAGCAAAGATATTGTCTTGGAATACAAGATTTCGTATAAAAAAACCTTCAATTTTGATAGTGTTTCAATGGAGTGAACACTTTCATCAAAATTAGCCCCATTTTCTCGCTGTAGTTTATTCTTCATGTTCTTGTATAAACCCCCCATGTTCTTACTGTTGCACCTGGAATATGGGGGTATTTGAGCTGCGTGGCCTTCACAGTGTTTGCTGCAGCAAGTCTCTCTACCATGACCCTGAACTCTGGTGTGTACTGCTTGTAACTTCTCTTTTTAATTGTGTAGAATAAAAGATCAGCAAGCTACAAAACAAATGAGTGCTTAGTATGTTAACTAAATAATTACCTTGTAATTAATTACCTTAACTAGCTATTTAATTAATATGTTAACTAAACAATTTATGTAGTTGCTATACCAACTCCACTCAAGGAAAATCAAGTGCAGTACATGTCTTTTACACTCACGTCCCATAAAAAAGAAAATTGATAACAACCAACATTACAATCAGAACTGTATAACATGGTTGGACTTGGTTAAGGTTGTTATCAATTTTGGTTGGCAACAAAATTCATCACTACAATAAGTGTTATCCAATTGTATGACTTCAACTACCAGACTTTCATCCTCATCAGTTACAAATTTGGTGACTAAACTGATATCATCATCTTCTTCGTTTGTCTTGGCTTTTCCAAAAAAACTTGTTATCTTAATTTGCTTTGCCATGCTGCTCATTCGGTGTATTAACGAGTTTACTAGAAATTTCTCATTGAGCTCCATCACAAACGAAAATTATCTGCATTTCTAATATGACGATTTTATTGTGGATATCAATGATATCGGGCTAGATAGATGGGCGGCTGGCCGGCTAAGCTGCCCCAACTTTTTAGGAATTCCATTGTCCAACGGCTATGGAAACGGTTTTTATCGCTGTAGAATATCACTTTATTCGAAGCGATAAATACAAACATCAACTTTTAGTAGTTCTTAGACGTCATTATTATCATCATCAGCGGCAAAATATTCTTGTTAATGACTTTTATAAAAGTTTGCAAAACATCAAGTTTTACCAAGCATCTGCTTGCCCATGATTTACTTAAAGATGTAGTTGCGTCAAAAATGAATTTAGGACCCATAAAAGGCTAAAACATCAGCTACAATTTGATGCAATTTTTGTCTTTGTAGACCAACCCTGTCCAGAGATATTTGCGATTGAATGAGGCCCTCTTTTAAAAAGCTCACGTTCCAGCGGGTGCCTATTTCGTGACGTCACAAGCTTGGTATCTGAAACGAAACCACAAGCGATAAATATGAGGTCGATTCGTTAGCCAATCATGCGTGCGAAATTTTTATATAGGCCGTAATAAATGTTATCACTCGTAAAACGCGTTGTCTGTGATCTCGAAGATTCTCATCATAGAGAATTCATTCTCATCGTTACTGATTCAACGCGTTTCAACAATTACTAAGTTATACATAGTTTTAAAATGGCTTCAAGTTCGAGCGACCGCTACTCAGAGTTTTCCGAGCAACTTTAAGTAAAATATTAGAGTAGACAGCCTATGGCCAAAGCTGACAGGCGTCAGCAGCGTTTTGCTGCAGAAGAAGACAGAATAGAGGTAAATTAACTTAGAGTCTTCTATACTTTAGTAGATGTAATATTTTTTATAGTCATAAATACATATACTAATTAATAAAATGATAATTCTTTGCTATCTCCAATCATCGTTTCATAGCTTATCTGCCGTTTTACCTAGCTATAATATTTTTTTCGAATTTTCTTCGGTAAATTAGAGTCATGACTACAAATTATTTTCACTCGTAGGAAGTGGGTAAAATCGATTGATCATTGCAAATCTTTAATTTCCAGAACCAAAGCTTCGAATCGTTGGCTTGGCGTACTTGTGCCTTTATTAAATGTTTATTCGTTTTTAAAATTACACTCGCAATCTATTCAACTCCCAATTTGGAAGCTGTCAATAGATACGCTTTAGAATGACATATCTATGAATGACATATTTATTGCATCTACTTTTTTTACATTTACTTGTTTTACTGATTACAGAATGTTTATGTCGTCCCACCAGCCGAAGAAGCTTTGTCAGTGTGGAAACTGCCATAAAGGATAAAGCGAAACTTGAATGCGTGCTGGATGATGTTTTGTTTGAGTTTGTTTCAGTAGATGAATTTGTCTTATTGTATCAGCTAATACTATGTTAGTGCATGGCCACGACTTGATGAATATTTTTAATAAAAGCTTTATGCCCAGATGAAAATATTTTTGCTTGTAAAAATCATATAATAAAATAATATTGTTGATGATAATGCAAAACATGATTTGCAGAATGTTGTAGTAAATCGGATATGGTATATGGGTGTCCGCAGAACTAAAAGAATGTGAGTTCAAATCCAGTTTGCAGCGGACTTCTCATCCTTAAAACTCTATCCCTGTCTATATTTTTTTCAAAGAGGTGGCTTGCTTATTTCACTTATTTAGTATTCGGTAAGAATACTACTAGCAAGAAACTAGTACGTAGGCAATAGGTAATAGGCGACATAATGTGGGCGGGGCTTATGGGAGACTGTATATCGTTTATATGGGTAGCTGCAGAACTGTGCTGATACAAAGACCGCGTTCTACATAAAGTGACTTGACAGAATTACCGTAGACCGGTAGAATTGGTAGTCGGTACCCAAATGTTTACACAACATTTGGAGAAAGTGAGTAGAACAAATTTTCAATTTTCGTTATTTGTGGCCTTTTAAACATTCATAATAATGCATCTGTAGCAGGATTTAAAATTTTATTCTAGCCAACATGAGCAAATACAAAATAAGATATATGCCAATAGAGCCGCGTAAGACTAGACTTTTATCGCAAATACCCGATGTGAATACGAGAGATAGAGACAGGTTGCCAAACGCATGACATCATTTTGGGCAAGTCTGGGCGGCCTGAGCGTTTTTACGGCGATCAGATTTTTTCTGTTTTAATCTTCAAATGTCTTGGCAATGCGATCGCGTAACACAACAAACAACATATCAACTGATAGAGAAAAAAAATGCTTTCTTTTAAGATCAATTTAAAATTTGACGCAACTACATCTTTAATGAACTTGAAATAAAATCGGCAAAATCGCTCTTTGTTAAAACGCTTAAAAGAAAAAGATGTCTTTTTTCTGAGCGTTTTACCTGCATACAAGTTTTGCCTATTTTAATTTTAAAGCGCTTTGTCAGTCACATCATCTAAAACAAAACAAATCTCAAAAATTAGAAAAATGTTGATACTTGCCGATAACATTTTTTAAAACTTCACGTGAGAGGCCCGGCAGAGGTCCTACATAAGATAAACCTGTTGGAAGCTTACACCACCCCTCCTTCTCCACACCCCCAGGTGTTCATAATAAGTCGCCTAACCTTAGCCCCCCCAAACTTGCAACCATTGATTACAGGCCTGCAATGAACAGAGCTATTTAATTTGGCGTTTTCGCTAGTTTGTTTTAATAGTTTAGTTTCGCTCATGAAATTTTGCGCGTTGATGACTTCGCGAAAACGCGAAAGTTAGATGCCGTGGATACATAAGTGTCCTAGGGAATGGGACTTTACATAAAACTAGCTGAAATCCATGTGTCCATTAATCATTCTATCTTATACATGTATATGCATGCATCTTTGCTATATCTCTTCGCCTCAATCACACTCTTAGTAATTTGAAGCTAGTTTGCATTTGTGTAGCAATAAATTAACTACATAAATACTAAAATGGAAAACTGTCATTATATAAGGAAAAACATAATTTCTTATAACATGTCAAAGTTTATCTCCTAAATTTCACACAAATAATTTAAGCGTAAACCAAAAGCAAGCGATAATAGACCAGTTTGATGAGCATATCGATTATATAGCAAGGAAAGCTAATTAAATTTTGCATATTCATATTCACCTCTGAACCAAAAGATTGCTTTTCTTCCCATTTGTAGGCCAATTTGGCAACACTCCTTTATCTCATGATTTCTTAGTTTTATTAAAAGTCTTTTAAAACTAAAATGTATTAATGGAAAAGGATTTCCACCTGACATAAATATAACATTTTAAAATACATAAAGATTACAGACATCAAATGCCAGCATTGCTGGCCTCTTTTACAGAATCAACAGAAAATTACTATTGTCAATTTTTAATAAGGAATTAATTTTTGGAAATTTGACATTTGCGAAGGAATTTAAACTACAAAATGACAAAAATCACATAATACATGATTTGGTACTGCAAAGAAATATGTAACAACAAAGTTAAAAAGAAAGCTTTTTTTATCAAACTCTAAACACCATTAAATAATTAAGAACCAAGCCATATTTTTTATATATTTCTTTATTTTTGAAAACCTTTAGCGAAATTTTGGCACACCATATATCTTTATATTGCATCTTAGATGCCAATGTATCTGTTTAGTATAGATAGTAAAACAGCAAGTAATACATAACAAAAATTCTTAGCTCTTTACACATTTCATGGTTTTAGTGTTCAAATTAATACAATTTTAAAAAGAATATATAGGCTTGTAAATAAGAACAAAAGTATCAGATATTTGAAGCACTAAATTAGCTTAATAAATAAAATAATTAAACTGAAAATGTTTCAAAGTAAACATGGTAAAGAAGTTACATATGTGTACAACGGCCCAAACATTCATAGTCAGTTGTAGCAGAATACAAGTATTACTAGTTACTAGTGCAGTAGTACTAGCAGGTGAGCAAAGAGAACTGTCATGGGATGACTGTTTAACTGTTAGTGATTGTATGTCACTAATAACCATATAAAGCTACAGTTTGCAAAGTATTCTAAGCATAAACATGATAATAGTACACATGACAAGTAGTTTACAAATAATAGTACAAATTGAAATCCTCAAGTTTTTCCGAAACCCATTATTTTTGGGACTTTAATTAAAACCAGTTAAAATGAATTATCATTCTTTTAAACATTAACAAAATTAATAGATGTAATATAAGCTAGATGAATTACCTTAAAAATAGATGAATTACCTTGTGAAAATTTAAACATCTCTATTGAAAGCTATATTTACAGGATTAAATATTGATTCGATTTATCATTGTTCTTAAATTAAAAACTCAAACTTTCAAGTTAAAATGTGGTTGTAAATCAATACCTATTAGTATCAAACCAAATCAACAAAGTTTTAGCTAAGTTGTGTGTTCTGTTTATATATTGCAGAATATGGTTATGACAACATTACCTCAACAATAGCTATTGCTTTGCAGTTGTCCAATTCTATAAGAACAAAAGTAGCTTTTTCTTGTAAGAGTTATCTTTTGTCAACAGTATTAAATGGCGATGGTTTCATGAAAAGTTCAAATGAATTTTTAGCTAAATTAATTTAAACAAAATATAGAATATCTTGTCAGTGTGATTGAATGCCTGCCCACTCAACAAGGTGATAAAACTTGGTGCACAAGATAGGAATATCAAAGTAACAATAAATATATACTTGTATACTAACTTTGACATGAAAAAAGTGGGGTGCATAGCAGAATAAACAATTTACTACTAGAAGGTATGCACTCTGTATAATAACTTACTAGCGAAAATTATATTTATCACTACTTTAATAAGTCAGTGAAGTTAAAAATATTGATCATTTTTGTTCTCTAAACTTTCAAGTACAACTATTACTTTTCTATAACATTCACAGAATATTAATCAAAAACCCAACGCAATATTTTTTGAGAAAAAATGACTTTCAAGTTGGGTATATCATTAGTTAAGTATAAGTTAAGTATATTACAGGTAATTAAGTTAATGCAATGAAGTTGCGCTACTAGTCTTGTTTTTGTTCGTGTTGTTTTTACCTTAAACATCTTTTGACTTTACTAAAGAGTAAATAAATCGTAAAAAGGTACAGGTGAAGTACTATCAAATAAATTGATTGCCTGTTTTACTATTTCATCTGAATAGAAAAGTCACTTAGCTAGAATTATATTTCTGTGGTTAGTTTTTGTATACATTGGTATACACAAATTATTTGTTCATGCTTTTAAGTATTTTTTATATTTAAATGTAAAGATTTTCAGACTTTACTGATATGGTAAACCAAAATGGCATCGTAAGAAAAACTACCAAAACTTCTGTACAAATCAATATTGTATTATATTCACCTACATATTTGGTACTAAAGCTAAGTGAGAATATTAAATTGCTCCTACTAGTAGCTTGAGACCAACTCAGATATTTTTTATTGTGTGCCTGAACAGAGCACCAAAAAAGTTAGGCAAACAATTTAAAAAAATTAACACAAAGTTTTCTTTATTTGGTAAAGCGTTCGTGGTTATCAACCAAAAATATAATTAATTTTGTAAAAAGGACAGTTCAACTCAATAGACTCACTTGTCTGGGTAAATGTTTTAACTTTTGCTGGAGCACCGATGACTAAGACTTAGTCATTATTAAACCAATTGAATACTCCATGTAATGTTGGAAACGTGTTAATGTAATGTATAGTAAAGAATTGTATTTAAAATATTTTGCTTTTGAAATTTTGTACGTATATTTTGATGGATTTATAGCAGATAACCTTTAATATAGCTCTAATTTAAAAAGATATCATGTTTATAAAACCTTAAACAGTACGGTGGTAAGACTACCTCAACAATGAACAGTGTTTTGTATTTGGCCCATTGTATTAGATGTGAGGATATTCTTATTTTTGTTAAAAATCTTTCTTTGTCGCAAATGAGAAACTGTGGTGTTTTTTGTGCAAAAACAGTAATGAAATGTTGGTTAAAAATTATATGTATGAATTAGCTGATATAATTTTCCTAACTGATACACTTTTAAAGCTGGGTTTAAAACTTGTTCAAAAGACAAATATCTTTGTAGCATATCTACATAAATCTAAAGTGTTGGATTATACATTGAGTGTAAAAAGTAATGGGTAATCAGCGCTAGTGTCAACAAGTTGGCAGTATTTTACAGCAAACCCTGATAATTAATTAGAAAATATTTTTAAATTTAGCTGGTATTTAGCGAAAATAAATTATTGATGTATTCAAAGCTGGTTATGGAGTTGCAACCTATTTAATCATGAATACGATGCTAGTTGAAATTGATTATAATTGTGGTTTCATTATATTTCAGTTACACTAACTTTACAGTCTTTGTTCTGCTGATATCAGTGTTGAAGATGATTTTAAAATCCTTGGTCCAGCATTATGAATCTATTTAATTAATAAGATAAGTGAGATAAGTGATTTATCTTCCGCTAGACTGTAGGAATTAGAGCATGATACCATGATTAGATACTTGTGCTTTGAGTATCAAACGACTCCAACCAGAAAACATTCAAAAGGTTGAAAAAGCTATAAGAAAGTTGCATTACCATAATCCGTTAAACAAGCTCAATAGTTTATAGCATTTTTCTAACATTTTTCAGGCATTGATAGAGACTATTAACTATCATCCAAATAAGGATTTTTGTAAAACCTTGGGTTATCGATAAGTTTTCATATTTTTTACAAAAAATACTTATTAAAAACGCGCACATAAACCTTACTTGTTCCAGTTTTGTTACACTCAAACTATTGCAATGATGAATTTTTTACTACTGCATAGAGTTCTTCATCACATGCAGTGTTGTCATTTATAACTTATATTGCACTATTACATTTGTATTATAATTATTACTGTAAAGATGTTTTCTCACAGTCATTTTGTGGTAGGTGACTGGTTTTAGCTCGTATATATATATATATATATCTATATATATATATATATATATTTATATATATGTATATATATATATATATATATATAAATATATGTCTATTAGACAGCAGCTTGCCATTTTACTTCTAATATTGATTTTCTCCTTTTGCAGGGAGAGATATAAACATATCATATTTTCCTTAAATTTTTGCTGTTTGTTGTATATAATAACACCCAGTACATTACCGCTACCATTGCAGCTACCATTGCAGTTCTCCTGTTGCACTGCACTGCAATTTGACTGCTAATATTGCATTTCTCAACCAACAGTACCCTTTCTTTTTCCATTATCACTTTGGTCATGAGCTGTAAGAGAGGGGAATTTTTAGTTCTAAATATGTCTACCATTATATCTGTTAACTGTGTTTCTATAAGTATAACAGCAAAAACAGTACTTATATTTTAAACAAGAGCATGAGAAGGGACAGGTGGCACTTGTTTACAGTGTACCTGGTTATTGAAGCTGTTACAAGCAATATTTGTTGATCAACTTTGCAGTTTATGTAATAGCTGGTTTCAAGTGATTAATTGAATTGTCTTTCAGGAGTTTATCACTTTGAGACCATACTTGCCTGGAACTGTTATCTTTGTTTCAGTTATTTGTTATATTTTACAAAACTAAACTAGGAACAACTTGAGCTAAGAGCACAGGCCAAATATTTATTTTCAAAACTAATCTGAAACTAAAATTTAAAATTTTTTTCTCAACATATCTAACCAGTTTAGATTTTTGACAACCTTTAAGGTTTTGCTATAAATCTCGTTTATTTTTAAACCATTTTTCACCATCTCTCACATACATTTACAACAAAAAGCTATATAAAAAGAACTTTTTTGGTAATTGAATTGTAATTGAAAACAATTGGGATATACTTTTGCCAACTTAAGGAGGTTAAACATTATTAGACTTTATCACTAAACGTCTAAGCTCTAACAAGCTCACAAACACTTATAAGGTAAGACATAGCTAGGTGAAAATAATAAAATACAAATTATTCAAATATTAAAAGAGTTGCTGATAATTAAAAAAACCGGTGAAAGAATATACATGTATGTAAGAAAAATGGAAAAATCATTGTCTAACTGTTTTTTCCAAAGTATTCTGACTGTTCCTGACTGACTTACTGTTTCTGACTGACTTACTGTTTCTGACTGACTTACAGACTTGTCAGCACTCATATAACTTTGTTGCTAATGATGAAATTACTCTTTTTATTTCATTCATCCTAAAAGCAGTATTTAAACAGACCTATATTAAATATGATGATAGAGTTGAGACACTAATAAAATGTAAGGAAAGTTAAATTTATTTAAAAATTTTAAACAGATGGAGAATGCATTAAAGTAATTAACTAAAAGACTACTAATTTTATTTTATCACTAAAACTCTATTAAATAGTAAAACTAGTAAATGTTCAAGAAATTATTTTTCCCAGTTTTCTCACCTTAAAGGTGTTATTAGGTGAGTGAAATTTGTCTCCTGCTGGTTCTGATTTGTTTATTAGGTCAGGAAAAATATACAATTTTATTTTTTTTGTATGCTAGATTTTTAATGACTTTCAAAATGTGTCAACTTTAATACGTTGGGCTTAAAAAGGTTCAGCTTTTAAATATTTTGATATTTAATTGACCAACTTAGCAAGAATGTAACAAACGAAATATAGTAACTACTAAAGCAGAATTGAAAAATTTGTTCAAATGAAATTCTTCAAAAAGTTGCAAATGATTGTCAAAGTCACATATGCAACTGCTCAAAGCAGTTTCTTTCTTTGTTTAGACATAAATGAACATCTCATTTTTACACTGAATGTTTCTTTGCCCTTCAGTACACTGGTTGCACTGTCCTCTTTTCTTAGCCATTATTAATAGGCCAGTGATGATAGCCCTCCTGCTTTAAGTCCTTGCATGATGCCTTGTTGGCACGCTTATGTAAAATCAATAATACACAATCCCCACAAGGATAGGCGACCGGCATCATGTGGGTGAGGTTTATTGGTCGAGCTATGTTGGGATGAACCCGAACACGGCACCCAAACAAAGAAATATGCGGAATAAAGCCCTTTTGTAAATTTACAAATATTATGAAGAATTTTTTTTTTACTGATCTGTTGGTTTCATTTTGTTGTCAAAAAAAAATAGTTGCCCAATATCGTCAATGTTATGGTTAGTCAGTTGCGATTCACAAGCAGTTGTGATATTAATAGTCGCCATTGTGAAATAAAAGTTACACTGCCCAGTTTAGTCTGCTGTCCCACTTTTTTGGCCAGGTCAAACAATGTGACCCCGATGAAAGACTTTGTCATTTTATATAAGGAGTGGCAAAATATTAATAAAAAAACTAGAGAAGAAATGGACGTTGTTCCGGTGATTTCGGGTAAAATATATTTAACTTTGAGCATATACTACGATTCCTCAACATTTTCAAAGTTGGTAGAAATAGGGTATTTTAAATGTTTTAATTTTTATGGATCTATTGTTTTGTTAGGTACTATCCCTATACTGTAGAAATTCGAGGTTTTTTATTGTGAACCGCGCGAGTCTGCTGACTGAATGAGCTAATGACACGGTATCAGCGTGTCGTTTTTTCCAAAACCTAACAAGGCAATGTAACCATCCCACGAGAACTGTGTTGGCTACTAAACCCAGACTATCACAATCCCAACAGAACTCATTCTTTAAACCCTACTCACATGATGCCCACAAAGGCTAATTCACATTATATCGCCGTATCCAGGCGTTGTCATTTCGGCGTTCGTCGTCGATTATGCGAAACATCAATTGATGTCATTAACAAAATAATGCAGACACTTCGGGAATATTTGCGGCTATCAAAGGTTCTTGATGCTTTGCCAAGCTTTGACGACCGCCTTTCAAATGTGAACCATTTCAGCGATGGTAAGTCATGGTCGTGGATAGCAGAATCTATTCATATTTGCTTATACTAGTTGCTGTGGGACTAGTTTTTGATTCCCACATGCGAAAACAAAGAGGCTTTTTTGCAATAAATCAAAAATATAAATGTAATGAAGTATTTCCTTAAGGAAACCCAGATGGGTTTGCGATAGTGTAAACATGCTTATCATCGAGAATCGTTGAAGTATTGTGGCATCAACGCTGAAATACGGTGATATAGTGTGAACCAGCCTGTAACCTATTCTGTGAGGGTTGTATATCATTGGTGAAACAGGTAGAGCTGGCTCATCATCTGTGCCACCTCCAGTAGCTTTGATGAGGGTGCTGGAAATGACGTCTGCCCATAACCTATGTCATTGTTATTGCCAGTAATTGGCCATCACAGTAGTGGAATAGAAAGATATTGACAGTAGCAACTGTTACAAAATTCCAGAAAAATTCCATGAGAAATTTATGTCTTCTCAACAGAAATCAAGCTAATCCACAGATCCCATTTTATTGTTTTAGTTTTTGATGATTGCTGGCATTGATACAGGCACGTGCTCTTTTTTATTTTGTCCTAGTGTATCGTTTCAGTAAGTGGCTAAATTCTAGTCATGGTAGAAAGCACAGAAACAGCCTGGTTGTCAAAAAAGCGTACATTCACTATGTTGCAGGTTTAGATATTTGAGGCTTATTTGTGGTTTAGTTAAAAATGTTTTTTTTTAAATGAACTAGTTGGTGACCATTTGGTACTACTAGAAAAACATTATTATTACATTTCTAAAAAAACCTGTTCAAAACCCCATGACAATGACATTCCACTGAGACCCATTGAGATACTTATAACACTCAAACATACTGAGTTGAATTACTGTGTTGTTCAAGTATTTGCTACCAATCTGTTGGTAATAATGCAAAAATGGACTGTTTTTGTGTGTAATTCAATAATATCTCAAATTCTACTAGCCTGTAAGTTTCCAAAAATTGGAACATATCAAGCTATTTTACACTATGCATGCCATACAATTTGAAGCTATGTGGGAATCGACAAGAAAACACAATTAGCAACCAACTAATCAAACTTTTTGGTTTTTGTGGTAAAGATAACACATTGGGCTTTAAGGGATTATAAAGAATTAACAAATTGGTGCATATGAAAACCAGTTATGATTTCAACAAGTTTGATGTATTAAATTTAACACAAGGTGCTCGGCAGGGATAATGCAGCAAATAATATTAGGTAAGTTGTTCTACAAAAAGATATATGGTGACACAAGGTTACAAGAGGTTTAAAGTATTGAACATATACGAGGCTTTGATGACACATTTATGCATATATGAAAGTAGTTTATTCTGTGCAAACAACACAAGTGATGGCTTCGTTTGCATTGTATGAGGGACAAGGAACTCCTTGACTGCAACTAGCTCTGTTGAAGTAAAAAAGTGCACCATTATCATTGCCACTCTCTCCATCGATGTACTCTGGCTCAGCATCAACACACTCAAATGTTCTCCTCCCATTATAGTTGTAATATGCAGACATCAAGTAACCTAAAACAAACATAATACATTAGGTGAAGTATTTCTAAATTATCTACTTATCATAATGTGTACAAAGCCATAAAAATTGTGAGAAACACATACAAGATGTTAAGTTAAGACCATTGGTTGTCAGCGTAGTTACTAGCAGGGTCTTTCTTTACCACTTCATAAATCTTTAGCATGTTTTCATGGTTTTAAATAAATCATTTGAAATAAAATAAGTTGATTAACTTTGAATTCTAAAAAGGTTTTTATTCTAAATATTCTGCTTTAAGCATGCACCATCAAGACATGAATGTTTTATATATGATAGATTTAGCCAAAATAATGTAATGCCATAACATTCATAATATGAAGCGACATGCAGGTTGCTACAGTCATGTAATAAGCCAATTGCTATACATATTAGTTAACATTATTATTAGGTAGTAAAACCTAGCGTTTTTAGTATAGATCTAAGCGTTAAAAGAACCAACACTTAACTTTTTCAACACTAAAACCAAGAAATTCTAGCTCATAGCTGGAATATCAGAATATCACTTAGTCGGCAAAACATAGACATTGAAATTATGATGGTATCACCGACAATTAGCTAATGTGTGAAATCAAGAAAAAACACTTTTTTGGTTTGTCGTTTTATTAGATAGCCCCTGGTTTAGGTCAAAAACTTTGCTATTTTTGTTCCTCTAAATCAGGGAGTTAAATCATTACATTAATGCATGTACACCTTGCACTTTTTTCTAAGGGTTGCAACAAAAACTATTATGTGCGCAAGTTGTAAATTTATGAAAATGGTGGTAAAAATTGTCTACTCTTGAGAAACAATTGTTTTAAACCGGTTAAAAATTGCTTAGTTTTTTAAGCACAGGGAATTTAAACCAACAATATTTTATATGGTGTAGTGAAAAAAGCTATCAATTTAAACATAATGAGATAATTTTATGGTTACAGAGCATAACATTATGTAGCTATGTTATGTCAATATTTTGAAAATATTTTGTAACCATTGTTAATCTTTGCTTTCTATTTTTGTCTCAGTAATTATTTTACAATCACATAACAAACCTTCGTATTCAAATGTCCACTCATTGTCAGGGCAGCTCCTTTTTCCGGGAATTATAATTACAGATGATCTGGTTTTCGCATGGCAGACAGCGCATGGAGCATTTTGGTCATGAGCAGAATTGCTGAAGATACCATAACTATTTGTCTGATACTCTGTCCCCGCTAGGTAACCAGAGCTACTGACTGTACTGTTGCTGTTATAATCAGCATCATACACCATGCACTGATAGTTGCCTCCTCCTCCTTGATGGCCATGCTGAGATCCTCCAGCAAAACCTATGCATTAGGGTAACATTTTTGTAACACAACCATTTCAGACTATAATTATGATTTCAGCATAGTGTTATAGCCAAGACTGTAGTTGTGGCAAGCTGTCAGCTAAAACAGGTAAATATATCAAATCAGTTGCTCATTGATTTGTTCAATCTTTTTAGAACCAATTATTTGCATTTTTTAATATAATATTAAGCCAATCAATCATTCAATATACATATGTTAAATCAAATACACGGAAAAAAACAGGAAACCTGCTGTACTAAAGAATATAGCAATTTTTATTCAACACTTGGTTTAATTGGAAATTCTGGCATAAATTATTCAGGAGGCTTAATAGCGTTGGCTATTTTTCTAATGACATTGACACAAGTAAAATTGGTACTTGTTTCTACACTTTTTTAAGTTCAGTTTAACCATTTCTTATTATATAGAGCCCACCGATAGCATGGAAAGTACCACTTTATGCCAGTATTATTTATACCCATCAAATTATCATTTTATAACTGACTAGATAGCTATACAATAGAAAGACATGTGTTTGATGGTAGAGCAAGTCAATCCCCCACATACTTATGTCTGTAATCATTGCTTTTAATATCACTATAACTAATTCTGAAGGTGGTGACTAATTACGTCGTAGTAACTCTGATATGTTACCTGCGAGTGTAATCGAGTATCATCATTATTTTGAATGTATTTGATAAATTTTTGGCGAGTCTGAAAGCTATGCTGTAAGACTATATACGCAAACTGATAAACTGCTCTAAGCCACAAGATATACCTGTATTAGTTGTGCTTTTGGTAAAAAAACTGTGTCATATTGTAAATATTTTTAATGTTTAAGTTGTAAGTACCTTAAGTTTAGTCCTTTGATGGTTTTTTATTTGCTTTGTAAAATATTTCAGTTGACGCCTCTACATTGTGAATATTTGTTTCAAAAGCGTTAAAATTTTAAGGATTTTACGTTGTAAAAACAGTAAAATACATGTAAGTTGTCTAATCTTCTCCACGATCATTTTGATCACTTTTTTTAACATAAATCAAAGAAAAATTTACTTGACTCGTAATTTTTTGACTATACCATAACCACAGCAAAATTAATTTGCATTGATACCTTTTTCTCCTTTTTAGGACAAATCTCACTGATTTCATAGACCATAATTGAGACGATTTTACAATAAGTTAAATAGTGCCTACTTCCGACATTCATTCCCAACAATTTGCTTATATTTCTGAGCAGCCAAGTCTGCCCCGTAAAATAAAACTAATAACAAACATCTTTACGTCTACAAAAAGCAAAACAGAATAATTCACAAAAAGGGGTTTTACCTGCTAGTCATCTACTTGTATTTACCGGTTAAAGTTAGGATAAAAGCCAAATTTCAGCAATACTCCAACTCAGGACATTCAGATTAATGCACCGACTATGGAACACCTGCACCAATCTATTGTCTTGTTGTTTATGAACATTTGCATATGCAATATGTATACTTTTCTGTTCAGTGGTTTTCCTCTTTTGTCGACCAATCTGAGAATCTACATGTATCATGGCAAACTAGATTGGTTAGCAGGCTGTTTACATTATGTAATGAATATAATGTTATAAATATTTCAGCTTTTGGTTTTGCAAGAGCGGTAAAATAAATCAATGGTCCAATTGAATTTGAGAACTTCCCTGGACTGACATTTTATATTATGTGGAGTTTTTTACGTATTAGGGAGTAACATTTTTACAAATTATCTATGTTGTCTAGGATTTACGATATAAAAAGTGTACATCATATATGCACCTACGGTTTTATGATGTATTGCTTAGAGGTGTAAAAAGGAATAAAGTGAGTTACATGTAAGTCTTACAGTTAGAGCTAACTTATAACTTAAAATCACAGAATTAGGTTTTTTGCTCATCAGACAGAACTTTCTTGATAAAAAATTCATTTTTTAATAAAAAGTTCAATTTCTCATGCAAGCCAGTGCTGATCTATTAAACAGTGATATATCTTTAAAATATACCTTCATAAATGAGCACAGCATTAGATCCACATGTGGTTCGTCCCCATCTAGTGTAAATCGCACCACCAGTTGCTGGTCCAGATTCTCCTTTTGGACCAGGTTTACCTGCTGGCCCTTCAGGGCCTGCAATACCAGGCGCACCAGAGTTTCCAACATCTCCTAAAAACACATCCTAAGGAGATTATGAAAGCATTTTGAGTTGGCAAGTTTTTATTCTACTCAAAATTTTAAAAATTCACATATGGTATTTTCTATCTGAGAAAATAGTTAAGTTACCAAAGGTTAAGTTTTAAGTATGAACACCATAATAAGTCATCAAAAATACTGACCTAAATTGAAACGAAAATAACAATGAAGTTTGATCAATATGATATTAATTGTTAGGATGATATTTTACGATATGTCTACTAGCCAAACGTTTGGCGTTGCACGGATATTAATAACAGCTAATAAACAGTGTGAGGTACTGCAGTTGCCTTTGGTTAAATTAAGTAAGCTGGTATCTACATGTATATAGCTAAACTTTTTAATGAAAACTGTGACAACAAGCTTTATTGAGGTGCATAGCGCAGAGTCGCTATGTGTATTTTAAACCAAAATATGACCCATAATGTCCAGTGAATCCATTGCATCTCACATAGGTTAAATGTCTTAACTTGTCGCTCTGAGATTGAAAGGTTCTGAAATAAAGTTTTCTTCTCTACAGAGTCTTCATTGTTTGATTTAATCGCCATAACTGAACAAATATACAGACAAACTTTTAGATTTATACTTTATGTGTTTATTGACAGTAAGTTATTTCATACCTAAAGGAATAAAATAATTTTAAAATAGTTCAGCGTTACACAAAGTAAATGATGACTTGGAAAAAATAAAGTTTTTCCACTCACTGCAAAATACTAGTTATCAAATTTGAAACATACTAATTAGCTTAATAATTTATGTTAGACAAGGAGAATATGTTACAAAAGTTTACTAAACTAAATAAAACTAAGTAAGAAAACTAAACACTAAACACTGAACAGTACTTTAAGTACAGGTTTGAAAGAAAAACAAAGTCTTTTCTTTTTTATTTCTTAACAGTACAGGTTTTTTAAACTATTACTCACATGTTGACTCAAGAGGAGCAAAAATATAAATTGCGTAAAAACATTTTGTGGTACTACTTGAAATTAAGTATCTTAGTTTTTAGACTATTGCTCACAGTTCTGACTTACAAACTCTGCTTGTTGAAAAGCTCATCATGAAGTTTTACCTTTTTCTCCATCTCTACCAGGAAGACCATCTCTACCTGGTAGTCCGTCTGCTCCATCTCTACCATCTCCTCCATCTCTACCATCTCTACCTGGCATTCCATCCACTCCATCTCTACCATCTGCTCCATCTCTACCATCTCTACCTCCTACCCCTGGCGGTCCAGGAGGTCCAACTAGTCCAACTAGACAGACATACATGTTATGAGTTAATTAATTTCAAACAATGATTATTAAAACAGATGAAGGTGAATATAAGCGTCTATCAGTAACGGGGATCCTTGTAGTTAAGAATTACTAAAAAATTTCATCAAAGACCTGTCACATCATATTTTTAAAGTTGGTTATTTTTCTCTAGATGTTTGCACCCCTGCCTACTGTTGTCAATTTGAGGGTCACAATATATAGTTAGCAGTTTATTATAGTCTTTTAACATGGTTTTACAATATTGCTAATATGTTTTTAAGACTAAAAGTTAGCATTTTAATTTTACTTTAAACAAAGTTATCGTTTTTCATGAAACATTGTTTAAAATTGATTTTTTTATTTTAAGTGATCATACAATTATTATTAATGGTATGCTGGCAGTCTAAAGCATCGTAAAATATTGTCATATATGGATCATCAGTATGTGCACAACTATTCTACAATACTTGAAGGTGCTTGAATAGCACAGCTGGTAGTACAGTTTGCTGCAAAGTTGGTGCGTGAGTTCAAAACCTACTCACATTTATTGTTTTAATGCTCTCAGCATGGTTTCAAACAAACATATAGACACCGCTGGTGTCATGGTAAAGATTATCGTAAAAATTATTATTAGTCATCAAAATTAGCTTTTTACCTTTTCCTCCCCAAGGATTGTTTCCTACTGCAGCATCTTCAATCTATAAAATGTAACAACTGAACTAAATAGTGGTTTGAAAGCAGATTTAAAGGAACTTTGTTAATGCAATGCACCCTCAGGGTACGATTACCCTGATATACAATTTTTACTTTACATAGTGAAACAAGGTGTCCTTTCCATCTCACTAAACAAATCCTATTTGACCATACAGATACAACCAAATTTTTGCCCTAGTTTAATTTTGACAGTCGGTGTGCTTATGACGTACATCAAAAT
Source organism: Watersipora subatra (assembly GCF_963576615.1). Taxonomy (NCBI): domain Eukaryota; kingdom Metazoa; phylum Bryozoa; class Gymnolaemata; order Cheilostomatida; family Watersiporidae; genus Watersipora; species Watersipora subatra. Next base: position 59,845,337 of record NC_088714.1, on the reverse strand, counting down.
AATCAGGACACCAAATGCTGTTTGCTGAAAAGATTTTCACAGCGCCTCAACGAGACACGATAGCTGATTTTTCTCAGTTCAGCAATTCTTGCTTTGTAAAACAGAAATATTTTTTCTTTAAAATAAGTAACGGCTTTGGGATTGCAATTCCTTGAAACAAATGGTTTGACAATTTATCTCAACCCGCTAACAAAAGTTCACTTTACTACAAAAACCACATTGTTCAGGCTTACTTGCTGATTTAGGTGGAACAAAAAGTTTTAAACAGGTTAGATAAAATTTATAGTGAAAGGGAAACTGAAACTGATAGAGGATAAACTGTAGTGATAAAAGATTGAATGTCCGTAAAATAGTTAAATTTCATACTTTGACTTAGATTTTAATGTGTATGTTTAGTAAGCTAAACTTGTTTGAGGTGACTTTTAAAATTATGTTATACGTACAACTGTTTGGAAGATAAGAATTTTTAACTCTTTGCAACACGTATTACGCAATTTTTATGATATTGCTACATTATATTGCAGATCATAACCCTTAAACTCGCTAAATCCAATAAATTTACTGTAGGTAACTATAGTTACTAAGGTTAACTATTTCGTAACTAATTTTTAATATTTGCAGCACTAATGTATAAACTTTGACTATTTTACCAGAGATGTTTGCTTTATGTAATTGCTACGGGTTATATACGAATACATTTAATTTTTTTCACCATGCAATGTCAACCCTGGAATGAATCAAAAGAAATCTACATCACATTGAACTATTATGGTCCCAATTGGTCTGTTTGGGTAAAAAAATACGATAGCTAGATATGAAAAATATACTTATAAGAGTTTGAATGAGCATTCTAACTGCAAAATAACGATTTTACAAAACTTGATGACGTTAAAGATAATACACAGATTAGGCAAGGAGACTGAGTAACAAGATGATGTTGTGAGAGAAATACATGATCTTTAAACTAAGGGTAGTCTGGAAACCAACCCTGTCTACATAAACCTATTTAATTTATGCATGTACATTGTAAATCTCTGTGTTAGTCTCGTGTTGGTATTTTTGTTGGTTTGTTATTTCTGTGTCCTGTGATAGGAATTAAAGTATAGCAATATAAGTTCCACTTTGCAGAGTGTGTGATATTAATACCTTAAGGCCTAAAAACCTTCTAACTATGATAGTTCAACTGAATGTATAAATGAATATTTCTGATTAAATTTATTAAATTGGTTAAAATACTCGCTCTTAATGAGCTTAGGATTTATTTAACTAGAACAGTTGATAGTTACGGATAAGGCAACAAATATTAGGCCGGCCTAAAACACTGCCATTGTTTTATTAAAAGTTTGAGCTCTAGCTAATAAGGTAAGTTATTCAAAATCATTTGATAATTAGATATTTTGATATTTGATAATCATTTGATAATTATTAGGTTAACCGTGAAATGCCGCCAGATATTTGACAAAAGTTATGATAAAAATTAAAATGGCATTAGCACAACCACAACTAAGCTTTAGGTAGAAGCTACACGAAATAATAATAAGATTTTCAAAGTAATTATAAAGTAAATAATAACTTCTGTAAATGCTCTAAAATAGTTTCAACTAAAGTATAACAAATAATGGCATGCTTTTCTCATGTAGTGACAAGGCTTGGTAGAGTTCTCATGTTCTATAGTAGAGAAACAAACCGCCAAGACTAATTTTTAAAAACAATGTTGTCCTAGCACTTGTCATCTTCTGGAACTGTCAGATTAACCTGAAGAGGATGTATTTTTACAACACGTTCCCTCTGAAAAAGTCAGGTAGCCATTTCACTTGTCCAATGTGTAAAAAGCGGACTTCCAAGTTATGGTGTAGATCCGAAAAACCCAGCCATTTAGGGTTGCAAGCTTGCTGAGAGCTCTTTTTTAGATCGGCATTAATCAGGGTTCAACCCACCAACCCTACGGTTGACAGTCAAAAAATTACCGCAGAGCCACCCTCACACTTTTAATTAAAGTATAGCTACAATAAAACTAATAAAATAGAAACATCAATACACTAAAGAAAACCAATAAAATTAATAGTTAAGGAAAAATTAGAAAAACCGCTATAAATAAACTGCATTGTAAATTTCTCAACATTCCTTTATTGAAAGATGTTTGCAGGAAAAAAGTAAATTAGATTGGAGAAAGAACTTTATCATAAATACTGCGTATAAAAGGGCTCTCTAGAACTTTTATATTAACATCATTTAGGTAATGATTCTGAGAACTGGGTATAACCATATATACAAATTAACACTTACAAATGTTTTAATAGAAGCAACAACTCCTTTTAGATCTTCAACATCTGCCTTCAGCTGAACCATTTCCTCATTCTCTTCCACAGGGTTGCAGTTACACGTAGCCGCCAACATCATGGTAAGAAAAGTGACGCAAAGTGATCGTTTCATTTTGTTCATTCTCTACAATTTTTGGCCATAAATAAATAACTATTTTAAGAGATAGTTTAGTGGGTTGTATATAACAGATGTTTAAATAAAGAAAAATAAGACAAACTTTAAAAATAGTGTAAAAGTTACAATACAATTTTGCTAGATTACATATATTTGAAACAATATCTTTTTAGCTATACATTCACTGCACTGACTAGTTTTTAAAAAAATGTGCTTATAGAATACCAAGAACACTATGTTACCTCTGCCCAGTTGGCTGTCTAGCATGATCAATACAAAGGTAGCTGACTGATAGCTCTATTTGTATGAGCTGTACATGTTTTATGCTTGAATGGGCAGTTCTAGTTGTGTGAGCTGTGCATTTTTCATGCTTGAATGGTCCCGGTGCACGATCCCATTAAACCAGCTAATGAAAATGATATTCAGGAGTTACTAAATGGTAGAGTGAATTAGCAAACTCCTACCATAAGAACTCATACCGATAAGTTATGATAATGATAATTCAGGACAACAGTGGCATGAAGATATTTACTTCATGCTGCAGGTGGGCTAAAGTTCATGCCTTAATATACTCCTTAGTTAGAATATTACATATATGTTTTATACGAGTAACTATTAGTGGTTTCTGCCATATATAAATTTGCCTTTAGTGTATGCCTGAATAATAATACATAATAATTATGACACATTCGTTGCAATTTGAAGTTGGTTTTGTATTTAAAAAAATCCAAATCAAACAGTTTACCACACTGTAAATATCAAATAATGCAATTTAATCATTGAAAGGCAAGCATTTGGTTTTAATCTGAATGATTTGATTAAACTTTTTGAAGTTGTATAGACTTTTTTTATTACAGTTACATTTTGAGATTACCTTATTGTCCATCCTGAAACAAACCACTAAAGTTTCTTACTATGACTTATTTCTCACTATTAAATGATGAATTTCAAAAAATGGTCTAAACTACATAACTTAAAATAACTTTAATTTGTTTGGTGACTGAACTACTATTCATGCACTTCCAGACCAGCTCCGTGCTAAAGAAAAGAATTTACCAAATCTAGCTGAAGTCATTGAGAATGTTAATACATATAAAATGATATTTTGGTAAACAGTAAGCAATGTCTGAAGGCTTTTATCTATATAACATTTTGTTGTTACTTAGATTATGTCTAAAAGAGCAGTACAATTTTTCATGCTAAAACGTAAGAAATAAACAACACGTAAGAGACCTACAAAAAAAAAATATAATAGATTCAAAATAATTATTAATCCAGGATTGTTTATAGATATGTAGGCCTATCCCCTGGAATAGAGTAATTTTTTGAATTTTCCTTAAGCAAACACAAAATACTTGTGACTTTTATGGTATAGACACATATATTGGTGTTGCCACAAAATACATCATTAATACAAATATATTGATTATTGGCACTGAGAGTTTTGGAAACATTGACGTGGCGTTGTTTATAGGCTGCTGCTAACTGTTTAACTAAATTACTAACTGCTGCTAAATTTTAGAGCATGTAGTTTTCAAATAAAAAATCTTCTGAATTTACTGCAAAACTATATAGGAGCACTACAATAACTACTATCATTCTTCAAATGAACACAATATAACAATAACAGGAGCGAGCAAAATTTAAATAATAGTAAGCGATTTTTTCCTTGCTTTTTTGTTGTCTTTGTGGCAGCTATAAACCAAGTTTTAAGAAAATTCTTTTAATGATCAATTCCTAGTTAAGCAAAATGCAGCAGGCTGTAAACAACAAGTAAAAGTTACTACAGAGGTCAGTGTTAACCATTGGCCTTTTTGTAGTGAAGACATTTATTGTGGTAACACTCATCGCATGTCTAAACTAGAAATGTCTGAAATATCTGGACTTACACATACATCGTAAACTGCTGCTTTCCATCTCAGCCATTTCGAAGCACTCTTTAGATTTGAAGGTGCCAGACACCTCCTTCAATACAGCAAGTATTACACAACCTTGTCAATACAACAATATTGTCCGCTTTTAAAATGTTGTTTTATCAGCAACTATATCTCACACTTGCTATATCTAATTAATACTTGTCAGAGAAGTGACAAGCATGTCTGCTGTAATTACTAATACATGTTTGCCACGACAGTGGCAAAGCTTACAACATAATTTTTATATTTAAAAAGCTTACATGATAAGGCTAGCCAGCTCCACCTTAAAACAAGTTTTTCAGGGGTTCGCTCCTGTCACTCTCCAAGCACCGAGGAAAAACCGAAGAAAGGTCTTTTAAGGATTAAGCATAAGTTTTTTTAACAATTTGTTAGTTATTAAATCTGCTGATTGCGACTGACTCATGCTCCCTTAAGGTTTTATCTCTCACCCAACAATCACTTCTTCTTCTCTTGAGAAAAAGAAGAGAGACTGATTGAAAGACAATATCTTTAGTCGCTTCTCAAAAGTCATTTAATAGCTTACCACAGTGTTGTAATGCACATGCCGTGAGCTTTGTTAAATCAATATTAATAATCTGAAAACCTAAAACTCAACTGCTCAGACCAAACAACAAGTTTGTCATACTTATTCGGGCTAATGAACCTAGTGATGAGGAAATAGGTGATGTCTCTCAAATCAAATGTTTTGTGAATGCATCATTTTTTCCATTCTACTTGGAAGCTTAGCTGACTGACTTTGTATCATAATATCAGGTAATCAAAATATTTCTTCATCTGTAAATCGATGCTTGACATTGCATATTTTTAGTAACAATAGATACTGTGAAAACATTTAAGATGTTGGACAAAGATATATGAGACAAGCGGATTCCCATTTCTAAAGGGCGTGTCTGGAAAAACTAAACCAGTCGTTGATTATTCTATTAAAGAAAAACAGGAAGCATGTCAGAGCTGATGTTTCAAATTCCACATACTGGAAGGATCAGGTTAGCAAAAAAATGTACCCTTAACTCAATTTAAACATAGCAGTTAGCCCTCACTTTCCATTACTTATTAGACGGGCAAGGAGGCTGTAAACTTACAGTACTTCCAATTCAAGTAACAACATTTTTTAAGGTTATATTATTTTCTTCAAATGAAAACCAAGTATCAATTATATAAAAGATATGCTACAGTTGTCTTGCAACTAGCCAGCCAGATTAATATATAACTACCCATAGCGACAGCAAACACTAAAACATTAAATTACAATATTTAGTCAACAGTTGTACATGCCACTAGTTGATATAACGCAGTGTTCGTGTTACCAATGATTCAATTAAATACAAAACATGTGCTTCTTCCAATGCATAATGTTGAATAAGGTTTGATGGTTAAAGTGACGGTATAAATGAAACGTTTTTTTTATACGGTCAGAATTGGGAAATTAGATATGTCTGATCACAGGTTATCAAAATGTTTAGGCACTGGACAGCGTCTAAAAATTTGATTCACTCTGAAATGACAATAAATTTTTTTCTTATGATTCTGAGGTATTTAGCTGTCTTTACCTAGCAAATGCCAGACATAAAAGACTTCCCAACAATCACTAAAATTTCAGCTCTCTGCCACTTCAAGCACTACTTACACTTGTTTGTTTTGGGATACCCTTTGCCTTTTCTATTAAATATACTTGACTTTTGGTGGCTGCATAGTTATACTGCATTATCAGCGTCACAATAAGTTTGATAGCTTTATTTTAGTGAAGTCTGTAAGCATATTTACTGCTTAATGTAAATATTTTTTTGCAACTAGCTTGTTATTCCGGCTGAAATTTGCATGGAGTTTTTTTTGGTAGATTTAACTACATGTAATGAACGGCAGATAACGAGCAGCCAAAAGCTTGTATGGTGCTAACAGCTATATTTACAAGCTTATCTCAAAACTGAAAGACTTATTGCATAATATTGACGGTCATCATTTGTCTGTCTAATTGTTTTTTCTGTCAACAAAATATATTGAATAAGTAGCTAAAGGATTATTTGAAGTGTCATAATGTAGTCAATTATCTGAGTTAGTTAGAGCATGGAAATAATAAGATGAATACCTCAGGTTCAAGTCTCCGGTTAAACACAATTATTTTAACGTGTCATAATGTTGTCAATTAGGTGAGTCAGTTAGAGCATCAAATTTTTAAGCGGAACACCTTAGGTTCAAGTCTGCCATTGGCTAATAATTTGACATTCTCACTAATTGTATGTGTACAAGTTTGTGATTGCTTGACAGTTGGCACATTCAAAAATTTGCATATATATACTGTATATATATACTGTATATATATCAATATATATATATATATATATATATGTACTGTACATATATTCTGTATATATATACGGGGTAATATATTCTGTTTCTGTGGTTCTAGATTCTCTTTTCACTCGGTCAAACAAAGTACCTTCATGTGTTTAACTGCTATAAATTAGCACCAGTATCAAGAATTACCAATATTATTCATCAAAACGTTGAGCATATCTAACAATTTCTTGCTAATTATTTCACATTCAACACATCACAACGATTGTACAATTATTTCATTTTTTAATTTGTTTGAACTGCACAAACAACATTTGCCTTGAAATGAAGTTTAAAAGTTACAATGGTGTGGATATATTTGAAAGCAAAAAAATCTATCACTCTATTATTGAAAAGTTAAAGACAAAATTTTTTTATCATTCATCAAAGCTTTTTGATACCAACACTTTTTCTAGCTATAAAACTAATAAGTCGTTATATAAATTAAATCATATCCTGTACTATTCAGTCTAATCTCGAGTTACGAATAACCTGCTATCGTTATTTAAACGCTGGAAGGTCTCAGTATTTTAAACCTTTGAAATAATCACATTATAAATTTCAAATTTTTGAAAAACATAACGGAAGTTTATTGGCTACAAGAACTAACACCTACAGATAAAACATGAGTCTTTGTTTACACTATATCATGTGATAATGGCAGAGGCAATTGACAAACTGATTAGGGCGATCCAGTCGCAACAAGAAAAAGCTCAACAAGTTGTTCAAGAACAACAACAAGCTAGACAAAATCAAGAGCAAGCTAGGCAAAAATAGAAATAGACAAAAAAAAGAAAACTAATAGAGCTAACTCATGAAAAACTGAGAGAAAGAAACATTGAGAGCATCTGTACCAAAATTTCATAAAATGGATCCAACAGCCGAGTTACTAACAGGTTACATGGACAGATTCAACACCTTCATACAAACTAACTCCATTCCATCTGAGAAGGTGGCAAGAGTTTTGCTAACCAGTCAAGCCCAGTACTATATAAAAACCTGAACAATATGGCCGCACAGCAAACCCTAAAGTGATCAATGGTTTAAGCATGGAAGAAATAGTTAACTTTTTAAAACCAATTTGACCCTGCACGATTTATGGTAAAAGAACACAATTGATATAGGAGTGATATGCAGCGTAAATGAGGAGAAACAATTCCAGAACTTGCAACAAGAATACACCAAGATGCTACAACTTGTGCGTTCTCAGACGTCATACATCTAGATCAATTAAATGAGTCACTGAAAACAAGATTCATTTGTTCTTTCAACAATGAGGCAGAGCTAACTGAAGACTTCTAACTGTGGAGACTACTCCAAGACATAAAACCAACCATTGGAGACCCACAGACAACTCATTCTCCTCACTGAGAATTTAAATTGAAGACTAGTAGGAAAATATGGCTACACCAAAATAGACTTAGCAGACACATATAACCAAATAAGTTTAGGACCAGAGAACTAAAGAAAGCTAGCATTATCTACACATATAGGAGTTTTGCCGCAGAAGAGACTTTCTTTTGGCATTAGTTCAGCACCAGGTCATTTTCAAGGAATAATGGAACAAATCACACCAGATTTACCCAGGAGTTGCAGTCTACCTAGATGACATTTTGATCAGCGGAGCTAATGCTAACAGCCATCTACAGAATCTAAAGGAAACTACTACAGAAGCTATCTAACAATGTATTGAGATGTAAGTTGGATAAATGTTGTTTTGAACAACCTACAGTTCAATATCTGGAACACAAGCTCACTCCTAATAAAATACCTAAAAAAGGAAAACAGATGCAGTCATGCAGATGCCACCACCTACTAATGACACAGAGTTACGATCGTTTTTAGAATCTACACAGATCCACAGCAAAACTTATCAACAACAAAGGAGCCGCTACACATATTGACTTGTAAAGATAAAAAATTGAGTTGGGGCCGCAGTAGCGAACAAAATTTAACAAGCTCATAAAGATTCCCTCAACAGACTAAGTTTTAATTCATTTTGATCCAGCATTAGACATCGGAATCTACTGTACTGATTCCAAGACTAGAATAGGAGCTGTACTAATTCTTCAGCATGCTGATGGTAAAAAGAGACCAAACTCCAACTTTTCAAAGACCCTCAGAAACACGCAGAAAAAATATGGACAAGTTCAGAAAGAGAACTATAGTACTTTCTCTAAATAAATTCCACCAGATTCTACAGGATATATATATATATATATATTCTGTATTCTGTATATAAGAGACGATTTATTCTAGTCACTAACCATAAGCCTCTTTTAGCCTTGTTTGGATCAACAAAAGGAGTTTCAACACAAGCAGCCAACCGAATATCTAGATGAGCTTTACTATTCAACCAATACAACTATATCTAGAAGATACACCTGGTAAATATAACCAGAGCGCTGATGTTCTCAGTAGATTACCATTAGAACCAGATGAAGAATTTGTTAAGATGGAAGATAAAGATGATGTAAATATAATACACACCATTCACACCTTCAGTCATCAGCTCAATTCTACAGATAATGGAATATTATCTAAAAAGAAAATTCAAAGACCCAGTTCTAGCAGCAGTGATGAGATACACTACAATAGGATGACCTCATAACAAGAGACAAAAGGAGCAGCACACAAGAAGATGGCAGAATGGCTGTCAGTAACAAAAAATTATCTATTATATATATGTTATTTGTTTATGTTTTAGAGCTGAAACATAAATTACTATAGCGAGTGCTAAGGCAGTACTTTTTTCCTATCAGTTCAATACGACAGCTGCAACTGGAATATCCAACATTTTAATCACACCAGAGCAAGTGTTATCAACAGCTTGAAAGCCAAGTTAGAAATAAAAAAAAGCCACATAAACCAGTAAGCTATAATTACATTACACTAAAAAAAGCTAGGAAAAGCTTGAAAAATAAGAAAATAATAATTCAACACTCCCACTAGGTTACTGGTTTTGAAATATCAAGTAAGTCCTATCAGATTTAGTAATTTTGTGAATCTCTCACGTGGTATTGGTTTAGTCAGGATGTCAACTACTATACCATCAGTAGGGCAATACTCTAAACTAATCTGCTTGTTTACTGCAGCTTCTCTCATGAAGTGAAATTTGATGTCTATATGTTTTATGCGGCCATTTTCATTAGAATTTTGTGTGATTTTTTATGGCGGCTTGATTTTCAACCATCATCTTTGTTAGTTCAGCAAACGCTGATAGGCCAATGTCGGTGTTGAGTTTACTCAGCCACATTGCTTGTTTAGTACCATGGAAAAGTGAAAAATACTCAGATTCCACCGTAGACACTGCTACCACTTTTTGCCTTTTGCTTAACTAGCTGATCGGCGCACCAGATAGTAAGAATATGTTTCCAGACGTAGAGTGTTGATCATCCAGATCTCTTGCCCAGTTAGCATCAATGTAGCCAAACACTTTGTTATTACCAGACCGGTGATATGTGATTCTGATGTCTAGTAATCCCTTGAGGTAGCGTAATATGCATTTTTCTGCTGTTAGATATGCTTCTGCTGGGCCTTACAGCGTTTAGAGACTGCTCCCACTGCACGAGAAATGTGTGGACAAGTTGTATAGTTAAATATAAAACACTTCCCACCTTAGCTTGGTAGCATTCCGGTTGAACAGGCTTGCTAACACCATCATCCTATGTGAGCTTAACATTCACATCGGCTGGTGTTGACACCGGTTTTGCATCTTCCATGCCAAATCGTTTTAGAATCTGCAGAATATAGTGATTTCAATGTAAACTAAGAGTTTCCTTCTCTTGTTTAATGTTGATGCCCAAGCAGTAATGCAAATTTCCCAAATCTTTCATTTTGAAACGCGTTGCCAAATGTGGTTTGACTAAGCTCATCTCTTGTTCAGTGTCACTCATGATTTTGAGATCAATAAAATATGCAGCTATAATTGTTTTAACACTATCATTATCTCAAACATAAACACAGGAATCTTCGCCAGATCATGTGAAATTAATTGATTTGAGATATTCATCCAAGACAGTATTCCAACATCTTGGTGATTGCTTAAGTCCGTACAGCGGTTTGCGAAGTTTGCATACTAGGTCGGCCTGTTGTGGTTCAATGAATCCTTCAGGTTGCGTCATGTAGATATTCTCTTCCAGCACTCCGTTCAAGAATGCAGTGACAACATTCATCTAATGCATGCTCATTTTGCGCTGTAGAGCATATGCCAACAACGTACAAATAGTTATGAATTTGACATCTGGTGCAAATGTTTCTTCATAATCTATTCCAGTCTTTTGTGCATATCCTTTGGTGACTAAACACTCTTTAAACCTGTCTACAGTTCCATCAGCAGCAAGTTTGGCTTCAAACAGCTAAATAGATCGTATTGGCGTTCTACCTGGAGGTAGTGGTACAAGGTCACATGTAGCATTTTCTATTAGATATTGGTATTCAGAATTAGCAGCAGACAGCCACTCCTTAGCCTCAGAACTTCCTCTTGCTTGGTCAAATGTTTATGGTTCAATAATTTTCACAAGCTTGATATGCGGTATGAAAAATGTGTGATGATTGATCTGCATATTCGTCTATGCCGTAACGTACAGAGGCTCTTCGTACACAATTAGATCGCCTCGGCTCTTCAATGATTTCATGTATAGTGTCCTTGTTAGCTTCTTGGGGTGCAGGCACAACAACGTCTACAGTGGCTACCAGTACATTACTATATGATATCTTTATCTGACTCCCAAAGTCTGACTCATTAAATACAACATCACGTCCAACCATAACCTTTATAGTTTGCCCGTTGAACAATTTATAAGCTTTCGATGTGTTACTGTATCCAATAAAACGTAATTTCTCCACTTTGATATCTAACTGTTGCCTCTTTTGAACTGGGATATGGGCATAGGCAGCACGTCCGAACACTCGTAAATGCCCAACATCTGGTTTCCGTCTATACCATTTTTCGTGAGGAGTTATGTTGTCATTGTGTGATCTATTGGGAAGACGATTCCTAACATATACCGCTGTGGCAACTGCTTCAGCCCAGTAATCTTTTGAAAGTTTTGCATGAGACATCATAGTTTGAGCAGATTCACCAAGTGTATGATTGAGCCTTTCTGCCACACCATTTTGTTCTGGAGAGTAGGCTGAAATTACTTTGTGACGAATTCCTAGTGTCTTTAAATAGCTATTGCACTCGTTTGACATATACTTGCCCCCAACATCCAACTTAAGAGTGCCCATCTTTTCCCCTGAAAAGTCTCTAACTACAACTTCAAATTCCTAAAACTTTTCAAGCACTTCAGATTTAAAACGTAAAAAATACACAGCAGAATATCGAGAAAAATCCGCAATGAATGATTCAAAATATTTACTGTCACCAATCGATTCAGTTTCAAAAGAGCACACATCTGAATGAATAAATTCTAACCTGTGTTTAAATCTGATACCTCCCACTGATTGAAATTGTTTTCGAGTCATTTTTCCTTCCACACAGCTTTCACAAAAGGATATACTGTCACTTGGAATTTTGGTCCCCATTAAACCTTGTTATAATTCAACTTACTTCAAGTTGTTTCATTTGCATGAGCAAAGCGCTTACTCCAAGTGTTGATAGCTGTGGCCGCAACTTTGTATGTATTTCTGCATACTGGCTCACAATCCAGATAATAAAGTTTATTCTTCATAGTACCCATAGCGCATACTCTTTTCTGTTCATTCTTTAACCAACATCTACTTTTACTAAACTAGATAAGTTTTCCTTTTCCGGTGGCTGATCTTACAGAAAACAAGCTTCCAGCTAGATTTGGCATGTGTAAACCGTCATAGATAATAGCCGTCCTACAAACTTTGTCTCCTAAGCTGAGCATTACATGAACATTACCAACGCCTATGGCATCAACTATGTGTCCATCACCCAAGCTGACTTTCTCCGAGGTATCTAAAGTATAGTACTTACTAAACCACTCATGGGGAGGTGTCATGTGACCAGATGCACCTGAGTCTAATTTCCATGTTGAGTAGTTGGTTCCATTCAGTTTGTCTATCGACCATTTTTCCTCAGCCATCTCGAGTGATTACTCCAAATGTATAATATAGTGTGTGCAACTAAATCATTCAGTTTTTCAACAAAGAGTCAAGCAGGAGTCAATCTGGTAACTGGGACCATAACCTGTTGTTCGTTTATGTTTTATAGCTGAAACATAAATTACTGTAGCGAACTTTGAGATAGTATATTTTTCATATCAGTTTAATATAGCAACTACAACAAGAGTGTCCAATCTTTTAATCACACCATAACAAGTATTATCAACAGCTGGCAAGCCAAGCTAGAAAAGCAAAAAGCCACATAAACCAGTTACAAGTAGCAATAATTACATTAAACTAGACATAAGCTATGAAAAGCTTGACAAATAAGACAATAATATTTCAACAATAGAGTCATGTTGATCATTCTTTTGAGCCTTGAAGAGCAATTCCTCCAGATGTTGTATTATCTTGGACACTTTGGAATAGAGATAATGAAGGAACTGGCTTGTGCAGCAGTGTACTGGCCAATAATTGATCCTGACATAGAGGATACCTGCCGACAATGTACATCATGTGAGCAACCTCAACACCTACTACACAAGTATGCAATTCACCCCTAGATGCTAGTGAAATTTATGGATAGCCACTGGCTAGAATAATTGATAGAAGCATATTCCAAGTACCCATCTATTCACAAGACCTCTTTAAAGGTTGACTTGCAACAAATATCACATTACAGTTATTTGGTATCAATAGATTCACCATGTCTTACTCTGTTGTGTTGTAGGTGACAAATGTGTGGAAAAGGGATTACAGACGGTCCCCAACCTACGAACGGGTTACGTTCCAAACGATTGTTCGTACGGTGAACTTGTTTGTAAGCTGCTTCAGTGCTATATTTTGTATTATAATTTATGTTTAAGGCCTATATAAGTACATGTATATTGAAGGTTTATATAAGTATGTTTAAGGTTTGTATAATATTTATTTATTTGTATATAACATTTAAAAAAATGGAGAGAATACGTACAGTACTGTACTACATATTTTATATCATGAGAGGGCCTTCGTCGTTGCTGGAATGGGCTTCAAAAGTTACTTCCTCCTCCGTAACTGCAATGTAGGAAAAATATGAGGGTTGATGAGTACTATTTTCCCTAGAGGAATTACTAGAAATGGGCCGAAAGAAGCGATCTAACGACGATTGCAGAGTTTGTTTTTTTTCATCATAAATGGTGCAGTAGCAGTGTATGACATCACTCAATTGATTTGCAACCTTTATGCAGCGTTCAATATTTGGGTCTTGCAGCTTGAAGAGTGCGATGGCTTTACCTATGAGTGAAAACCCCTCAGCCAAAAGTTTGGTCTCGAATTTCTTTATGAGGACAGGCGTTTTTCCTCCTCCTTGACACATTGCTGAGCCTCCAACTTCGTGAGGTCTTGGTTACTCAATTCCTTCTCATGGGACTCAAGCAAATCCTCGAAGTCCTCCTCTTGCAGGTCGAGCTCGAGTTTTTCACTTAGGTTGACCAAGGTGCTAAGAATTTCATTATCAATGCCATCCTGATCAAAGCCACAGAAGTCGTTGAAGAACTGAGGGCATAGAAGCCTCCACACGGCGTTGAGGTTGACCTCGGTAACCTCACACCATGATGCATCAATGTTTTTTATGCAGGTAAAGATGTTATACGACTTCCAGTAGCTCTGTAAGGTCATCTCTGGGTCAGAATCCACTGCTTTCAAGGCCATTCTATATGTCCGTCGGGTGTAATATTTCTTGAAATTGGCAATAACACCCTGGTCCATTGGCTGCAGTTAGCTGGTTAGCAGCCCAGTAAACTAGCAGCGGCTTCAGCTTGTAGCTCCTTTAGCATTCGCCCCAAGCATTAAGGTTAGGTGGTTTTTAGCCATTTTACATACGGGCATCGTTTTCTCCTCACAGCTAATGTAAGTCTTCTCTGGCATTTTCTTCCAAAAAAGACCCGTTTCGTCGACTTTGAAGGTCTGCTTAGCCAAAAAGCCACCCTCCTCAATGATCTCCTTCAACACTTGGGAAAATTGCTCGGCAGCCTCTTTATCCGCAGATGCTGCCTCTCCAGACATGGACACATTGTGGAGATTCGCCCTCTTCTTGAAATGGGAAAACCACCCGCGGCTAGTGGAAAACATTTATTCGGCAGCGCTTTCTTCAGGCTTAGCCTTGACATCCTCACAGATAGCTTTTGCCTTCTTGTGAATGAGCAGTAGAATCAGAGGAAAATGCTGCTGCTGCTGATTCTTGAACCAAATGGTGAGAAGTTTCTCCATCTCTTCTATGATTTTCCCTCCTTTTTTTGCTAGCAAGCTTTTAAGAGCTTGTATTCACATTCCCACATATTTAACACCTACAACACAACAGAGTAAGACATGGTGAATCTTTTGATATCAAATAACTGTAATGTGAATTTAGTTGCAAGTCACCCTTTAATTAACTTCTACCAAAGCAACAACTGACAGATTAGAAGAATAATTTTTTCATTTTGGATACCCACACACAATAGTGACTGACAACGCTACTAGCTTCATTTCAGTACTTAATGTAGGGACAGTGCTATAGTTCACGCGACAGGACCACCTTACCATCTAACAACCAATACAGCAGCAGAAAAACTAGTACATACATTCAAACCAGCAATAAAAAAATCTGAACTTTCACCAAAAGCAGCTCTACATCAGTTCCCGTTGCACTACACGACAACACCACAACCAACTTGATTTTTACCAAGCCAATTACTAAATAGAACGTGATATCAAAATCAAATGTCTATATCAAGCTCACTTAGCTCAACAACACCAGTCAAGATTGCCAAACCAGGCAAACCAAACTACAGATCTCACAAGATAGCAACAATAAGACACATGTAATCAATAGGAGATGCTTGCTATGCGCGCTATTATGAACTAAGACAAGTAGTAGTACTGCCTAAAAACTAATGTATCTTAACAAGCCTTTATTAAAAAAATTAAACGCTCAGAACAATTACCTTTTGTTAGGATGCTGTGAAATATATACAGCTCTATATTCAATTTGTGTGAAGCAACTTCAAAAGTTTTTTTAACAAAGTTTGTGTAAAAACAATAATAACTTTGCCAAGATGTGGTGTTTCTGCAAAGAATGTTGTAGCACCGGCAAGAAAATACACTATGGCAATTTTACTCATCCTGTTGGATTTTATTACTAATGAAAATTATTAGCAAAATATTGGCAATGACCATAATACTATTGAGCTTGCAAATACTCCACACTTACACACGCATTCACACACCTGTGAAAACACACATATAAATTCCAAGTATATTTAAGTCACAAATTTTTATTTTAATCAAAATGTTCTATGCACACTGCAAACAATCAAACATAATTGCATTTTACCTTCATGATGATGTTAGAAATTGACATTCACCAACTCCAACGAATCTTTGCATATTAGCAGTTATTTTATTTGGCATCTTACTGTATAAGGTTTTTTTGTTAATTGGACAATTGAAGATGTTTCCTAACTTGGTTGTAGTGTTTTTTGCAAAGACACACATTTTTATAAGAGCTAAATTACAATGTCTAACAGAAGTATTAATACATGTTTCTTTGTAAAACGAAGCACTTGTGAGTGTAGTGTACATGGTGAAATGTGCTCGGTAAAATGTAATATGAAACGTTTTTAAGTTGTAACGTACAGTTTTAAAAACATTGAAGTAGAGTGCCTATCAGAAAGCTTCGATATGTATTTCATTTTAATACAGTAGTTAAGAACTTTGAGAGTTTTTCAATTTGATAGATCCACCATTAGCCAAGACAAAAGCTCCAGTGCACAGCTTTTATGGTATTTTCTTAAAGTGAGTGCCGGCGCTGTAGCTTGTTTAGAACGCAATACACGCCTATCATAAATAAAGCCATTCTATTGCTGAATTTTTCAATTCAACAGAGGCTCCTGTATTACAATACTCATTTGGCCACCAAAAACCATGTTAACAAAATTAAAATTTTTCCAAAAACGTGTTTACATACATGTATAACAGTTGGAAAAATACACACAATTGTAAGCGTTTTCATTACTTCTAAAGTTGTTGACCAAAAAATGTAATTTTTTACCCAAACAAAGAACAGTCTTTTTTCTATTTTATGCAAATATCTACTATAAAATCTACATATTTATGTTCAACAGAATCTTTCTGTGTCTTTGCTGCCAAATTTTTACTGTAATAGTGAGGAATTATTAGGATACACAGAAGTATTAAGGATAAACATTAAGGTCACAGAATTGCTACAGATGGTCATTGTTATCATAGTTAATAGTTAGCATAGCCATAAACAAACATGGAATAACTAGTACGGCCTGCAGAAATTTTACTGCTAGTGAAAACTACTAGCCAAAAAGATTAGCATTGACTGAACTACTGATGATATGCATATACTGATCATATGCAAACATGTGCACAAACGCGCACAGGCACGCATGCACACACGCACACACACACACACACACACTGCTGCACACACCACTGCACACAGAGTTACATACACTCAGCTGCACCGGCACACATACCTGCCCGCACACACACGCACACATGCACACACGCACATGTGCACACGCGCACACGCACATGTGCGCACAAGCGCCCACGTGTGCACATACACACAACTGCACACACACCTGCACACACAACTGCATACATCAATGCCACACCCATGACACTGACGACACACCCACGCACATCCAGACACACCTACGCACACGGGCTCATTTCCAAACACACCCCCGCACACTCATGCACTCCCTGTGCAGACCTGCATCTCTACACATAACTTAACACACGTATGCGTATACCATACCCGCAGATGTACACATAAATTCATGTGCAATTGCACACACTCAAACCCATGTGCATACAAAGATACATACACATACAATACCACACATAAAAAATTCAATAACAAGCACATCCAGACACAGGCACATACATGCGCAGGTTCAAAGTGTGCAAAAACTGCCTTAAAAGCGCACACCCATGCACATACACATGCATGCAAAAATAGATGATTGCACGCACAAACAAGCAAGCAAGCAAGAGCGTACACACCAAAAAATACAAACAGCACCACGACATAAGCACCCAGACACATGTGTGAGGGTTATTGAAAGAGCTTTGCATGCACCCTCAATTATAAAGCTCACACATAAACTATACATAATATATATATGGTATAAATATATACTGCGTATAAGGTCACAGGCAGGCGACAATGAGTATGAAGTGACAGAAAAGCAAGACCTATGGCCCGGCAAAAGTGTAGCGCCATTGGTTGCTAATGCCGTTTTCACGGCACAAAGATAGTGCATAGAGAGGATCCGTAGAAATCAAACTCAATAAATTTGATATATATTTTTACTAATAGTCTACTATAGGGGAATGAATTAATTGCTATCTTATAAAAATCCTTGTTACGTAGATGTCTACCTTGTATGGGTTTAACTTACAATTGTGACCCAGGCCGTCAGAATGTAAAATCCGGCTAAAACCATATTTTTGAGTTATTTAAAGATTTAAAATCAGTAACTTCTGAAGATTTGGATGACGTTTGCAAAAGTTTTTCAAGTCATAAAAATGCTATACAATAAAAGTAAATGGATGAACACAGAAGAATTATTCATAAATTGGTGCCTTATCTCTTGATAAAGAAATTAGAAAAATACTAAAATATTTAATAATTTTTTTACAAAAATTTTAAATTTAACACAAGGCAATAGAAGTAAATTAGTACGAAGTCATGAGGTATATAGTGTTCTGAGTGATTTTGTTGAGATGGCACATCTACTAGCATAACTTTCTGTTGCTCACCAGTCATCGAGCTCTGACCTCTAATCAATTCAAATATGAGTGTAGTAAAATTTGAACCATATTTGAATGCAATACCTTAGTGTTTTTTTCTAAATGCACTTTTTTAATTTCTGCTATTAGTTGAGCCGTTAAAAATAATAAAGTCAAAGAGCACTTGGCAAGAGAAGACAAATTTTATAGCCTAACTGATTCTTTTGATATTTCAAGAGTTTGCAAATAGGGTAGACCAGCATGACTTCATCAGCAAGCTATCCAGCCTTGTGTATGAACCAATAATGTACTATATTCAACCGCAGATTTGGTACCAAACATAAGTGAGGGTATCAAATATATCCTAATAGTAGCTTGAGACCAACTGAGTTATTTTCTTGTGTGTTTGAACAGAGCACTGAGAAATTTAGGAAAAACCTTGGAAAAAAATGACACAGATGTTTTATTTATTATACAAAAGACTTTTGCTTGTCAAATGAAAATATAACTACTTGTGGCAAAAGGACAGATGACAACTATAAAAATGTTGCAAATTTGTTATTGTGTAGCAAATTACAGTATTCCAAATTTTTCACTTTTGCGTTTTCCCATGCATGTCTCAATAAAATGATGGCGAAATATTATTGATATGGCTCTAACTTATGAGGATATCATGTTTATGCATCACTGAATGGAAGGGTGGTAAGTTTACCTCAACAATAAATATGGTATTGTATCTGGGGAATTATATTAGGTGTGAGGAAATCCTTATTTTTCATGCTAAAAACATTTTGGCTGCAAATAATAAAATGCTGCAGTTCTCATTTACAAAAACAACAGAAAAACTCTGGCTAAAGTCCATAGGCGCTAATATGCTTATAGATTGCTCATTAAGATTATGCTTATATTTCTGTGTCTATTTTATAATTACGCAGTGCCCATTTTTGTCAAGATTTATACGTACTTTGAACTTCAATAAATATGATAAAGCAACTCCACTTATTTACTCACTGCAGCTAAGTGCTTGTTTGTATTGGACTTTCAATACTGGTTGGTTTAAAAAAATGCTAAGTAGGTATTGTTATATTTCTTATAAGACTTTAAAAAGCTATTTGCGACCACACCACATTCTTAACTTTTATTTCCACCTTCCTCTTCCGCTAACGTATAATTATTCTATGTTTACCTATTTAGATATATTTAACAATTTCATGATAGCGTTCTAGTTTTTAAACTTTCAGAAGTTTATATTTTACCTTCAAAGTCTAATAACGCATAATTTCTTTGAGCCTGTGAATTTTCATGCAGGTAGGTAAACCTTTATAAAATAGAAAATAAACATGAATTCGGAAGTTGCCCAAGTAAATGTTGTTTTGGCTATATTTACTTATTTTCTCTACATAAACATTATATAGTATTTTGTTTAAATATATAAAATATTGTATAAAATGTATAAAAACTTTAGCAAAACTCTTAAAGCAGTAACAAAGAATAAAAGCAATATGACTTGCATTACTAGAGTTTTAAATTTACATGAAAATCATTCTCAGTTACGTTATTTCATATGGGTTAAATTTTTAGTAGTTTTACCATTTAGTTATATTTTTATTTAATAGTAATTTATAAACGATATGATAATAACACTTATAACAATTTTCAATGAAACCCGATTAACAAAAAACCACTAGATTATATTTGGAACTCTCGAGTTAAACCTATAAAAAGAACTTTGTGACTTTACATAAAACTAGCTGAAAATTCCTTGATGAGTTCTACTTCATGCCTACTGTACGTCTACCTATTTTCGTGTCCTAATTTGTGACCCAGGCAGTCAGAATGTACAATTGTACTAAAACCACATTTTTGAGTTACTCAAAAATTTAAAATCGGCAAATTCTGAAAACTTTTATGCAATTTAAATTTTTAAAATTGGATTAACTATGCCTAGGTTAAGCAAAATTTGGTAGAGAAGGTCTCGTGAATAACCAAAACTGTTGTTTTGAATTTAAGCAAGATAAAGTTGGTGATTCATGAATCGTAAATCGTGGTATTTGTTTAAAAATCAAAATGCCATAGCAAGCGACCAGTTAATCTCAACCAATTTTGATGGTGCCTAGCAATCTCCACTATAAAACCCTGAAAAAGATGATGCCTGCATTTTTATTCAAATTTCATTAGCGGTTGACCTCCCAAAGGTCATGGTAAGGCTAACAATGTATGTGGCTAAAGGCTCACTGTCCTGGAGATTTTCATTAAAAGAATATCGTTCAAACTGGGCACTTCTCATCAAGCTATATTGCTATGACTGCATATAAAGACAGTCCAACGACTTAATAAAGTGTTGGAAATGTAATCAGAATTGTTCACATATACAGAAGGTCATGGTAAGATCAACGAAAAGTGACAACAGGGGGCATGAGGGTGTGGAAATATCAACCCAACTCATCAAGACCATTCAATCTAGAGCTCTTTTTATGTAGTTTAACACTCACACAGTGTAGCACAGAGTACGTTGCAGGGATTTATTGTAGTGCATTGAAAGGGTTTGCTTGTTATGTTAGTGGCAATTTCCCCAAACACAACCATATCCTATGTTTCCTTTAGTAATACTTGATACACAGTTCTAATGAGGCCTATTTGTTTAGATGACATAAAACTAACGCAGAATTCCCTGCATCTGCATCCACATATTAGTTTTATGTCAAATGCTAGAATAGGAATGTTATCAGCAGTGATAGGCTGATCGTTATTCTCGGTAATTTCATTAATTCATTAGGATGATGGTTATTACTCTCATTATTGTTAGTAGCCACATATTGCGTAAACAGCTGTATTTATAAAGTTCCCCTATTGTCACAATCCTCATCATCACTTTCAATATGATTTGAGGCAGCTGACTCAGATTCTAAGTATAAATACTCATCTAAATTAATAGCATCAACTAGCCCTATTTTTTGCAATGGTTTCATTTTGTTCTAGCCCGAGGCGTTTATACAGGAAACAGCCACATACATACACACACCCACAGTTGGAGCCTATAGTTAAGATCCTGGATTATGAAAAATTTCATAGCAACCACCTATATGGGTATAGCTAAATGGCAATTCTGGCTTTATGATTGGTCAGACACAAAAACGAACAAGACCATGTAAAAGAGTGGGTTGATTGCACTATAAACCACTGTTTACTAAAATAATGACGGTGAGTCATGCGATAGCGTAAAGCATGCTTAGCGCACTATTGTGAACAATCCAATTACCGCATGATTGTACATTCTGACGGCCGGGGTCACATTTATTATTCTGTCTTATATGTGCATGTATAATCCCACGACGAAACACGAGCGGAGCAAATGTTTGAGAGTTTTATGATGAATGCATTTGCACACAACTCACAAAAATTATTCATCAACAACGTCGCAAACCCTTGTACAAAAATCTCATCAACAAATTTAACCATTTTTCAATGGAGTCGTTTAAGTATAATAACAATACAAAAACATATAAGCCAATTTAAATATGCTACCAATTTTTTGTAAATTGTCGACAATATCTTAAATCTTACTCATCTGATCGGATTATACACAAATAGACAGATTAATTTGGCCGAAAATTGTTGTTAAAACTTTCCAAGCCTTATTTTTATCAAAATTGAGACCGGCAAACCAAACGTAGAGCGACAGAAAATAGAACCATTAAGTCGTGCGCATTTCACAAAACAAAAACGTGCAAATTTCATCAGTCTATAGCATTGTCGAATTGCCAAAAGTTTCTGTAATTATAATATAAGTACTGAAGTATAATCATTTCTTTTTTGTCGATTTTAAAGTAACTGACATTTTGGACACTTTTGAGCACTTTGGTGTTCTAACTGATGTCCAAAGCTGTGAAAGTAAAAGAAATGATAATGTTATTTTTTTCTAACGACTCTTATGAGATTATTACAATATTTAATTATAAGTTTGGAAGACTTATTGAAGTGTTATAGTCACACTAACGACATCGATGATGGGCAATATGTTACTGTTATTATTTTTTCTAAATATTTTTGTTAAATAGAGTTTCTAAAAATTTATATAAATATCACAACTTCTTGATACTGTTAGCTATGACGTTTTGAAATGTAAACCAAATTGTGCATTGGTTTTCTATTATTACTGTATTACTATATTAATAATATTGGTTATTCTAATAATATCAGTGCATTTTACTTCTGGTATTGCATTTCTCCCATTGCAGGGCGAGAGATATAAACATATAACATTTTCCTTTCATTATTGCTGTTTGTTGTACATAATAACACCCACAACCAGTACATTACAGCTACTATTGCAGTTATCCTATTGCACTGCACTGCCATTGGACTGCTAATATTGCATCTTTTAACCATCAGTACCCTTTTTTCCAATATCAATTTGGTTGTGGGCTGTATGACAGGAGAATTTCTAGTTAGTATTTCTATTTGGCCTAATTACACTGTTAGTATTATAAAATTAGTTTGCCCTTTGGTAGCAACAATATAACCCAGTAAAACTAAAAACTGAGATTACAAAGAAAACAATATCAATCCTTTTAAGATGTCGAAGTATATCTTGCAAGTGTTTCACAAATAATTTAAGCATAAACCTGCACCAATCAATAATAGATTGTA
Source organism: Watersipora subatra (assembly GCF_963576615.1). Taxonomy (NCBI): domain Eukaryota; kingdom Metazoa; phylum Bryozoa; class Gymnolaemata; order Cheilostomatida; family Watersiporidae; genus Watersipora; species Watersipora subatra. The sequence goes on along the minus strand of NC_088714.1, from coordinate 59,822,115 downwards.
GCTTGATGAGCATACAAAGAATGGAGCCAAGAAAGATAATTATTTTTTGCATATTCATATGTATTTTTGACAAAAAAGATTGAATTTTTTAACATTTGTAGGCCCATTTTGCATTACTCATTTACCGTTTTCTCTCTCGTTTTCATTAGAATTATTAAAAACTAGAGAGTATAAATCAAAATGATTTCCCCTATACATACTGGAAGTTGTTTGCCACATGGTCCTAGAAAAATACAGAAGTTGAAACAAGCACACCACGATAATATATGTCTTAACCAGAAAATGACTCTAAAACAGATTTGATAACCTAATAAATTTCCTAAACTGCTCATAGTCAGACATGATAATCTATAGAGATGCTGACAGGAAACAAGAGAATTCGCTCTCTGAATATTAAACAAAAGAACTAGATAAGTCCTTATCTATCTGGCAAGAGCTTGTCCCTAAATTTCTCAAAAGGCGGTAGAAAATGTACAAAGTGTACAAATTACTGCTTGTATAAACGTAAGTGAGGATGTTAAATTGCTCCTACCGGTAGTTTGAGACTAACTGTGTTCTTTTATCGTGTGTCTAAGCAGAGCACTATGAAAGTTAAGAAAAACTTTGAAAAGCAAAATGAGCACAGGTTTTCTATATTTCATATAAAATTTTTGCTTGTCAAAAAAATATAAATACTTTGTAAAAAAGGACAGTTTAATTCGAAAAATTCACTTGTTTGGAGAAATAGGGTAACTTTTGCTGATGCAATCATAACTAAGGTTTAGTAATTGTTAAATCAATCAAATACTCTGTCTAATATTAGAAATTAGTTTTTAGATAGTAAAGTATTGTATCTGAAATATTTTGCTTTTGCACTTTCATGTATAAATTTTAATCAATACGTAGTAAGTTGTTATTGATATGGCTTTAATTGAGGAGGATATCCTGTTTATAAATCATGGACTGGTACAGTGGCGAGTTTACCTCAACAATGAAGATGGTTTTGTATCTGGCAATTTATATTGGGTGTGAGCAATTTCTTGTTTTTTATGTTGAGATTCTTTATTTTCCACAGATGAGAAATTGTGGTGGTCTTGGTGCAAAAACAGCCGAGATATGTCGGCTAAAGATTATAAGCATGAATTAGCCGATATACTTTTTTGATTGATACATTTATAAAGCTGAGTTTCAAACTTGTTCAAGAATCAAATATCTTTGTAGCGTATCTACACATGTTTAAATTGTTGGATTAAACATTAAACATGAAAATAATTGGTAATCAGTAGTAGTGTCATCAAGTTGAATACATTTCATAGCAAACAATTATAAACAATTACTGATAGTTTAGAACTGCAGCTGATATTTAGCGGAAAGAAATTATTACTGCATTGAAAGCTGGTGACCCGGTTCAAAAATTATTTAATCATAAATATGGGGTTAATTCTTTTGGATTATAACTTTGTTTTCATAATACTTAAATAATACTAAGTATACACTCATTGTTTTGCTAACATAAGTTCCATGTATATACGTACATATATTGTTGTTTTTCGACCAATGATAGTAAGTTTTGTCTCTCCCTAATCTTAGCAATACTTTTTGTTATTGTAGTTTCTACAAAGCTTAAGTTAAGTTAGTTTTGTAAATATAGATCAAAATTTTACAAATGCATATTTAGTTTAACGATGTATTTGTATGAAAACATACTTTACCATCAGCTGGTATATAATAAAGCATCTACTAGCAATATACGAGTATGGATGATTATTTTTTCTTTGTATTATTGATTATGTTACTTTACCATGCAAAGTATATTTTTAGTTGCAACTAGTTAAATCTATCAGATTTATTTATGTTTGTATTAGCTACCAAATAAAAAACCATTCAACAAAACTTCTTACTATAAGATTATGAGCAGAGGGGTAATAGTACAGAAGATAATTTTGCCAAGCTAATATTGTACATGTAAATCAAATAACGCATCTTAGCTGTGATCGATTGCCAGGATTTTGCTATGAACACCAAATAAATGTACAGAATCTTGAATATTTTGTAATCAATTGGTGCAAGGGCATTTTGCATACACGTTTTGCAACAATCAGTATAACTTTTATATCACAAATATTAATAAACCCGTGAGTTTGCTCACATTAGGCTCCTGATCTGCGATTCCGTAAGCTAATTTGCTAATGTATGGTTAAATACAGTATTCAACATCTTTTGCTTTAGCATTTTTTTGGAAGCTTTTTAGCTCCAATCTTTTAGCTCTAATTTGGAAGGGTATCCTTGTTATGTTTCTGCACAGAAGCAATCAAATAGAGTATTAAATTAGAGAAATGTGGTTTATTGCACACTCCAGAGACCACTGATTTGATAACAGAAAACCCAAGTATTTATATGTTTGGTCATAGAAAAGCTTTGTAAAAAGCTACAAGCATTATTAATAGCTACAGTACTATATAATATTACCTTGTATAAAGCTTTAGCTAATAAGCATAATGTTTGTTGGCAAAGTACCAATAATACTTGGCACTTGCATGACACCTCCTCACTAAGCTAAAGGTTCTTTCTGGTTCTCTTAGACCTTCGGGGTTTGTCTCTGCTATACTCATCTCCATCAGGTAGACGAGGGTTGCGTGGTCTTCTTCTAGACGGAGGTTGCTCTGTTACAGTTGTAGGGGCTGGTAGTTGCAGTTTTGTCTCCTCTGTTATATCAGGTTTATCTCCAGGGTCTTGATCTTCTTCTGTTGAGTATCTTGGTCTGAGTTGTTCAACATGTCTTCTCCAAGTAGGTCCCTTTGGTACCACTTTGACATTGAGACTACGAGTTCCATATATCTTAGTAACAATGGCTGGAACCCATCTAGGTTGTCTGTTGCGTCTAGGTCCATGATACAAGGCATAGCATGGTGCTCCAAGATTGTAGCTGTGTATCTTGCTAACTGTCTTTTCTGCAGATCGGTTGACTTCTCATGATTGATGAAACTGTGCTATGTGTGCGGGTGATGGCAATAGGGTGTCAATCTTGCATCTCATCTGTCTTCCATTCAGCAGCTGACTGGAAGAGTATCCTGTTTCTGAAGCATCACATGAGATTCCAATGTCAAGATCTGCGTTGAAGTGTGCTAAGACACTATCAGTTGATAGCATATCTTTCAGTTTGTTGAAGCTCTTTTCTTGTTCAGTGCCCCACTTCTAGGTCTCTCCTTTGCGTGTCAGTTTATGCAATGGTCCTGTGAGTTGTGACAGATTGGGTATGAACTTGCTGTAGAATTGTGTAGCTCCTAAGAAAGATCTTAGCTGAGTTAAGTCTGTTGGGACTGGCATCTGTTGTACTGCATCTGCCTTCTTTCCTTTAGTGATTCCCTTTGAAGTGAGTTTGTGTCCCAGATACTCTACTGTCGGTTGAGCAAAACAGCACTTGTCTTTTCTACATCTGAGCCCTCTTTCTTCTAATCTTTGAAGAAGTTGACGTAAGTTTTGTAGATGGCTCTCTGCATTGGCTCCACTCACTAGTATATCATCTAGGTATACTGCTACTCCTGGGAGGTCTTGTGTCAGTTGCTCCATGATTTCTTGAAAATACCCTGGTGCTGAGCTTATGCCAAAGGGCAACCTCTTCTGTAGTAGTACTCCTCGGTGTGTTGATAGTGCTAGTCGTCGTTGACTTTCTGGTGCCAACAATATTTGATTGTAGGCATCTGCTAAATCAATCTTTGTGTAGCAATAGCCTCCACCTAGTTTTCTGATTAGATCTTCTGGTAGTGGGATAGGTTTCCTATGTGTTTCTAGCTGATTATTGTTAGTCTTGGAGTAGTCTCCACATACTCTGATTTTCCCTGCAGCTTGACCTGTTGTAGATTTGCGTACAGGTACAACTGGTGTTCCATACTGGTTGAATTGAGTTGGTTCCCATATGCCTTTAGCTACACCTGCTTCGTATGCTTGGTTGAGTTCTTCTGTCAAGGCAATAGGAACTGGTCTGGGTTGGCAGAAGACTGGCTTTGTTGAAGGTTTGAAGTTTATCTCTAGTTCAAAGTTCTTGAGACATCCTAGCTCGTCTTTGAATATTTCTGGAAATTCTTTGCACATCTCCTTACTCTTGATTTGTAACCTCCCATCTGGCTGGTTCTCTGTGATTGTTGATACAAGGTTCTGTTGTAGCTTGTCATCAATAGAGATGCCTAGTTGCTGTATAGCAGTTCTTCCTAGTAGGTTGAGATCTTGTACAGCACTAATCACAAATGGTAGTCTGACTTCTTTCTGTGCATCCAATTGGGCAGTTAGCTCACATCTGCCAAGCGTCTCTATGAGATGTCCTGAGGCTGATTTGTAGTTAACTGTAGTAGGTTTTAGGTTTGGCTTTCCTAGCTTCTCCCATATTGATTTACAGATGAAGTTGTCACAAGCTCCAGTGTCCAGTTCAAGTGTGAAGTTGTCTCCCTCCAGTTTGATGTTTTCAGCAAGTTTCACCATCTTGGTTGATGTGCATTCTATCATCTTTACTGGTTTTCCTGCTGCAGATGATTTCTTTTTCTTGCATGCTCTTTCTATGTGACCTTGTTTAGAACAAAAGTTGCAGGTGGCTGCTTTGAATCTGCAGTCATCCGCTGTATGGTTAGTTCGGTCACATCTGTAGCATAGCTTTCCTTCCTTCTGCTTGTCAGGTGTAGAGTTGTTTTTCTGGAGTGGTTTGTATCTTGATTTCTGTTGAGCAACCTTGTTGACTTTAGACGAGTTTCCATAAACTGTCTCTTTGGCAACTTTAGCTGCTTCTTCTGTTTCCTGTGCTACCTGTATAGCTTTGTTGAAGTTGAGTTCATTGTCCTTGACCTTGAAGAGAGATTTGAGAACTGCTTCATTGTTTACAGAGCAGATAAATCTTGTTCTGAGAGCCTCATCTAATGGATCTGTAATGTCTATGAAGGCACATGTAGTTGCATCTTGACGAATTCTGGCAGCTAACTCTTGAATAGTTTCTCCAGGTTTCCTCTGCATGTCACTCCAATACTTGTAACGCTCTCTAACAATGAAGCGCTTAGGGTCATACTGGTCTTTGAGAAATTCCAGTATTTCATCCATGTTGAGGTCGTTGATCTGCTTGGGTGTTGAAAGCTGAGCTGCCATATTACTAAGCTGCTTGTAGAGTGTAGGCTGTTGGTTGGTGAGAAAAGTGCCAGCAATCTTGTCTTGATGAATAGAATTTGCTGCAATGAAGGTGTTGAATCTGTCTATGTAATCTGTTAGTAGCTCTGCTGTTGGGTCAAAACCTGGGAAGGCTGGAACAGCGGTTGCAGCTGTTTCTTGTTTCCGTTGTAGGTTTTGTAGTAGTAGCTCCATCAGTTTCTTATTCTCCTCCATTCTTTCATCTAGCTGTTGTCTATGCTCTTCTTGCTGACGTCTGTATTCCTCTTGCTGCTGTCTCTGGTCCTCCTGCTGCTTCTGCATTAGCTTGATCAGGTCTGCTACTTCTGTCATTGTAGTGGTGCAATTTTGAACAGTTACTCTTGTAATAAACTAGAACTCTTTGTATCGATTTTATCAATGATAAAATCTGAACAAAACTCTTTGTAACTGTTCCAAAGAGAAATCCTTGTCGCCAATTAGCTTCTGTTATGTTTCTGCACAGAAGCAATCAAATAGAGTATTAAATTAGAGAAATGTGGTTTATTGCACACTCCAGAGACAACTGATTTGATAACAGAAAACCCAAGTATTTATATGTTTGGTCATAGAAAAGCTTTGTAAAAAGCTACAAGCATTATTAATAGCTACAGTACTATATAATATTAGCTTGTATAAAGCTTTAGCTAATAAGCATAATGTTTGTTGGCAAAGTACCAATAATACTTGGCACTTGCATGACAATCCTGTTTATGCATCGCTGAATAGTATGGTGATGAGGTTACCTCAACAATAAAGATTGTATTGTATTTGGCCAATTGTATTAGGTGTGAGGAAATTCTTACTTTTTATGCTAGATTTCTTTTTCGCTGAAAATAATAGACTGGTGCAGTTCTACTTGCAAAAACAACAGAGAACACTGGCTATAATATATAGGCACTAATTTGCCTATATATTGTTCATCAGTGATATGCTTTTATTTTCAATATTTTTCAATTTTTAATATTATGCAGTGATCATTTCTGACAAGATTTTTAAATTCACTTATATCTACTTATAAACGGAAATTAGTGCATGTTTGTAGTGCACTTTTGGTACTGATGGCTTTTTTGTGATGCCAAATAGGTAACTTAATATGTCTCACCAGATTTTAAAAAGCTATTTAAAACACAGCACAACCTTAACTTTTACTTACACTATACTTTTTTGCTTGACTTTAATTATGTTATGTTTAACTATTTGGATCTATTTAATTAGAAGCTAATTGCTTTTACGCTTTTAAAATTTGAGTAGTTTAAATTTTTAGCTTCAAATTCTAGTTACATATAAATCTTTTGAATTGGTTAATTTTTATAAAAAAAAGCCTTACCATTGTGGTAAAATTTAAAATGAACATGAATCCATAAGTTCACCAAATATAAACTTTCTTGTTCATTTTTCTCATTTTGTCTACATAAACACTATATAATATTGATTTAAAATACATATAGGCTTTAGATAAAATATTCAAAACTGTAACAAAGATTATTAATAATATCACTTGCCTCATTACAACTTCAAATTTACTTGAACAGCCATTCTCAATTACATTGTTACATATGTGTGTCAAATTTGGCGCCGTTTACCAATTGGTCAAAGTTTTACTTAGTTTGTAATTTATAAATTATATAATAATAACAATGATAAATTTTTTTGATAAACAATAAACATACATAACTAAGGCTTTATTTAGAACTCGTGAGTTAAACATATAAAAATTACTTTGTGACTTCACATAAAACTAACTGGAGTCTGTGTATTAATTTACTATTTGAACTTATCCGCAAAGGTATCTTTGGTATATTTATTCAGCTTAATCACACTGTTAGTATATTACAGTTAATTTGCTTTTTTCATAGCATTAATTTAACCTCATCAATACTAAGATCTAAAAACTGTGATTATAGAAAGAAACATAAATTCTTGTGACATGATTGAATGCCTGCCTACTTGGCAATGGGATAACATTTTTCTTCTCAAAATAGGACATGAGAATAACAACAAAGATTTACTTGTATGCTGACTTAAACGTGATAAAACCTTCTGCACATGGCAAAATAAACCATTTAATGCCAGAAATTATTCACACTGCCTAAAAATTATTAACGAATATCATAATCATCCCTACTTTAATAAGTCGCTGAAGTGAAAAAAAATTGTTGATATTTGTTCGCAACACATTTTTAAGAATAAATATAATTTACTATAACGTTCACAAAATATTAATTAAAAAATGAACACTATAGTTTTTGATAAAAAAGAATTTTAAGTTGGGTATGTCATTAGGTAAGTATAATTTAAGTAATTACACATAATCGATTTGATGCAATAATATTGCGCTACTTGTATTGTTTTCTTTTGCGTTACTTCTCCCTAAAGGGAAAAAACCTTTTTACTTTACTGAAGAGAAAAAACTTGTAAAAGTGTGAATTACTCTCAACTAGATCGATTGTCTGGTTTTATATTTCTGTTTTAATATGAACATCACCTGACTGGAAATTGGACTTGTGTAGTTGATTTTTGTACAAATTGGTATATATGAACGGGACGTTCATCCTTTTATTTCTATTTCTTTAAAGTTCACTGATATTGAGACTAGAATGGCTTCATCAGCAAACTGTCCAGCCTTGTCTATGAATCAATATTGTACTATATCCAACCACAGATGTTTGTGCTAAACGCGAGTGAAGATGTTAAATTGCTCCTACTAGTTGTTTGACACTAACTGAGTTATTTTATTGTGTGTCTAAGCAGAGCACTGCAAAAGTCAAGAAAAACTTTGAAAAAGAAAATAAACACATGTTTCTTTATTTTGCCTAGTATTAGTGCTTACCAACCAAAAACATAATTTCTTTTGTAAAAAGGACAGATGAACTCAAAAGACTCACTTGTGTGGATAAATAGTTTAACGTTTGCTGAATCACCCATGACTATGATTTAGTCCTTATTAAACCAAACATAACCTCCATCTAATGTTGAAAATTTGTTAATGTATAGTAAATAATGGTAGGCCCTATTTAAAATATTTTGCGTTTGCACTTTTCCATGTAATTTTGGATGAATTCATAGCAAATTTGCTAAATTCAGAAATATACCCTGTTTATACATCACTGAATAGTACGGTGGTGAGATTACCTCAACAATATATATGTTAATGTATTTGGAAAATCGAATTAGGTGTGAGGAAATTCTTATTTTTTATGTTGGAAATCCTTCTTTGCCACAAATGAGAAATGTAGTGTTTTTTGTGCAAAAACAGCAGAGAAATGTTGGCAAAACATTATAGGCATGCAATAGCCGATCTAATTTTCTTAACTGATACACTTATAAAGCTGAGTATAAAACTTGCTCAAAACAAATATCTTGGTAGCATATCTACAAATATTTAAAGTGTTGGATTAAACATAAAACATAAAAGTAAGTAATAATCAGTGTAGTACTGTCAACAAGTTGACAGCATTTCATAGCAAAAAATGATAAAAAATTAATGAAAGTTTTTAATTCAAGCTGATATTTTATATTATTATATATTTTATATTATATATAGCCAAAAAAAAATATTATTGCTGCATTCAAAGCTGTTGACAGAAATCAATAACTATTTATTAATAAATACGGTGTTGATTCATAATGGTTATGACTTTGGTTTCACTATACTTCAATAACACTAGCTTTTCAGTTTTTGCTTTGCTGGCATCAGCTTTGATGATGCTTTTGAATCTTTCTAGATATTATGAACACAGCTATGAAGTGGGTAAGGTTAAACTTTTAGGAAGATAATCAGAGTGTTTACATATTTGCTAATTTATGATCAAAAGCCTATAAATACTGCCAAAGTATGTCAAGGCAAAGACTTGGCTGTATTTTACAATATGGTAGATCTCTAGGAAGTAGTTTCCACAAAGTGATTTTGTATTAGCTATAGTGTAGGAATTGAAGCATGATACCATGGTGAGATACTTGTGCTTTGAGTACATATAAAACGACTCCAACCATTAAACATTCAAAAAATTGAATATTATATTACCAGCACCATTTAAGCAATATCATTAATTTTGTAGCAATTCATTGATATCTCTCAGACATTTATGAAGGTTTTTAAAACTTACATAAAACAAATTGGTTCATTAACTATTATTTACGGTAAAGTAGGGTACTTTTGTAAAATCTTTATTCATCAAAAGATAATTATTTCTTTACAAAAAAAGTACTTGTAAAAAAGGATACATCTTACTTTAAAAAGGTTTTAAATACTCTTAGAAGTAGACTAAAATGTTTAAACCTTAATGATATCAGTACCATGAATACATTATTAATTTTATAGCATTTTTCTGACATCTTTCAGGCATTCATGGTGGTTTTCCACATAAATACTAAGACCTAAAACTGTGATTACAAAAAGAATAACATAAATTCTTGTAACATCTCAAAATATAACTCATGGGTTTTACACTAATAACTTAAGCATATAAATTGGCAATGATCAATAATAGACTGTATTTTGATGAACATATAGATAATATAACAAGGAAAACTAATCAATTTTTGCATGTCCATATGCATCTTTGACTCAAACGATTGTTTATTTTGCCCTTTTTAAGTTTTTTGGCAATACTATTGTACTGTTTAGTTCCTTTACTTCACTAAAATTATTAAAAAATTAGAAAGCATAAATAGAAAGGTTTTTTACTAGACACACTCAAAGTTGTTAGCCACATGGTCAACAAATGAAGGTGAAAATTAAAAGAAAAACATCAAATAAATATCTATCTTAACTAGTGAATGGTTCCAAAACAGATTTAACAGCCTAATAAATTTTCTAAGCTGTTCATAATCAGACAAGATAATCTACAGAAACTTTGACGGAAAACAAAAAAATTTACTGACTGAATATGTAACTACAAAATTTAATATTTTATCAACCATCTAGTAAGAAATTGTTCTTAAATGTCTCAACAAATGTTATAAAATGGTACAAATTTTGCATATCTACTGCTTGTATAAATGATAAATATTGTTGCTTTTTTGACAAATGATAGCAGTTTCGGTTTCTCTCCAACAACAATCTTGCCATTTCTGGGGTTTTATTCTGCTTAAAATTAGTTAGTTTTGTAAAACATACAAAGCTTGTACAAATGAGCATCCAGTGCACTCTAGCTATTGATTTGTATGACAATATAGTTTATCATCATCAGGTATATAATAAGGGATCTACTAACATTAGAATAGTATGGATAACCAATATTTTATTTCTATTATTTCTCATGTTACTTTAACAGCCAAACTACCGAAAAACCTCTAATTGAACGCCATGTTGCTCTATTGTTCAACCCTTCCTTTGTAGTAGCAGTCAATTGTACAGGGCCTTCAAGTAGAGGCTAGCGGTGTATTGTTTAATTAGCTCATCAGAAATTTAAGAAGATAAATTTAGCCCTATCACAGGCAAAGCAAATGTTGCGTATATTTTGCGTTAATTTTTGGTGGACCAGCATTAAACCTTTTGGATGCGATAAATCTGATAACTTACCTCCAATTTTTCAAAAATATTTTGACAAATAATTACGCTTCGAGAAACCGAGAAATTTATCTACCAGTTGATATCTATTGCTTACACCTGATCTGCAACGATCCCACGACCAAACGAGCGGATGCGAAGTTTGGGAGTTTTTATGACAAATGCATGTGCACACAACTTACGAAAATTATTCATCAAGAATGAGACGAACCCTTGTATCAAAATTTCATAAACAAATTTAACCATCGTTTTGTAGAGTCGTTAAAGTATAATAACAATACAAAACACATACAAACCTATTTAAATATGTTACCAAGTCTTTGTAAACCGTCGGCATTATCTTAAAACTTACCTATCTGATCGGATTACACACAAATAGACAGATTAATTTGTACGAAAAATGTTATTAAAATTTGCTAAGCTTCACTTTTTATCAAAGTTGAGACCGGAAATTGAAACGCCGAACGACAGAGAATAGAACGATTGAGTCGTGCGCATTTCACGAAAAAATAACGTGCCTATTTCACCAGTCTATAGCATTGTCGAATTGCCCAAGGTTTATGTAAATAACATAGGAGTACTGAAATCGTTTCATTTTTGCCGATTTCAAAGTATCTGACAATTTAGACACATTTGAGTACTTTGGTATTCTAACTGATGTCCAACGCAGTATAAGTAAAGGAAATGACAATGATATTTTTTTTTAGCGATTTTTATGAGATTACGATATTTAATTATAAATTTGGATATTCTTCTTGATACTTCTTGATATTGTTAGCTATGACGTTTTGAAATGTAAACAAAATTGTGCATTGGTTTTCTATTATTACTGTATTACTATATCTAAGTTAGTGATATTTTTTTTGATACTGTTAGCCATGACGTTTTTAAATGTAAACGAAAATGTTCATTCTTTTTCTATTATTACTGCATTACTATATTAATAATATTGGTTATTCTAATAATATCAATGCATTTTACTTATAATATTGGCTAATATTGCATTTCTCCTACTGCATGGGGAGAGAAATATAAAGATATAATATTTTCCTTTCATTATTGCTGTCTGTTGTATATAATAACACCCACACCCAGTACATTACAGCTACCATTGCAGTTATCCTATTGCACTGCAGTGCCATTTGACTGCTAATATTGCATTTCTCAACCATCAGTACCCTTTCTTTTTCCAATATCACTTTGGTCGTGGGCTGTATGACAGTGGAATTTCTAGTATTATAGCCTGTGTCCTTCTTTTTAATTTGATAGAATTTTAAGTTTTCATTTTATACATAATTTAAAAACAGATTTCTATTTTTTATGTTTATTTAACAATGTCACATAGAAGCTCATTGCACTCATTAGTATGCTTGCTACAGTTTGAAGCCAAAACTAGCTATTTATGTGCAATAATAGAAGTGGAGCTAAGAGTTATCCATCTATTGTAAGCCTTGTTAAGATTGCGGCAAAGATGCTATTAAATAGTATGCTTTAAATCAGCATAATTACAATTTATACAATGATAACCTATTAAATGACACAAATATATATTCATTAACAAGTGACATAAGCCACACATACTTAGTTTACATGCAGAAACAATTTTAATGTTTTGAAAGCGAAATCATTTCCATCATTTGCTAGAATAGCTGGGTTCCGATTGCTGCTTTTGATGGAACAACCATCTTCTAGATGTTTAATACCTTCCACAGTATCTTCTAGGTTTCCTTCATTTTCTACACTGCTGAACTTGTTGATATTAGCGTCTAAACAATTTTTTGCCAGAGCAAAATTTTTAAGCACTGCATCTAGCACAAATGGAGCGCGTAAAAGTTTGCTAGCTTCTTATATGCATGTTCTTGGAAGCATTAAGACCGCATTAAACAAGAAACTGCTACTAGCCTGAGTCAATTAGTAATTATTTCAATGACAATGCTTTCAAAATTCATCAAGCATCATGAATTTAAACTGTTTTTGATATACGTGTTTGTAGGCTACTTCAAAGCAGAAAAACCAAGTAAAACAAGGAAGTACTGTTAAGGATATTATTGCTTATTTCTATAATGTTGCTTTCAAATTTTAATGAAAAACACAAAAAATCTTTGGAGTTGGACAACAAGAGAATTGATTGTTATTAAGGTACACAATGCATTATTAATCAGGTTTTGTGAACACTTTTCCACTGCTCACTTGGTAATATGGGTTCATAAAAATCAAGATAGTCAAATTGACGGTCAAATGGAAATTGTGTGTAAATCAAGGGTGGAACTCTATTTTTTAAACATTCTTTCATAGTGGCAGTCAAATAGAAGAGGCATTTAAATAGAGACGGCGTTTGATTAGAGGTTTTACGATATATTGTAGACTGCAACTAGTTAAAACTATAAAAAATCATTTATGTTTGTAATACCAATGAAAAAAACTCATCCAACTAAAATTTTTAATATAAGATTATGAATAAAGGTGTAAAAGTACAGAAGATACTTGCGTGAAGGTTATATAGAAATTATATAACACCAATTTACTCTGATTGGTTGCCAGGTTCTTTTTGCATACATGTACATATTTCACAACAATCAGTATAACTTTTATATCATCAATATTAATAAACACATGAGCTCATTAACTTTTTGAATCCTGATCTGTGGTTCTATAAGCGTAACACCATACTACTAAGATAAAGGGAATGTATTGCCTAATATATCCAACTGTCAGTCTGTATAAAAAATGAATAATATTAATAAAGTACTATGAGTAATTGGACGATACAGTAATATGTGGAAATCGTTTAATCTACCGCAGAAATATAAATGGTGTTTTGGTTTGAACTTTGAACCTTTCCATTGTTCTTAAAAGCTATAAGTATGGTTAGGCAAAGCTCGATCCTACAGAATATTTTATACTTTGTTAATGAAACTTATAACACAGAGACCACCAGAGAACCTGTTCATTCTTCGACATGGGTAAGATTGCTTCTGAACTTGCATTTTCCGATAAAACCTTATCATGTTAGAGAAACTCATTAAAAATTATTCAATTCTAATCTCTGCTACATGTACTTCGTCAAATCATTGAGCATGTTTAGAATCTCAAGATGTATATATTGATCAGCATTTCTGTGTTATAACTAAATATTTACCATAAGATAGTAGAAAACAGAATTGAACTAAAAATAGATGTTGCAGTTTATATATTATACGACTTACCTAAAACAAGAAAATATAGTTATTCTACACTATTTCGTGCCACAAATAAATTTATTAAAGTGGTTGTTTTATTACAGAATACTTTAACAAGCAGAAACTACCTTTAAGTAAAAAACTGCATCATGGTTTATACTGAACGATAGAGCAATGCATTAGATAAAATAAGCATTTCAATTATTTTCATAGCCAACTCTCAGGCACTGCAATGCCATAACATCTACTAAATGTTTTTACTTTAAATACAGCCAGCAATCTATGTTTGTATTTTCTTTTATTATTTTGGTCTATATGATTATATTGAAAACTACGCTCATTGTCAAGCATAATACATATTTGTAAATAGATACATATCTTTAAATGCTATTTCTGTCACAATTCAATACACCTTTATTTTTTAGCATCTATTAGAACGTGCCTTGTACTTGCAACCTTTCTATGTGCCATTATGTTTCTTGGCACTATCGTCAGCTTACCAGTGAGTGAAGAACTAATGCTAAGGTAAGATTCTGTCTTTAGTGGTCAACCAAAGAGAAAAGATACAAGTTTCTGGCACACGTAAAACTGAGTAGATTGAAATTAAACCAGAATATAATTAGATGCCTTATTTTATACTTTATACCACAATAATTACTAATTATCAGTCCTACTTAACTACTATTAATCAATATAATTACTAATTAAAAGGTGTTAATTAAACCTGAAGCAATTAAACCAAAGTATTTCTATCAGTTGACTAAAATAATATAATGCGACACTAAAAATTTATAACATTAAAAATAAAAACTTTTCTCTTTTTAATACAACAATTATGAACATTTCTACTTAGAGAAGCAAATTTTCCTTTTTGCTCAACTGCATGATATACTTGTGAAATATGTTGTATATAATTATTGTATTATTCAAAATAAGCCTGGTGCAAGTGCATTCAATCTAATAGAGCTACAGTATTTTCCGCTTTTATATTCTTTAGCAAGCTATTTAAATAACAGGGCCATTTGCAAGTATCACCAGAGTGGACTCATGACAATATGGTTAAAAGCATAATAAATTTAATGCAAGTCTAAAAGTTAATATATAAACATGTTTCGAAATAAGAACTACAACCAAACATACTTTACAGAGGTGGAGATGTGGCAACACCTATCCGAATGAGAAGACAAACCCAGTACGCAAACACCAATTCCACAAGTGGAAGGCTGGATCTAGCATATGCATACCTGAACCAACTTATATCTGCCTATGTAAGTCTACTAGATCAGTTCATAAGCAGATCAGTCGACTGCTCCAGCAACACGTGCTAATTGGTTTTTTGAAGCACTTTGTATTGTTACATAATTTTCACTTTTCTACCAAGGTAGCTGTATAAAGATGTTTGAGATTTTATGCACTGAACTAAACTAAACATAACTAGAGCAAAAAAGGTGAAAAACTGTATGTTTTAACATTACTACAGCTACAGATATTATAGTAGGCAAGTTTTAAGACACTTCTCATTACCTGTGGTACTTGTAAAAATATGAGGCTATAAAAATTAAATTTCTCCTTACGATGAGTCAACAATTAGTAGTGGTTTAGTTATATAACTTATACAGGTCTAAAATATTTACTGGTTTCAATTTGGTATTGAAATACTTGGAGCTATAATAAAAATTCTGTATTATCTTTGATAATTTTGGTTGCTGCTAAACTTAGCAGCAACTAAAATTTGCTAACTAAAGCACATAAAAAGATTACTTAGATTTTTGTGTATGGACTCAAACCAACTATCATTAGAGTAAAAAGAGTGAAAAACTGCTTGTTGTGGCACCAGTGCATTATCAATACAGCTACAGATATTGCAGTTCCTACAAAAGATCACTCCTACAACTTTGAAGTACTTATAATAAAAACTTGGGATCTTACCATTAAATTTTTATGTGTGCATGATAACTGCTTCTATGTTTTAAAACTGGTGCATTTGTGTCATTTATACAAACCTAAATAAATATTATTGCGTCTTATATTTATCAAATGTAGCCAGTATTAAATGCTCCCTTAGGCAGCCATTATTTCATACAACCTGCATTTGTCTCAATTGTTTTAAACTACTATTTCATTTTTCTTTGCTTCATTCGATCCGAAATAAAGGAAAGAATAACAACAAATAATAACTAGCTGTTTATAAAGAATTCGAGTAAAAAAGTCAACTTACTTAACAAATAACTCTCACAATATTTTTATATTCCCTGAGAAACATTTTGTGTTTTTTGTTGAAGCGTTTTAAGTTGCTTATCATCTACTAGGTTGAACTTCAGCAGCTTAATTCTAGTTTGGCTGCTCCGGTGTCACTCAGTGATCACAACCATATTTGCGGAACACCAGAAGTTCTTGAAGATCTGGTAAGTTAAATACTACTTGGTAATTGTATCTGAAGTTAATCTTATGTGATAATCTTCCTTGTTGAGTGTGTCTGTGACTAAAGCATCTTCATTTTGCTAGCAGTATTTCAGTTTTTCTAACTAACATGGAAGCTATTATTGATTTGTACTGTGGCACTCTAGTGCGCTCTAACAGATCATCAGGTGTAATGAATGATATTATTCACTAATATTTGGAAAGGCCAGTGAGCGCTGTAATGGTACGGTTATTAAAATGTTGGGCCATAAGATAACAGTTGACAGCTTTATTCCACATGATGTGATTTATTTCTTCACCTCTAAGCATGGCTTTACACAGACAGTCAGACTAGTGCCTTGAAAGTTTGACTGGCTGTGAGCAATACACAGGTGTAACAAATATGCATACAAATCCATTAATGCGTGCTATGATGGTTGACTTAGGACAGATGGTAGAATATTGTTTACCAAAATGTAATTCATGAGTTTCAATTCTACATAAAGCAATAATATTTCTCAAAATCTGAGCGTGGTGTCAGACAAACAGATAGATTGTTATGGCTCTTTCTATAGGCAGTATCCACTTAGCTTAAGTTAGTAAACTTTGCTGAATGAAATTAATAGCATTATATAAAGGTTGTGTTCCATTAAAAATAATACATTAAATTGCAAATAATAATATCACGGTTTATTTATAAAAATCGTTTATTGCATGTGTGACGTGATCCAATTTTATGTGATTTTTGTAGAGTTCACCAATAGATGCCTTCCTTAAGTACTATTGTAAGATCCAAAAAAGTGGTCATATTGCTGATGCTGATCCTGGCTTTCACACTAATTCTGAATATCGAAATTTAAGAGATCGTTTGCTTGCGTCTACCAATGAAGTGACTTCGGTGATAAATGGAACTGTTGGATCTATTATTACTTGCTCTGATAGCTATGCGGTAAGCTCTTCAGGTTGATAACCTAATCGATATTTGAAATAAGATGTTCCTTAGTATATCAGCTAAACAAACACTATTAAAAACAAAAGAAGGAAAAAACTGGCAGCAACTCTGCTATAGTTACATATTTCCCTTTAAATATTCTGTTTGTTTTGTACATTCCACAAAGTTCTAATTTAAGTAATCTCACAATGCTATTGCATGCATGTATAACCTTTTATTGGCATTAGTGATCATCAAATAACTGTTGGTCTTTGTTATATGTCATTCAAAATTCTGATATGTTTTTTTATCTGCCGAAATACTAATTATGTCTTTCAAAAATGTTGTCCTCATTTGAATTACAGTTGACATAATTTATTGTAAACCTTCTCAAAGTATTACAATTTGGCTTTATTTGATCAAATTGCATATTTGACATACTTGTATTTTCTGATTCTCATAGCTTTTAAAACTAATTGTGTTTCTGTAGACTTCAGTGGAAACTTTCCATGTACTGAACCCGATAGTTGACATTCTCAGACCATTCCAATATTTCATCGTTTGTTTTAACCAAACCATTACACCTGGTCAACCATAAATGGTCTCAAAAACGTAAGACTGAGACAGATAAGAGTTTTAATTATTAAAATGGTATCATTATAGCTTGATAGAGATACATATGAAAGTATATTGTTACTTAGTGTTTTGCTTATTAAATTTGCTTGTTCAGATTTTTTCAAATAAAAACTAACTCAATTAAGATTTTTTCACTTCTGTAGAGTTTTTCATTATATATGATGGTTGTTAGTACCTTATATTGTGTAGTTATATTGTGATTGGCATTATTCTTTTTATTTGGTCTTTCACTATAATAATTGTTTTATTGAAATATTGTTTTTTTAGCCCTTACAGATCTTTGTAATGCTCACCATAACACAAAGGTTAATGAAGAAAAGCAAAAAACCAGTCCTGCATCTAGGAAGCTCCGTTTTACGTTTCTTCCCCTATTGACAGTCTACTTTGTTTATCATATAATTATCCAAGTTTCCAAAAATTATTATATTTCTGTAACTTCATTTTTGAAATGTTTAATTCAACTATGTGTCTTAATGCTTCCATTCCAACAAACTAGCTTCAGATTGCTTCATTTATTACCCAAGATAATATATATCCTATTGCAACTCAAAAAGTTTTCGTTATCTTAAAGGTGGTAAACTCGTTTGCATTTATTGTGACAACCGATAGCTAAACACAAAACAGAATATATAAGCTACAATATAAACATCTTATTAGTTACAAACAAACCAAAGCTGCTCACAAATAAATATTCAAAAGCTTTGATCCCTCGTAACAAAGATCTGCTTAGTATAATAACAGTCAGCCATGATATAATATTTTTTAAACTCATGGATGGCCCCTCTGGGTTTATAAATACAGAAAAGAATATATATTTATAAAAAAAAATATTTAACCGATAGCTAAACGCAAAACAGAATATATAAGCTGCAATATAAATACCTTATTAGTTACAAACAAGCCAAAGCTGCACGCAAATAAATAGTCAAAAGGTTGGATCAGACCAGAATAAAAATTGTCCCTCGTAACAAAGGGCTGCTTAATGTGATAACAGTCAGCCATGATATAACATTTTTTTAAACTCATGGGTGGCCCCTCTGAATTTATAAATACAAAAAAGAATATATATTTACTTAAGAGTACCAATTATCTGGCTAGTTGACCAATTTAAATTTCGTTACAAATGTTGGTTAATAGCGGTTTTTAGATCTCAAAAAAATTCTTAACATTCATTTAATATAAGTTATTTTTTCTTTTCTAATTAATAAAAGAAAAAAAACAATGATAATAAAATGCAAATATAATACATTTTTTTCATATAATATTGAGTAACAAAGCAAATGTGGAAAGCTTAATAACCTAAAAAAATGCTATAAATAAGGTTTAAACCACCTTCATATCCTGATTTAAACCTTTAACCCGAATGGCTATATTTCATTCTAGTATTTTTCTCCTGTTAAACCATCATATGTATAAAAAACTAATTTCATAAAATTCCATTTTTTCTTGTTTTTTTGAGAAAAATTCTTAGTATGTATAATGACTATCCATGTATGTACCATTTGTATCATTATAGTACGTAACCTTAAATAAGAAAAGTGTAGCATGCTAAATATCTTAACAGAATATCAGAACCAAAACCAGCAAACTCCGCGTCTGATGTTTAATATTTAATAGTCGGAGACAGTGTTACCCTTAGGTTACTCACCGTTAAACGTTTTAATTTTTAATTCTTTACTTTAATTTATTATATATGTTGCATAACATGCAAAATAAATTATCTGCTTGTTCTCAACTTCAAAAAGTAATAATAAAAAAATTATAAAGGTGAAATAAATAATGTAATATAAATGTAGCATCGCATAGAATAGTGGCAGGTTAAAAATTTTAAATATGTATTTGGGATTCTTTTTAGACTAATTCTAGTCTGTGGAGTTATTCAGAGATCGAATGTTTTTTGATTGAAATACTCTGATCAGCTCAGTAGCAAAAAATTACTTTTAGTAATTAAAGGTTAACATCAAAGTATTGAGTTTTGAATATGTGTGTCTTTATGCCCAGTCAAGTTTAAAATAACTTAGAAAGTCTTTTGGAATTTTTAATATATAAAGAACAACTTGAAACTATAACTATTTTGTTACTTGCTGAAAATAAATTCCACCTTCAAAGGAGGTAAAATTAAAAATTGGTGCATTAGGGTTTATAATGCGAATAGATAGCATATTCACAGATGTAGTCGTCAAATAGAAGTGTAATGGGCATAGTAAAAAGGAAACATATCAAAGCTGCTTTTTCTCATGAATTTTCTATTAATACTATTGAACTTTTCAAAGGCCAGAGCTTATAGCTTGCCATTAATAACCCTGCATCTTGCCACCAGCCGAATTGATAAGTTTATTAATTAAAATTGGTAAATAAGTTGATTCAGTTCCTACACTTTTTGATAATGAGTGATTCAGTTAACTAACTTGTATACACATTCTCATAAATATTTGGACAAGAGTTGTCGTATCTTGGTCATATACATGTAGTAAGTTCATTACGGTGCATTTTTGTACTAAATTTACTAATTTTGGTAATACAAAAAAGTTGTATAATACGAAACACTTACAATAAGATTCCTTTTTGAGCTTAAATGTAAAAGAGTGTTTGAAATGTTTTTATCAGTTGTCACTCTTTCAAATTTTAAAATGAAGTTTTATTCTTCTTGTTTACATTATTTTCAAAATTTCATCTATCGTTACCCAAATTAACCAAAAATTTCTTGCTAAGGTGATACTCAAACTTTGGTGAACAAAAACAACAGATTATATTTACCACAATTATGAACTTAAAAACAATGTAAACCTTGCAAAGGAAAAACAATAAAACATACTGTGAAGCGGTAAAGGTTATAACAATCCATACAAAAAGCTAATGAATTGATTTACTTAATGCAAATTAATACCTACCTTTCTGTATTATACTCATACATATATTTAAATATACACTACCCAGCATTGCATGGGTATTAAAATCAGCTTATAAACAATTAGATGTAATGTAATTGCCTGCAACTTGCTTTAGCCAAGCACATTGGCAATGACTAATTTGAGTAAGATTAATAATAGGAGCTAAATACTTGCTTTCATGGTTGAACATGCATAAAATTATGCTACCCTCCACATGACTTTGTACCATTAAGTTGCGTCATAACGGCGAGCGATAATGTATTTTCACCCATATAACAACACCAGCTGTGCTTCCTGGCTCTGTCCGGATGTTAAAAATCAGGCTATAAACAATGAAAAGTAATGAGAGTTACCTGCCACTTGCTATTAGCCTGGCGTTTTGCCATTGGAAAATGTTAGTAAGGTAACTAATGACAATCAAATGTGCATCCCCCTGGGTCGTATGAAAAGCCGTTGGGTATCTGCTCCCATATAGCAACTTATCTCGGCACATGAACAGCTAAATCTGTGTAGCCTAGTGAGCATTCATAATATTTTGTGGTTCTGCTAGCTATAATTAGTAATTCAATCTCTTTGTTGATAACATTTGAAATCTTTCACTTTTTCTTTTTTGGAACAGTTAGTACGCTTTGCTAACTGTAGTTACCACATTATGTTATACGCATCATAGTAATTATGTTGCTGTACAATGAACATTTTCATTAGTAAGTGCACATTTTGCTTGTTCATTGTGTGTAGAGGATATGATTGTGCTGTAGAACTGTATAAAGGCCTGTAATTTTATACAGTTTAGACTACTAATTAGTTTAACATAAAGTCGGCTTCAGTGGTTGATACACTTTCGAGACTGCAGAGAGTGCAGTCCAACCTGCAAATGATAATTTTTTTAACTTTTGAAGTTTCATTAGAACAGCTCAGAGTCTGGTTTTTTACTGATTATGTTGATTTATTATGCTAATTTCATGAAGTAATTTATTGCTGAGTGTACTTATTTTAAAATTTCATCACTTTGCTATCAGTCCGTCAGCTTATTGTTTACAACTTTATGTTTTTTTGTATTATTGGCTGAAATAGCATACAATTATTTTACAATGTAGCTGTTTGTGGAAACAGTTATGAGCAGTATTTATGCCGATCAATCCAGCTGCAGTTTCAGTAACGACTAAAATCAAATTTGTTTCACAACTTTATAACCTTGAGGTCAGCGTATTCCCATGACCAAACACGAGCAAAGCGATTGTTTGGGAGATTTATGATAAATGCATATGCGCACACATCTTCCGAAAACTATTCATCAGCGTCGTTCCCAAGCCTTTATACCGAAATCTCACCAACAAATTTAATCATTTTTGTATGGAGTCTTTTAGGTATGATAACGATACAAAACACATTTAAACTTATTTAAATATGTTACCAAGTTTTTGAAAATTGTAGACAATATCCTATAACTTAGCGATCTGATCTGATAATGCATAACTAAACAGATTAATTTGGCCTTAAAATCGCAATTAAAACTTGACAAACTATTTTTAATCAAAATTGAGACCGATCATTGAAAAGCCGATAAAGCCGTACGACAGAGAGTAAAACCATCAAGTCGTGCGAATTTCACAAAAAACATGTGCACATTTACCAGTCTATGGCATTGTCCAATTGCCAAGAGTTTCTGTAATTGACGTAGGAGTACTGGAAAGTAATCGTTTCTTTTTTGCAGATTTTAAAGACATCTGACATTTTAGGCACTTATAATGAGTACTTTGATGTTCCAACTTATGTCCAAAGCAGTGAAAATAAAGGAAATGACGATGATATTTTTTGAAAGATTCTTATAAGATTACTACAATATTTAATTATAAGAATTATTACTCAATATCATAAGATTATTATAAGATTTAATTATAAGAATAAACATTCAATTTTATAAGATCAAAGTATATAGTGACTGATGGTGTGCCATATGTTACTGTTATCATTTTTTTAAAGATTTTGTTGATGATACTACGACTGGGCTCAATATCGCGGTACTGCCAAACCGTTTTTATTGTCCGCAAAACAATTTTACATACAATACATTTTCTTCTAGATATACAGCTATTTCTATAAAAACCAACTAAGATCTGTTAAGATTTTTAAATTCAGCATAATTTTTTGCATATAAATACAAAAGACTAGGTAAATGTCTCAACATCTTAATATTGGTTGCTATGAGGTTTTGAAATGTGAAAACAATTGTGCATTGGTTTTTGTTTCTCAAACTTTAACACCAGTTTTTTCAGAACCATGTTTTTGCACTAATGGTAAACATGCATTCAGTTTATTGACCATAAGATCTGTCATAATTACTAAGCTGGAATCAAATTGTTTGCAAAATAACTGAGAGTTTTCTACTTCTGCTAGTGTAGATAACTCTAAATCTCACACACCCGACTTAACCATGGTTTCTGTGATCATGACCCATTTTTTCACTTTGGTTACAGATCGCTGTCAAAACCGATATACATTAAACACAACCGACTTTCAAACTGTGTATATTACACAGCAGCTTGCCAGTTTACTTCTAATATTGTATTTCTCCTAGTGCAGGGAAGAGATATTGTTGTGCAATGTGAACCACTGAGAGCTGGGCCCAAGGCTAAGCTAAGCCGAGCCAGGCTGTGTTCAGTCATGCAGAATAGAAAGATGAGAGTTAAGCCAGTCAGAGGGAAGCTAGATTGAGCTAGTTTAAGCTCAGTAGAGCCAAGCCAAAGCCAAGCCGGGTCAAGTCCAGCCAAGCAGAGCGAGAGGCGGGGCCTACCCGCTATATAACCCTGAACATTTTTGCTAGAGAGCAGAGATGTTCTGGGCTTGTCCGTTGCCTGTTACTTGAGCGTTTTTGGACAACTTGTGAACTAAGCAGAAAATATATGTATAAACTTATGCACCGAGTTTTGTACCAGTGGAGGAAAGTGAAGGTTGCAAGAAACCTTTACAATATAAACATATAATCTTTTCTTTTTCATTATTGCAACGCATTAGCAACTCTATTTATATTTATTGTCATACAGTTTTCCTTACTCAGTTTCATTAACTGAAACGGGTGAATTCATGGTATATAAGGACAGCGGTCTCACTCAGTTGGGCAGAGCAATATTTGTACGCTCCTTGACTAATGGATTTTCCTTCATTAATAAAAGTGAACAAAACCATACTTATTCTATCTTCTCAATGCAACATTCTAGATCGTGGGTAAGTGAAGGCCAGCAAATTATTTTAAAATATGTTTAAAATGTTTCAAAATAAACTTTTAATATAATTCTGTTATTTTCTACTTTCTGTGTAAAATAGATGAAGCACCACTGGTTTATGAAGCACTCATGCTTGTGGATCTGGTTATGGATGGTTAGGTGACACTTCCTATAGCGACAGACACTTAGGCGACATCTTTGGTTTGAAAGGCAACAACTTCAGATGGAAGGGCGACACAGCGGGCAGAAAGGCCACAATTCCGGACTTGGAGGCGACAATTCTGAGGGCGGCGTTAATTCAAAATATTAAGTTATGTTATGTTATTGTGAATTAGTGGGGAACACTAAAAAGACACCAACTTCATTCATGCTCAGCTAGGAAATCTTGCATAAGTAAATTTTTCATGCATTGCTCCACCTGTTTCTCTTGAGATCTATTATCTGCTTATATTCGCATTAATCTGATTACACTATTTTTTATGCACAGTAAAACTTCATATTTTAATAAAGCTTGTACCAAATATCCACTTAATTGAAAAGGCTATTAATCGAAAGAAACTGCTGAGATTAATCTGTATTTAACCGCTTAACTATTCTACGGTTCATCTGTTTCCTCAAATATAACTCTAGAGTTGGTCAAATCCACATGTTCAGAAGTCATTTAGACAGTCACTACTCTTTTTTTAGTGACTGTTTGGCAAAACTGGAAAAATGCTTATCAGTGTGGTAAAAGTCTGAAAATCCTAACTGCTCAATATATGACACCATAGAGGCACCGACTTGTTTAGTTGCATTGTTTAGTCATTAGCATACGCCGGTTGATGAACTACTATAGTATTGCTGGCTCTTGTATCATGTTATCATGTATTTGGACTCCCATTAGTAATTCTCTAACTAATGTATACTTTTGTTTTAATTGCAGTATAAAAATATATACAGACATATGTGTTTAGCTTGATGTATTTCAATAATTTTTCTTTTTAGTATATTCAGACAATTGTGTAAAGATGATCTTAAACACATATGACTTTCAAAATTTTAACATCAATATTTCGCGGCGTTAACTTTTTGATTTTTGACAATAGTTTGATCCTGACTGATGCTATGTAGATTAAGACATCTAGCAATGGAACTTCTCTACCCTGTCTAGAATGACAAGGTCAGGTTCATGGTTATAAATTGGCAACTGAAGATTACTTTCTACTGACTCTAAAGCTTACACGAAGAGATAAGTTAAATTACAGGAGTATAAGTATATACAGTCATTAGCAGGCACTTAAATGCATGTGCACTTCCAATCATACACAAATTAACAGCAAAAAACTCTGTGCACAGCTCTTTAATGAAGCTGTCAGTAAGGTTCAAGACAATGGCTGTCCATGTAATATATTCCAATTTTTTTAGAAATTCGCTCTTTTTTATAATAGTTACATGTAAAAAAGATTCATAATGCGTGTTGCAATGCAAAATATAGTTTATGATGTGGCACATGGCAGCATTAACCTACAGCTGAGTATTTGTCACCAAGGTGTTTGAGGTGTTGATCACTCTACATTGTCTTAAACTAAAAGTTTGAATCGGAATCTGTGACAATGGTAATTTGGTTAAGTATGTCAAGTAACTCTAAGGGTAACAAGGTATCAGGACCTGTTGATTTCTATAAGTTGGAATAAGCCACTTCTCTATGAGCTTTCTGTAATGATGTTTTTCTTCTTGTAATAAGCTGCAGGCGTTAGTAAAATATAGACATGCCTTAGATCTTTATGCCAGAAAAAGCTTTCATTCTTCATATTCAAATAAAATCTCAACAAGCACAAATCAGTAAGAATTTCAGTTTAGAATTATGAGTCTGCATTATAATGACACTGGATTTTTACCATAATTGTAAAGAAACAAAGATAAGAAAATCATCATTGCTATAAGTAAGTGAGAAATCACAATAATAAGAAATTGTCTTTTCATCTCACGCAAAGAGGAAACTTCTATTGCAGGCTACTGTGAATTTCGATGATTGACACCATAAAAAATTTTTTTTGCAAGTTGAAAAAACTCTAAAATGTCCACAATCAGAAACAAGGTTGTCAATGATACACAATGAAAATGTTGTACTCCAATTGATTAAGCTACATGCATTTATTTAAAAATAGCTTTAATATTTTGGTAAATGGCTGGGCTAGCATAATCAGAGAAATCCTATCAAAGGCGTTTAAAGATGCATGTCACTATTTTTATTTATGAAAAAAGCCATCAAGACAAAACAATGGCACTGTCAAGGCTACGTCTCAACGATATATGTAAGCACTGCATATGACGACGGAATCTCATAGTTTGACAGTACAATACTGTACTTATCCTTCAACCAAACAGCAAACTAAATTGTCACCTTTCAGTCTGGAATTGCCGCCGGTTTGTCTGCTGTGCCGCCCTTCCATCTGAAATTGTTGCTTTTTAAACTGAAGGCGTCAATTAAGTGTTTGTCGCCCTATCGACTGTCGCCCAAAAGTCAAGTTATCACTCATCTATGTACTGTTTTAGTATAGATTTTGTATGACCTAAAACCTTTCTGCAAGCTTTCATTTTTTCTAATATTTTGGGCCAAAGTTAAGATTGCTTAGAATGAATTAAAGTAATTTATTTCAGCTTTCATGCATTCATGTGCTTGGTTATCATAGACACAATACAAAACACTGTCGATATAACAAATAAATACTGTATTTCAAATTGAATGTCGATGCCAGTTATCAAAATTCTGTACAATATGACATGAAGGAAAGTATGTAAAAGAAAGTTCTGGAAGTGCCATTATTTTGTCTGATCAGTTATTTTTTCTACGTACAATGTGAATTACCGGCGCTCCATATTGATGACCTTGTGAGGATAACCAGTTGACCCATTGCGGAATGTACCTGTGGTAAGGTTTCTTTGACAACAAAAACTACTATACTATTTTAATTCTGTCAGGTGCGAGTAAACTTTTACTTTTGTTTTAAATATCTTTCTTTGTAACGAATGCCAAAGTACTGAGGTTATTTTTTCTAATAAGTAGTCTAAAGAGAAACATTCAGGAACTGACTTTTCTATATCTCTTCTTTCCATGTAGGTTTGCATTCGTTTTTCTAATTGACAAGTTTCTAGTCACTTCTTTATTTCTTGACCCGTTAAATACCTCTATTGCTCTATCAACCTTCTACTACCTTAAAATATTTGCTTAAACTTTCAACTTGTTGCAAAAACTTTTCATTAAGCTTACTAATCACTTGTCTAGCCGTCGAGAACTTCTGCTCTTTCACCAACATGCTTTTCTGTCTACCATAATAATTTGCCTTTTTATAAGTAGAATTTACACAAACTATATCAAACCCTGCACCTTTCAATTCTTTCCCACCATCATGCCCAATAGCTTTCAATTGCAGCACTAATTTTCTCTACCTCTCATAACATGCAATCTGTCACAACCTTCACCTTTATAGCCACTCCTCTCAACTGCACTCTCGATACATATATACATCTCTTTTAAAAGATTTTACCACAAACCATCACCCTGCTTACCAAAGACCAGCCTTGGACAATTGGCCTCCATCTCTTCACGACTATATTGACTCTTCACCAACAACACAATTTACTTTATGCCTCCTCTCATTATATTTTTATTCATTCCTCTTTAGCAACTAATAAATGTAAATGTGTCTTCCTTTAGAATGTTGCGGAGGTTGACTCACAACATTCATAGGAAGAGGAACCGTCTATAGCATTGATGTATGGGCTGCAACCATGTCAACATGAATTAAGCTAAAGTTAGAAAGCGGAGGTAGTCTAGAATATTGATATTCTACCAAACGGCATGATCAGTCTAAATCAACATTTTTTCTACCTTTGCGTCTCAGGCTAGAACTTCCAGGTTTAAGGAAAGATCCAATAGGATTGTTACACGCTGGCAGAGCGTCTCTAACTAACCTGAGGTGGGGGATTTGGAGGACAAAAATGTATACTTTTGGAGTCCGGATTTCCAACGCGGTGGACGCACTGGGATTTATTTCAACTCCAGAACGCTATTTGAATCATAGGAAACTTGAACTCAAGGTACTTTGAATTATTACATTGATTGCATTTATCAGTAATGTGATTGATTGAGATACCTACACTAGGATTGATATAGTGTTGTTATAGCATTGCCTTAGTTATAAAAGCTTTAAAAAGAGCTATAACAATATTGTAGATTTTGCCAACACGCTAACAAAACACTGCTATTCAAAGAATTCATTGTATCTATACTCAGTGCATTGATAAAGCGATGTGAGGCTAAGAAGTGATCCCCTACAATGTTGCTTATTCTTATAAAACCAATACTTACACCACCATCAGAGTCAGTGCTGCTAATGCTATTTTATTGCTATTTGTTAATTCTGCGTAATCACAAAAATCTGAATGGGCTATACTGTCATCAACGACAGTAATTATTCGTTTTAAACTGTAATTAAACTGTTTGTTTTCAAGTTGGAAATTCTCAACCAAAATATTAAAATTAAATTTTGGGCTTATTTTATAGATAAATCTTTGGATAACACTGTCACTACTATAAAAGCCCTAAAGATCGTTGGTTATGTAATCAACGAATAATAAAATTCAGTTTCAAGCAATTGCTGGGAAAGTCGCGAATATGGGTCTTTGGCGGTCGACCATAGAAAACGCATAAATTAGACTACTTCAGTGAAAGGGTTAAAAACGTTGGATTTGCCACTCTTTGTGATAGTAAACATGTACATTTCCTTCTGCAACTCAGTTACTTTTACTTCTTTTCCAGCTACGAGTACTACAGAGCTTCAGCTACTACAGAACTTGCACGAGTACTGCTACTGTGTTTTACCTACTAAATTTCTACAGCGAAAAGGTTAGTACATCTTATTCAATGTTGTATTGTCTATTAATTGCCACACATCCACTACTTAAAAATGTTGGATTTGTCACTGTTCATGATAGTAAGCATGTTCATTACTTTCCGCAGCTGAGTTACTTTTACTTTTTTTCCAGCTACAAGTACAACAGAACTACAAAACTTGCACGGGTACTGCTATTGCGTTTTACCTACTAAATTTCTGCTTCAAAAAGGTAAACAGTTTTCATTCAATGTTGTATTGTTTATGAATTGCCACACATCCACTACTTAAAAACGTTGGATTCGCCACTGTTAGTGATAGTAAGCATGTTCATTACCTTCCGCAGCTGAGTTACTTTTACTTTTTTCTAGCTACAAGTACTGCAGAACTACAGCTATTACAGAACTTGCATGGGCACTTCGAGCGTTGCAATAGGTGACGGGAAAAACAAAGCGAGCAGCGTATATTACAAAAAAGTACACTATCTCATCATTCACTATTACAAATACTTGAAGCAGTGCAATGCCTCCCAAAAAACCTACTGGCCAAACGCAAGAACATATTGGTTCCCATAGAGAAAGAGACCGAATTCGCAAAACAGCAGCTAGACGAGCAGAAACTGCAAAGCAAACAAAGCTACACCCACAACAAAACAGAACTGCTACTGCATCTGCTAGAAGTGCAGAAATTGCAGAGCAAAAAATACTATGCCTACAATGAAACAGAATAGCAGCTGCCAGAAGAGCAGAACCCACTGAACAAACACAAGTACATCGAGAGCAGGCCAGAATAGATGCTGCAGCTGCTGGAAGTGCAGACTGCCGAGCCGACTCAGCAGCGACTCAAACGGCTCAGAGCAGCGGCTACATCGGCCAGACGTGCAGAAACCTCCGAGCAGGTGCAGCAGCGACAAGGACATGATGCAATAACTACAACAGCTGCTCGGCGAGCTGAACTTTCAGAGCAGGCGAAACGGTGACAACAGCAAGATGCACTAACTACAGCAGCTGTTACCAGGCGCCGTGTATGGGAAAAAAACTTTGCACTTGACTACACAGTATGGGGCTGAATTTTTCTATGGGACGAATGTCCAAAAATGCTCCAGATGTAATGCCTTACGTTGGAAAGGCGAAAGGCTATATATGTAGTTTATATAGTAAATTTAATTGACAATAAATTTTATCAACACAACCACATTACTGCTGCACAGTTTACAAACACCTTGTCAAAACACAGGCTATAGACGAAAAACTGGTGAGTCATGACGTGTGTTTTAAGCATGTAGAAGTCTCAATTCAATAAATGCTGGCGGTAGCTTCGCAGTGCAAAAGCAAAATACCTTCTAAATTTTCTTAAAATATGTAAAACCTTTCAATACTGCCAGTTTGAAGAACTTCAGTTTGCCTGGCAATGTCAATTTCATTATCTGTTCTGCACAAAAATTAGGACAACTCCGATTTGAGTGGTTCAAGACTGATGCATTGTAGACTAGCTGTAAAACAAATTGCATATTTCCATTGGTCTCTCCAACATTATTGAGCTGTACGACTGCATATGTGTATGCAGTCTGATCAGCACAAAAATTTCAGTAGATTGCATATTTGGAGTTGTTTTACAGTATGAAAGACAACTCCCAATAAAACTATTGCTCTATGTAAATCTGTTCCCGAACAGGGGTAATGCAGCTAGTTTATATATATATATATATATATATATATATATATATATATATATATATATATATATATATATTTATATATATATACTGATGAAAAAGAACGTTGCATTTCACTAGAAGAGAGTGCTCAATATTAAAATGGAGCATTTATATACAGTATATTAAGAACTGAGAACTTTTACAACTGTTTACTACTTAAAGTTTCATGGTTACTATTCATCAAGTATAACTAAAATGATTAGAAGCTCAGGTGACTGTATGCAAAGACACATCAAGTAGCCTAAATGTTAAAGTCAGCTATATATACATGTAATACAACAATTTATTTTGTTCATGTCACAGAATTGCAAATCAAGTGCTTATTAGAATGCCGGCACTTTGACACAAGCTTGTTTTGTAAGTTTAAACTTGCAAGCTCAGGTTTGTATAGAATGAAGTACAAGAAAAGATACTACAACCATCGTAGCAGCTTCAACAATCCATCAAAACGAACAGCGACAGAGCTAAATAATTACATATGGCATCTTAAAGATCAGTCCATCCAGTACTACATCAAGTAGAAAGTAATGAAGAAAATGAGTAATTACAATAAGCCACTAAACGCAGTAAATTGTGCATTTTGTAGAAGTACTTCATTCTATACAAACCTAAGCTTGCAGGTTTAAACTCACAAAACGAGCTTGCGTCAAATATATATGCTTGCCTTTCGTGCCATGTATATATATATATATATATATATAGCACCAAACGAGCTTATGCTATATATATATATATATATATATATATATATATATATATATATATATATATATATATATAAATATACATATATGTATTTATAAATATATATATATCTTATATATATATGTATTTATATATATATATATATCTTATATATATATATCTTATTTATATATATATATATATATATATCTTATACATATACATATTTCTCAAAGTATGTCGTGTATCGTATATATGTCGGTTTTTCAGCTATAGATTTTAAGATATTGATTTTCCACTATCTGATGGATTTGAACTCACAACTATTTTTTCATCGACGAGGCTCTATCTGGATGCTCTACCACTGAGCTATAACATCATATTTTTATATACGTTTACATATAACGGATACGCTATGCTCGTGTAAATTATAAACTAGCCTTGCTAAATAATACCTATTAAAACTGCCTTTGAACTCACGACAAATTTAACCGATACACGTGTGCTTTTTATTTTAGCCTTGCGTCCACGGTTCACGATGATACTGTTCAGAAATATTTTAAAACATAAATTAATGCAGCTCGACACTTCTTCGTCTTTTTTCATTAAAGCTGATAATTTATCTCAAACAACCCTACAGGATGAGTTTATTCGCGAAGTTAAATTTCGCGAAAATTGCCATTTCATGCATATTCGCGGATTAATTTATTCGCGGCTGAAAACTATCACGCTCTATGAAGAGTTAACTCTATTACGTCTAGCAATAGAGCTAACCCTACGCATGCATGCATTGAGTGTTTCGTTTTCTATTGAGCTTACAACTACCGGTCGATCGTGCTAAGCTATAAATTTTCGCTGCGTTCAGAGGTTTTCACAAATATTCATAGAATTCCAGGCCTTTGATGAATCAACAATTTGCGGTAAGTAATAAGTTTTTTCAAAGCCATTTGCTAAATTAGTTTAATTTTACTTTGGTTTTTCGGTAAAACGCAATATTTATTTTTCTATCCATACCGTTTCATTATTTGTTATAGTGTGAGAGAGAGATTTTTCTTCATACACGCAAGCAAAATGAATGTAAGGGTGGTATTTGTCACTTTTAGAAGATCACCAATTATTCAGGGAGGTCTGAAATTAAGGTAGAAGTGACCGCAGCTACTTACGAGAAGAATACATCTGTTTAAGAAAACGAACCAAAAATGCCTTTACGAGCACAAATATTTGGCCAACCGGCAGAGATTTGCACAAGGAAGCCACGAAGAGAGCTCTGATGATAACTTCCTTACCAGCGATGTAGTAGCTAGAGATTTGCCTTTAACATCTACCCAATACAGTGACAGCGATATAGAGCTGTTTGTACCAAAATAACTTGTCAGAAAGCACCATTACGCACTAGTATTCACCTATCAAAAGTATCAGTTTAATTTTATTGCTCTATACAACCGCCATATAGACTAAACTGTTTATATTTACTCCATTCTTCGTTTGTAAAATTTTATTTGTCTTTGAAATATTTTATTTGTACAATCAGTTTGTAATAAATTATAATATATCTATACATGAAATAAAACATATAATTTAATCATGTTTGCTGCAGCGACATCAAAGACTTGTTATCGATGAAGGGGGTTTAGGTTGACTGGTTGCTTCTCTGCCAATATTACTGCCTTGATGAATATTACTACTTGTCTCTAGTTTTTGTAATCAGAGTAGTTTGTTTCATTCTCAATCTGTAGTAAACACAAAAAAGAAAAAATATTAGTAAATGTTAAGGAAGTACAAAAACAATAGCTGAAGTATTTAATGAAAACGATCATTTTTAAACAAAATAATTAACTAATGCAGTTAATTAGGGAAAAAAACGTATTTGCACTGCAAATCAAATGTGTACCATAATGTCCAGATCAGAATCCTGATTGTCCTCAACTTCGGTATTAGTGATTGATGGAGTTGATTTCAATGTAAAAAGATTGGGAGAGATTTTTTGCGATGACGAAACCATGCCGAATAACTTGTGAAAAGTTTGAATAATTTTGTAAAGTTTGATGCAATGACAATAAAACTTGAAGCCCGGCGATGATTTTAATAAAGTTTTGGAACTCGGCTACGTTTAGTACATCTGCCTAGCGGCTATTTTTGCGATGACGCCATTCTGCATATCTTTTGACAACCTTGAACAATTTTGCAGAGAAATGTGATGCTTTGGCAACGGTGTTAGCTCAAAGCCCAGGCAATGATTTTAAAAATGTTTTAGAACTCAACTACGTTTAGTTCTAAAACATTCTAATATACGTTAGTATATTAAAAACTAGCCTAGCAGATAGTTTTTAATTTGATGCAGTAGTTATTCTCCTTTGTGATTAAAGATAGAACTAATTATTCACGGAATTTAATAATTCGCAGAATTGACTGTTTGCAAAATCGCAAGCTTTTATAACCAACGAATATTTTCATCCTGTAGGGTATTAATTTGATGATTTTTGTACTGATTATATACGTTACTAAACTATATTTTCTTTCCGTCGATATTTTGTGCCTTACATATCTGCTATTTATTTCACATCTAAATTTAGTTACTAATTTATTCCAGCTGCTCAGGAGCCTTTTTCACAGCTCCATTATGTTTTTCAGATTCTCATTTGATACCTCTCTTTCCGCAATCATTAAATACGAATTAAAACATTGTTTATTTAAAAAATCTTTTACGTAATTTTTTTTAGTTCGAATTGAAACATCTTTGGTTTAGATAAATATTTTGCAATTTGTTAATAAACCTTTATTTTAATAGCGATATAGTATATTAACAAGCACAATTTCCGTTTCTCAACAGACGGATAAGACGAAGATTGCTAACGCACACAAAAATCACAAAAGTTCCCATCAGTGCTCGCTTTGTGTACTAACTTACACATCTTTCCTTCTAAACCTAACCGATTAGTAAGTCCTAATTTATTTTACATTTTACAACAAACGTTTGTAAGATTACTGTGGAATTATCTATTAGATCACCTGTAAGATTTACTGTAAGATCTTTCGTGTATTACAAGTATCAGTTATTCCCCCCGATCTTATATTTACACACATTTACATATTTGGAGAAATATATATCTAGATTGACATTCTATTACATTCTTAAACTTATTATAACTTTTCAAGTTTATAATATTTGCTTTTAAAGTTTGTTTCATTATCGTTTTTATTTCACCTTGCAGTTTTTGAAACGTAATTTGAGACCGTTGAGAACATTTTTTTTAGACTTGAAAACGTAAATTCAAACGTTAAGAACAATTCGAGAACAAATTTGAGAATGTTTTTTGAAACCTAATTAACTGTTAGATTATCTGTTAGCTTTATCGTGTAACATCACAAGTATTAGTTATTCCTTGCTATTTTATATTTACAAACACATTTGTTAATCTAGATACATATTTTGAGAAATATATATCCAGATTTACATTCTCTTATTACATTCTTTACATTTTTCAAGAGTTTATTTATTACATGTATTCTCAGAAGTTACCCATTGTCTAATGCCTTCAAAGAAAAGAACCTGGAGTGAGTCATTACGGGAAAGAGAAGAAAGACTTAGAAAAGACAGGCTGAGGAAAGCGGCTGCTAAAGCCTTGGAAAGTGTGCAGCAAAGGAAAGAATGCTTAGCAAAAACTATAGAAAAAAGATCATCACAGACCGAAGAGCAACGAGCAAAAAGGCAAGCGTATGATCAAGAGAGGATTGCAACTATAAGATCTTTGGAAAATGATAAACAACGTGCACAAAGACAAGCGTGTAATCGAGGGCGGATTGAAACTGTAAGATCTTTAGAGACTGACGAACCACGTGCACAAAAACAAGCGTGTGATCGAGAAAGAATTGCAACTGTAAGATCTTTGGAGACTAATGAACCACGTGCACAAAGACAATTGTGTAATCGAGAGAGAATTGCAACTGTAAGATCTTTGGAGACTGAGAAACAACGGGCTCAAAGAAAAACAGGTAATCGAGAGAGAATTGCTGCAAGAAGATGCACATCCTGGCAAGAAAAGTTTAATGCAGCAATTTTGTATGACTGCTTCTTTAATTATGAGAGTGATTCTTTTTGTTTAATAGGAAATATGAAAAAGATTTGTCACCATTGTCAAGCACTCTAGTGGAAGGACGAAGATCCAGGCATGTGTTGTGCTAATGGAAAAGTCTAAATATCACTTACTACTGCACCCTCTGAGCCATTGCAAAGTTTAATGATTGGAGAAAGTGCATATTCTCGCCACTTTCTATCTAACATTTGCAAATACAATTGTTTTCAGATGACATTTTTTGGAGCCTCAAGAGAAATTCGCGAGCAAGGTTTTATGCCCACCTTCAAAGTGCAAAGACAGATTTATCATTTGCACGGATAGCTTTTGTCAGCTGAAAACGAAAGCAAAAAGTTTTTGCAAATTTTCTTCAAGGGCAATTCTGATGACGAAGTAACTCAAAGATGTGAAAATGTCTCGGGTGTTAAGCGCAGCGTTTTCCACGATTTGCAGAAATTTATTCACCGCTACGACAACTACATTAAGTAATTTAGAACATCCATAGAAAATCTAACAGATGAAAGTTTGAAAATTGTGATTCGTGGAGATAGGCGGCCAGCTGGGGAACATGAACAGAGATATAACATTGACCCGCATTGATGAACCAGCGTTTGCTATTGTAGGACAGGACTTTGATAACAGAGATTTTGTGTTGCACAAGCGACAATCAGCACTCACAAGAGTTTCTGAAACACATATATCCTATGATGCGCTACAGTACCCAATCATGTACTGGCAAGGACAAGATGGATATCATCTTACAATTAGGCAGGTGGACCCAAACACAGGCAATGAAGCACAAAGGAAGACAGTATCTACCATGGAATTTTATGCTTTTAGGATAATGGTCAGAAACACAGGATCAAACCACTTACTCAGATGCAGGCACCTGCTCTATCGATTTCTGACAGACATGTACGCAAAAATTGAAAGTGAAAGGTTGGCCTATATTAGACATAACTAAAAAAGACTTAGAGCTGACAGTTACATTCAGCTAAGAGACACTATGATAAACGATGATGCACAGAACATTGGCCAACTAGTCATTATTCCTCCTTTCTTTACTGGTAGCCTTCGATACATGCATGAGTATGTCCAAGATGCTATGACCTATGTCAGACAACATGGAAGGCCAGATATATTTGTAACTTAATGTGCAATCTAAAATGGACGAATATCAAAGAAGCTCTCCTAGACGGACAAACTGCTCATGACAGGCATGAAATTTTAGCTAGAGTGTTTGGGCTAAAAGTGAAACTACTGCTCAACTTGCTAACGAAGGGAAAAAAAATTTGTCGATGCTTAATGTTTCCTTTATTCAATTGAATGGCAAAAACGAGATCTGCCCGATTGTCGTCTTCTACTATGGCTGGTAGAAAAAATACGCTCATTTCAGGTAGACTCAATAATATCTGCAGAAATTCCAGATAAAGAAGAAGACCCAACTCTGTACAGCATTGCTACTAAGCAAATGATACATAAACCGTGTGGCAACCTTAATCGTTTTTCTCCCTGTATGAAAGATGGAAAATGCACCAAACAATACCCGCGAGCACTAATTCATGAGACTCTGACTGCTGATGATGGATATCCGCAATTTAGAAGATGAATGCCAGGGATGGGAGGACATTTTGCAAAAATTCAATGCGGTGGCACAGAAATAGAACTTGACAACAGATGAATTGTGCCATACTGCCCTCTTCTATGATTTTCAACACCCATCTCAATGTGAAATATTGTCATTTGGTTAAATCTATAAAATACATTTGCAAATACATTCACAAAGGTAGTCATCAAGCAGCTTTTGTTATAGAAAATAACAGGGATGAAGTTACGACTTTTCAAACTGGTAGATATATTTCCCGCAGTGAGGCTGTTTGAAAAAATTTAGGTTTGCAAGTTCATCAGAGACATCCTGCAGTAATACACCTTAGTGTACATCTGGAAAATGGACAGCGAGTATAGTACAATAAAGAGAACATCGAACAACAAGCACAGGAACCACCAAGGACTACTTTAACAGAAAATTTTAAAGCATTCCAAAACGATGAGTTTGCTCAAACGCTACTATATCATCAAATGCCTACTTACTACACATGGACTGCACAGGAAAAGTGGAAATCTAGAAAACAACGAAAAGTAGTTGAAAACTGGCCTTACATATGTGTATCAGATGCGCTGGGAAGAGTACATATTGTTCATCCAACAAACGTAGAGTGTTTCCACTTGCGCATTTTACTACAAAAAGTTACAGGACCTACTTCGTTTCGACAACTTCGAACGGTCGACGGAATCGTTTGCTTAACATTGAAGGAGGCATGTCTTAAACGAGGATTACTAAAAGATGACAGACAGTGGCACAACATTCTTCAGGAAGCTTCAGTTTCAGATTCACTTTCTCGGTTGCGTAATCTGTTTGCTGTTGTTCTTATTAGCTGCAATTTTTTTGTTCCTAAACAGTTTTGGCCAGATCATAGAGGAAGCATGAGTGAAGATGCACGTAGACAATTGAATCAACTTCAACCACAGATCTATTTAGACTTTACAGGCAAAATTTTCAACAAATCTTTGATTTCGTTAAAAGACAAAGTCATTAACATTTCTGGTAAGACTAGAGCAACTCGGATTCACATCGCCATGCAGAGATTTAGACCTGCTTCCACAGACAGAACTGCTACAAGAAACCTACTATGACATGGCAAATTTCGATAGATTTGTTAACAGCATGGAACCAAACCTTAAGTTCGATCAGAATTTAGTTTATGGAAAAGTTTTAAAAGCCGTGAATGATGAGTGTGAAGTAATCTTTTTCTTGGACGCTGCCGGTGGAACTGGTAAAACTTTCTTGCTCAATATTTTGCTTGCTAAAATCATATCTAACCGACAAGTTGCACTGGCAATCGCATCTTCAGGTATAGCCGCTACGTTTCTGGAAGGTGGAAGAACATCTCATTCCATGTTCAAACTAACATTAGATATAGGATGCTTGGAGACTCCTGTTTGCAACATCCGTAAAGGTACCAGATTGGCTCAATTGTTACAGACCACAAAATTGATTGTTTGGGATGAATGCACAATGGCCCATAAAGCAACATTGGAAGCTCTGGATCACACACTTAAAGACCTTTATAACGGTGACAAACTCGTGGGTGGTGTATGTGTACTTCTTGCAGGCAATTTTGTCAAACCCTACCGGTCATACCTAGAGGAAATCTAGCTGATGAACTCAAAGCTTGCGTAAAGGATTCATATATATGGCACTGTGTAGAAGTTTGCAAACTAATGACAAATATGAGAGCGCATCTGGGAGGAGATGACGCTTTGGGGGAGTTTTCTGCACAACTTTTAAGTATCGGTGATGGGAAGCTACCAGTTAGCAATGGGCTAATCTCTCTTCCTGAAAATTGTGGATTTATTGTAGATACAGAAGTCAATTTAGTACAAAAATAGTAACCTAATATTCACGAAAACTATCTTCAGCACCAATGGCTGAAAGAAAGAGTAATTCTGGCACCTAAAAATGACACTGTTGACCACATCAATCAACTATTTCTTGAAAAAAATTCCTGGGACTACGACATCATTTCTGAGCATAGACTGTGTTGGTGAAGAAGTTGACTCTGTCAATTATCCTACAGATTTTTTTAACCCTTTACAGCCTGCCAGTATGCCGCCTCATAATTTTCAACTATGCGTTAGTGCCACAGTTATGCTTCTTTGAAATTTGGATTTACCTAGATTTGTAATGGAACAAGATTGATCATCCAAAACCTATCACCAAATATTATTTGTGCTACTCCGCTTACGGGAGAAGCGATGGGTGAAAAGGTTTTTATCCCTAGAATACCACTAATTCCGACAAATGTGCCGTTTAAATTTAAACATATACAGTTTCCTTTTAGACTGTCATTTGCTTTGACTATCAAAAAATCTCAAGGTCAAACACTAAAAACTGTCGACATTCACCTCCTAACACCTTCCTGTTCAAATGGATAGTTGTATGTTGTGCCATCCCATGTAGGCAGTAAATATCGCCTATACGCTCTCTCGCCTTCAGTGATACACTAGCAGTATGCCTGGCAAATTTTCAAGGATATCTTCCTCAGCAACAATGACTTTTCATTGTTATTATTCATGAAATTTTGGTTTCTCATTCTGGATATCATATTTCCATCAATTCATATTTTTGCAGTCATTGTGGTAGAACAGACAACATTTAACCATTGCTTGCTAATTATTTCACGTTTAAACACCTTTACTAATGTCTTATTTTTTCTGCAAAATTTATATTTCCATTGTCATGTAACAAACTTCAACAATGAAATTCTAGAGATATTGAATATTGTATACATGTCCGGTGGTTTATATGCCTACAGAGGAACCCGTCACCTTACAAAAATGGGTAATGCGCCAGTTGTCTACCTCTTCGGTGGTGTGGAAATTACATGTTCACAAATATTACAAAGCTTATTTCATTCATGGTTTTTACGTTATTTCTTTGAAGTTAAATAACTTCTTCGATCATTTCTATTTAAGGAAAGTATCTTTGTTTGTATGAAAATTTTACGATATGTTTAATGTTTATTTTAAAACTTTGTTTTAACATATTTTACCTCTGAATTTATCACCTATATGTTTGTGAACACTTTTTATTATAATGGATAGATAAACAAATAAAACAAAGTTATAACTGTGAAAGCGAAAGGTAATAGCAAAGGGAAAAGATTAATACAACAATAGAATACTCTATAAGCATGGTTGACTTCAAAGCATGTTAGATAAAAAGTCAAATACCCTTGAGTGATTTTTGATCACTGAGACAACATCTAGGTAGCATATATTTGCTGCATTGGACGATTCATAAAACTACCATAAAAATTTATACATTTTTGGTGGTTTGAATGCTTACTAGGGAACCAGCCACCTTAAAAAATGGGTAATGCACTGTTTGTCTACCTCCTGGATAGTGTGGAAATGACTTATGTTCGAAAATATTAAAATAATTTCTTTTCTCGAGCAACGCCGGGTAGTACAGCTAGTATACATATATACCTATATATATATATATATATATATATATATATATATATATATATATATATATATATATATATATATATATATACATATATATATATATATATATATATATATATATATATATACAAGGCAACTCCAAAGGAAAATCTATCACACTAGAGATGATCCTAGATGCAGACTGTGCAAATATGCACCTGAGACCATCCAACACATCATCAGTGGATGCAAGCAGCTAGCAGGGAATGCATACACTGAGCGGCATAATCATGTCGCAGGTGTTGTGTATAGAAGTCTATGTAATGAGTATGGCCTTAATAAACCACAACACTGGTGGAAAGCTCCTGGTAAGGTCACTGAAAATGACCGCGCTAAGATCCTCTGGGACTTCTACATCCAAACTGACAAGCATGTCCTAGCAAACCAATCAGATATAGTGCTGGTAGACAAACAGAACAAGAGGGCTACTATAATAGATATAGCAGTACCCAATGACTACAATATAGCCAGCAAAGAAAAAGAAAAGGTAGAGAAATATCTCCCTCTTGGAGAAGAAATTGAAAAATGCTTGAATGTAAGAACAACTGTAATCCCAGTAGTCATTGAGGCACTTGGCGCAATAACACCGACGCATAAAATGTGGCTTGCCCAAATACCAACAACAATCAACTCAGGTGAGTTGCAGAAAAGTGCGCTATTGGGAACCGCTAAGATCTTGAGGCGAGTTCTCAAACTCCCAGGTCTCTGGTAGGAGACCCGAGTTAGAGCAGAATTTTCCACCCATACGGGGTATCCGGGGTGATGAAACAATTTTTTTATACATATATATATGTATATATATATATTTGTGTATATATATGTATATAATATATATATGTATATATATATATATACATATATAAATATATATATATGTACAATATATAAATATATATATGTATGTATATATATATATATATATATATATATATATATATATATATATATATATATATATATATATATATATATATATATATATATATATATATATATATATATATATATATATATATATATATACATTTCTAATATAACCATCAGCCACACCTTGACAGCAGTGGCCTACAGAAGTTTATGCAAAAATACACCGAAACGCTTTGGAGCAACAAGGTAGATGTTTTATAGC
The DNA here is from genome assembly GCF_963576615.1 of Watersipora subatra. NCBI lineage: Eukaryota > Metazoa > Bryozoa > Gymnolaemata > Cheilostomatida > Watersiporidae > Watersipora > Watersipora subatra. Next base: position 59,780,644 of record NC_088714.1, on the reverse strand, counting down.
TGTTCTGCAAATTAAGATTTAGTTCCATTTTATATTTCATATAAATGGAACGTATATTTCAGTAGTATCAGAAGCTATGAGAGCATTTGCCAAGGTCGTTATTTTTAACTCAGTGCATGAGAAACCTGCACAAAAGATAGCTAATGTTCCACAATTTTTTCCACCACATAAGCAAAAAGCAATATTAAGTAAGTTTGGTCTACAAGAAAGTATCTCAGGGTTACAAGAGATTTAAAGTATGAAACATATACTGGGTTTCAATGAAATGTTTATGTATCTATGCAAGTAGTTTATTTTGTGCAAACAACACAAGTAATGGCTTTGTTTGCATCGTACGGTGGGCAAGGGACTCCTTGACTGCAACTAGCTATGTTGAATAAAAAAAGTGCACCGTTATCATTAGCACTCTCTCCTTCTATGTACTCTGGCTCAGCATCAACACACTCGAATGTTGTTCTACCATTATAATTGTACCATTCAGACATCAAGTAGCCTGAAACAAATATATTACAACAGGTAAAGTGTTCTTAAATTATCTATTTGCAGGAGAAAATATTACATATTTCATATATTCTTATAATTTCTAGTATCCATAAAAAGCTCAAAATTAGAAACTTTATAAGCAAAATATACATGATGTCCAGCTGAGACCATTTGTTGGCAGCTTCTTTACTCACATGACCTTGCTTTACCACTTCATAATTTGTTAGCATAGCTTCAGTGTTTTAACTAAATTATTTCAGATAAAGTGAAGTGTTTAATTTTGAATTCTAAACAGTTTTTTTTTGTTTTAAACATTTTGCTTTAAGCATGCACCTTTAAGACATGAATGCCTTACATATGATAGATTCAGTCATAGTTATACATTGCTACAATAATCATAATATGAAGTGACAAGCAGATTTCTACAGTAATGTGATAAGCTAATTGCTATACTTATTAATTACCCTTTTTAATAAGCATTAAAACTTGCCTGAAAACATTTTGAAACTACTACCTATAATTATTTCTATAAAATCAAGATATTTGGCTCTTCAGTACTGATCTAGGTGTTAAAAGATCAATTATTTAACTTTTTGGAAACAAAAACCCAGAAATTCCAGCTCTTAGCTTGGATATCAAGAAATCATTTTGCAGACAAAACATGAAGATAGCCACTTTTAGGCATGAAACATTGCTACTTTTGTTCCTCTACCGCAGGCAGTTATATTATTACACCTTCACTTTTCTCTGAATGTGCTAACAAAGACTCTCATGTGCAGAAGTTGTAAAGTTATTAAAATGCTCATAAAAATAGGCTATTCTCGAGAGACAATTGTTTCAAACCTGTTGAGAAATGCATAGTTTTTTTAGGCACAAGAAATTCGAACCAACAATTTTTTTAAAGCTATCAATTTTAACATAATTACATAATGTTATAATTAAAAAGTTTATAATTATGTAATTATGCTATGTCAATTTTTTGACGATATTTTGTAACCATTGATAATCATGACATCTATTTTCGTCTTAGTGATTATTTTACAAACAAGTAACATGCCTTCGTATTCAAAAGTCCACTCATTGTTAGGGCAGCTCCTTTTACCAGGAATCAGGATTACAGATGATCTGGTTTTAGCAAGGCAGATAGTACATGGAGCATTCTGGTTAGGAGCAGAATTGTCGAATATACCAGCGCTTGATGGCTGATATTCTGTACCCGCTAAGAAACCGAAGCTATTGACCGTTATATTGCTGTTATACTCAGCATCATATGCCATGCACTGATAGTTGCTTCCTCCTCCTTGATTATCATACCGAGATCCTCCAGCAAAGCCTAAGCATTGAGATAAACGTTGTTATAGCACAACCGTTTTAGACAATATAGTCATGGTTTCAGCATGGTGTTATACCCAAGAGTGTATGTGTAGCAAATTGTAGACTAAAGCAGGTAAAATGTTTTAAATGAATTGCTTGGTGACTAGCTCAGTCTTTTTAGAACCAGTTATGTGTTTTGAAATATGATATTTAGCCAATCAATCATTCAACAAATCAATGTTAAGATGAACAGGAAACCTGCTATACTACATAGTATAGCAATTTTTACCCAACAAATCAACAAACACAACTTAAACAACACTTAGAAAATAAACAAAACTTTGGTGTTGGTTTATTATCTTTATAAATAAAACACAGCAAGCACTTCTACAATATAAATATTCATTCTAAAACACTTACATTTTAGTCATTTTTGCTATAAGAATAGTAAAATAGAGATAAAGTGGTTAAACTGTTTCAATATTATTTCAAACTCACTCCTGTTGGCATGGAAAAAATAAAACCTCAAAATGACTTTTTTAATTTGTTGGCTGTGACGTAACTGCAGCAACACTAGTTTGCATTGACAAACTTTCTCCTTTTTATGATCAATTTTACTGATTTCATAAACCATGATTGAGTTAATTTTATAATAAGTTGGAGAGCGCATGCCTTCAACATCCCCTTACAAATATTGGCTTTCTTTTCTACACAACAAAGTCTACTCTGCAAAGTAAAATTGATAACAAATATTTTATCTGTATACAACAAAACAAAACAAAATAATTTACACAAAGCGGTAGTACTTGCTCGTCCTTCATCTAAATCCAGCAATCAGGGTTAGGATGAAAGAGAACTTTCGACGATACTCCAACTTGTGACATTCAGATTGAAAAGCCGACGATGTAACACCTGCACCAATTGATCACCTTTGTATTTATGAACGCTTTTAGTTACAATATGTATGTGCAGCTATCATTTTCTCTGTTTTGTTGACACATCTGACAATATATCATGATGAACTAGATTCTTGCGAAAGCTATATACATGTATATATATATGTATATATATATATATATATATAAATATATATATATATATATATATATAAGTATAGTGTCAGATGTACGCCGTTTTTTTATTTTGCAAGTGAAATGAAACAACGGTCAAACTGATGTTGAGAACCTACCCGGATTGACACTTTACGTCATATGGAGCCTTTTACGTAGTACATGCAGGGTGCAAAATCTTTACATAAATTATTTACCTTATCTGGATTTTACAACATAGGAGGTATACGTTATAGGGTTGTCGGCGGTATTATGATTTATTACTAAGAAGTGTAAGAATGAATGAAGTGGGTCACGTGTGAGTCTTGCAGTTCAAGCAAACTTACAACTTGACATCACATAACTTAGTTATTTCTTCATCAAACAGAACCCTCTTGATAAACAAGTTTACTTTCAAATAAAAATATTATTTTATCATGCAAACCAGTTTTGATCTTTAAAACAATGGTGGCTCTTGTAAATATACCTTCATAAACGAGTACTGCATTAGATCCGCATGTGGTTCGTCCCCATCTGGTGTAAATCGCACCACCGGCTGCTTGTCCAGACTCCCCTTTTAAACCAGGTTCACCTGCTGGTCCTTCATGACCTTCAATACCGGGTCTACCAGAGTTTCCAACATCTCCTTAAAAACATGACATAAGTAGATCACAATAGCATTTGAACAGCCAAAACGCTGTTCTACTCAAAATTTTCAACAATTTACATATGATATTTGATGTGTGACTAGATAGTTAAGTTACAAAAAATGATAAGTTCTAAGTATAAAAACCAGCTTAAGTCATCAAAAACATTGAGTAAAATGAATATTAAATTACAAATAAACTTTGATCTAAATGAAATTAAGCATAATGATAATACTCAAGGATATAATTTTATTAGCCGAATGCTAGGCATTTCTTGGGTATTAAAAACAGCTTATAAACAGTGGCAGATAGTGTAGTTGCCAATGGCCAATTTAAGTAAAGTAGTGTTCATAATGCGAAGCTTACTAATAAGAGCCGTGACAGCAAGCTTTAGTGACATTGTGCGTAGCACAGAGTCGTTGTGAGTATTTCAACTCAGAAAAAGACTAGTATTGCCAAATGAATCTAAAGCATCCCATATAGCCTAATGAGTTAGCTTGTCAATCTGTGCCTAGCAGGTTTGGAGGTCAAACGCTCTGCCCTACGAGATTTTAATTGCTTAATTTCAACGGCCATAGCTGAACTGATATACAGACAAACTTTGAGATTTATACTTTATGTGTTTATCAATAGTAAGATATTTGATGAAAAAAAGAATAAAATAATTTCAAAATAGCTCAGCTTTACATCAAGTTGATGATGACTTGAAAAAATTAAATGTTTTCACTCGTCGCAAAGTATAAGTTATCAAATCTAAAACTTACTAATTAGCTTAAAGATTTATGTTAAATAATGAATATTTGTTACAAATATTTTAGTATGATTTTTATTTTAAAATTATGAGCAAAATTGCAAAAGTAAAGTACATAAAACTTATTCTTTTAATTTTCAATTAATTATACAGATTGGGAAGTGTTTTTTAAAAAGCATCAGCAGCTAACTAATCTGACCACTTTTTGGTAGTTTAATAGCGTATAAAAACTTATTACTGAATACTGATCAGTATGTGGGTTTTTTGAGTATTTAGTCACACCTTGACACAAATGCAGCACAGAAAAAGATTGTGAAAAGGATTTGGCTAGACTACTTAAGTTTCAGCAGCATACTTTATCAAAGTTTAATTCATTGGAAGCGGATAATAAGATACTGTTGACAAGCAGGTCTTTAGCTTTTTTAGATTTCTGCTCACAAATCAGACTTACAAACTCTGCCCATGGTAAGGTTTATCATAGAGTTTTACCTTTTTCCCCATCTCGACCAGGAATTCCATCTCGACCAGGAATTCCATCTCGACCAGGAACTCCATCTGCTCCATCTCTACCATCTCTACCTCCAACTCCCGGCGGTCCGGGAGGTCCAACTAAACAGACATACATGTGGTAAGTAAATTAGTTGTAATAGATACCTAAGGAAATCAATACAAGGTGAATATTAGTGAGGATTAGCTACAGAGATCATTGTTGGCTAAAATTTATCAACAAATGTTAATCAAATTCTTATCAAATTGTATTTTTGAAGCTGGTAAATCTTCTATAGATGTCTGCACCACCTGCTTACGGTTGTAAGGTTAGAGAGCCATAATATATAGTTAGCACTAAATCAATAAACTTTTAACATGGTTTTACATGTTTGGCAATATTTTTTCGAGGTTAAAACTTAGCATTTTAATTTTACATTAAACAAAAGGTTGTGATTTCTTTACAAAACATTGTTTTGTTTTGATTTTTGTTTAATTTATTGCTCCAAAATGAACAAGTACTACAGTTTTCTATGCAACACAATAAACATAAACATTTATTAATTATCACTCTTATCAGCATGCGGTCAATTGTTGGCCAAAGAGTACAACATCAAATATTTTAAGTAAAACAAACACATTGAAAAGAATTTGACTATAGTTATGCTAAGCGTTGATTACACCGATCACTTTCTAGAGTGATGAACAACAAACGCAAACTGTGGACAAGTGTTCTCTTACAAATTAGTAAATTACTGCCACATTATTAGCTTTTAATAAGGAATTGTCCAATTTTAACTTACATGTAGTGCTTTGCTTTGAATTCAAGTTAACCTTCAGAGTTTTTAGTTTTAACATTTTTAGCTGTGCTATTCTGTTTACAAAAGAGACAGAGTTATAAGAGCCAAATTGCACCCTAACATTATTCAGGTTGTTATTCAATATCAATTCTTACTCTGTGGAAGGCTAACTAATCTAAGAACACTAATTAACTATGTGTAAGAAAGTGAGATGTCTTTAACACTGTAAAAACATACCATAAAGTTGGTCACATTTGAAACAGTTTTCAAAAAAACTATTATAACTTGTTTAGCCTTTGACGTCTCTGGTCAATCAGAGCGTATAGCCAAACAAGTTACAAAAGATGAGAAGTATTCGCGTGGAACCATAGCTTAAAGTATTTGATACATAAAATGAAAGTATAATATAGTATCAATTAGTTACAAACTGTTCAATTAACCAAATGTGTAATTTAGAGTACGCCTCTATTGTTAAAAGAATATTTTTCGTGAGGTCTCATTATATCAAACAGATACATATTTGATACATTTGCATTTGAAGCTGATTCATGCAATTTGACACATACTCTGATGACCGTGATATCATTTTACCACCTAAAATTAAATAAAGTACTTACAATAGGCAGCGGTTCAAAGAACTTAGCAGCGAATTGAAACTAATATTAAATTGTTTTGCATACTAGCGCTGACATTTTTTTAACAAGAGCTATTCAGTACCAATATTTAGAAGAAAACAACATGTTGGTATTTGCTCATGCAGAATACAATCTTTTTCAATATTTGTAACAATGAACATTAAGAAACTAAGCAATCATACAATCATCATTATTGGTATGCTGGCAGTCTCGTGCATCGTAAAAGGTTGCCATATATGAAACACCATTATGTGCGCATTTATTCTATTATGCTTCAATGTGCTTGAGTAGCGCAGCTGGTAGTACACTTCACTGCAAAGCTGGGTAAGTCCGTTCAAGACTTCTGCTTAGCATTCGCTTTTTAGTGCTCCTAGCATAGTTTCAAACAGACGTACAGACACCGCTGGTGTTACGGTATAAATTATAGTAACGATTATTGTTAGTCTTTAGATTGGTTTCCTACCTTTTCCTTCCCAAGGATTGTTTCCTGTTGCAGCTTCTTTCATCTATAAAATTTAACAGCTGATATACATAGTTGTTTAGAGGCAAATTACCGCAAACTTTTTTATTATATCTAAACATATAAATGTATATGTATGTAAGTATAAATATAATATAAAAAAAATTGGTTCCTCGCCCCGGTTAACCTGTATGGGTGGTAGTCTCTGCTCTAACTTGGGTCTCCTAGCAGAGACCTGGGAGTTTGAGCACTCGCCTCAAGATCTTAGCTGTGATATTCATATATATATGTATATGTATGTGTATATATATATATATATATATATATATATATATATATATATATATATATATCTATATATATATATATATATATATATATATATATATATATATATATATATATATATATATATATATATATATATATATATATATATATACAAATATATATATACAAATATATATATATATACTTACATACATTTATATTTATATATTTACATATATATTGTGTATATACAAATATATATTTATGTAGATACTAGTCGTGCTACCCGGCGTGGCCCAGGCAATAAATTCAGCTTATAAAAATTGAGAGGTAATAAGAGTTGCTTGCCACTTGCTATTAGGCTGGCACATTTCCAATGGATAACTTGAGTAAGTTTACTAATAAGAGCTACTGCTACGCCATGGATTTGCGTCATAACCAAAATCGGTAGCTTATTTACCTCATCATAGCATCATATATTGCCTGGCAAATCTATCAAGCTTGTGTGGCTCAGTTAGTAAGGTGTCGGAATTGGAAACGGGATGTTCCGAGATTAAATGTTCTGCTTTACAATTTTTTATTGTAAGATTTTAATAGCTATAGCTAGAGAGGCACACATTTCAACATTGAGAATAATATATATATATATATATATATATATATATCAAAATAGTGTTAACTTTATACATTGATAGCTCTCAGATTAACCAATAAAAGCCTGATGTTGGCGTTATAGAACTAAAAATATGCTTACACAATAAATTATAATTGTTCTAAATAGTTTGTTTTTGAAACAACAATATCATAGCTATATATAAGAAATATACAGATAAGAATCGAAATTCATGTTGTAACTGCCCATTAGTGCTTATACAAAACCAAATAATATGAAAGATAAAACACAAACCAGACAAGAAGACTAGGCAACAATATGAAGTTGTGAGAATATACATGATATTATAAACCAATTGTCGGGTGGAAACCAACTCCGTTTACCGGAAAAATATTTAATTTGGATATGTAAATCACAGTGTTTACCTAGTGTTGCTCCTTTGGTTGGTTTATTATTTTTGTGTCTGTTATAACAATCATAATCTAGCATTGAAAAATCCGCTTTGCAGAGGGTGTGGTATCAATGCCTTAAGGCTTGAAAACAGTATGATATTTCAACTGATTGTAGTAATGAATACTTGTGACTACATTATTTACATCGGCTAAAATACTCCCATGTAAAACGCATAAGATTATTAACTGGCACGATTGATCATTAAGCTTAACATACTAATTATTAAGCTGTCTTAAAACTCCGTCATTGCTTTATTAAAGATTTTCACCTCAGCTTTTGAAGCACTCATAGGATTTACTCCAATTCATTGAGCAATTATTCTGTTACCAGTGCCATGCCTGGCATTTAGCTAGTGTGATGATAAAATTAAAACAGCATTAGCACTGTAGCAATGATGAGAGTTAGGACATTATAAAAAACAACCAAAGCATTGAATAGGCGCTACTCTGAATAATAACAATATTTTCGACGTAACTATATGGTAAATAATAACATTGGTGATTACTCTAAAGTAGTTTTAACTAAATAATATCTAAAATAAAACAAATCAAAATAGAAATATTAACACAATAAAGAAACCCAATAAATTGTTAAGTGCAAAATGAAAAAACAGCCATGAATAGACTGCATGGAGAATTTCACTACCTACTTTAATGAAAGTTCTTCACAGGAAAAACTAAAATATATTGGAGAACTAACTTCATCACAAAAACTACGTAAAATAGACTGATCTATAAACTCTATATCAACGACATTCAAGTAATGACTGTGAGAACTGTGTATAACTACATATAAAAAATCACACTTACAAATGTTTTAATAGAAGCAACAACTCCCTTCAGATCTTCAACATCTGCCATCAACTGAGCAATTTCTTCATTCACTTCCACAGGGTTGCAGTTACAGGTAGCTGCTAGCAGCATGGTGAGAAAAGGGAGACCAAGTGTTTTCATTTTGATTCTTCTCTAGAATGTTGGGTAATAAATCAATGAATCTTTTAGGAGAAAGATTACTGGTTCATATATAACAGATGTTTAAAAGAAAAACAAATAAGGCAAACTGTAAAGGTATGTAAAAGTCCCAAAACAGTTTTGCTAAATTACATCCATTTTAAGCTATATATTTTCTGATCTATGGAATCACCGTACTGACTAGTTTATTTGAAAATGTGCTTATATAAATCCCAAAAAAAATTTTACCTCTGCCCAGTTAGCTGTCTAATACACTCAATACAAAGGTAACTGACTGGCAACTTTATTTGTATGAGCTGTACATGTTTCATGCTTGAATGGTCCCTGTGCACAATCCCATTGAACCAGCAATTGAAAACTTTATTCAGGAGCTTTGGGTTATGAAAATGAATTTGCAAACTCCTCCCATAACAACCCAAACTGATATGTTATGATAACGATAACTCAAGATGACAGTGGCATGAAGATATTCACTTCCTGCTGCAGGTTGGCTAAATGTCGTGTCCTGACTTATTCAATAGTTTGCATGTGACAGAGGCGTCTCATACAATGTACACGTACAAGTTGCTATGAGGCGTTTCCACCAAATATGAATTTGTGTTTAGTGTTTCCCTGAATTATAATACACAATATGAAAAACTCATTGCAAATAGAAGTTTGTCTTGCAATTAAAAAGAAGCTAAACCAAACAGTGTACCACATCGTAACTATAAAATAATACAGTTTAATCGATCAAAGGCAACCAGTTGGTCTTATTCTGAATGAGTTGATTAAGTTTTCTGTTGTTGTATAAACTTTTAACTATTCACAAATTTTAATATTTCAGTTACCTCTTGAGTTTACCTTATTGACCAACAAAACCAACTACGAAAGTTTCTCACTATGACTAAAATTATATTATTAAATGATGAAGGTCAAACTTCAGTAAACGCTAGTTGATTTGAAAAAAAAATTGTTTTTTTTTGTGACTGCAAAAATATTCATACACTCTAGAGTAGCTTCATGGTAGAGAGAAATGTTAGCAATGTCTAGTTAGAGTTATTGAAAGTTACTACATATAAAATGATACTTGGCTTAACAGTTAGCAAAGTTTGAACGTTTTTGTCTATATAAGGTTTTGTTGTTACCTTAATTGATTGTTACCAATTGATTCAATTAAATACAAAACATGTGGTTCTTTCAAGGTATAATTTTAAAAAAGATTAAATAATGGAACGAATGAAACTCCTTTTTTATTTGTTTACAAGTGGGAAGCTAGATATGTCTGAACACATGTTATCAAAATATTTGAGCATTTTGTCAGCTTCTGAAAGTTTAATTTACTTTGAGCTGACATTAAACAAAATTTATAAGCTTGCGGTAATTAGCTGTCTCTACCTGCCGAATACAATACTTAAAAGATTTCCCAGCAATCCCTAAAATTCTAACTCTCTGCCATTTACAAGCATTACTTATACTTGTTAGTTTTGCAATACCCTTTGCCTTTTCTAATAAGTATACTCAATTTTTTATTAGCTGTACGGTCATACTGTTCATTGTTTCTTATTAACGTTAAAAGAAATTTAACATTTTTAATTTAGTGAAGTCCATAAAAATATGTACTGCTTCATGTAAACATTTTTGGCAACAAGCCTTGTACTTTGATTAAAATATGTGTAGATTTTTAACTTGTTTGCAGATTTAATTAATGGATCAAAGGTAACATATGGCTGAGAGCATTCATGGTACTAACAGCTCTATTTAGAGACTTTTGTCGGTATTGAAATACTTAATCTATAATATTGATGGTCATCATTTGCCCATCTATAAGTTTTTTCTGTCACAAAACACAGAGAATAAGTGTATACAGAATTATTTTAAAGTTTTATTATCTGGTCAATTAGCTCAGTCAGTTAGAACATCGAAATAATAAGCTGAATACTTCAGGTTCAAGCATTCTGTTAGCTAATACTTTAGAGTTCTCACCAACCGTATGTGTATAAGTTGATGGTCGCTAGACAGTTGGCACATTCAAAACAACTGCTATGGCAATAAAAATGCAAGGCCAAGCTGCATACCTTCATATTTAATTTTATCCTTACAGATAATTTAGTTTCGGTTCAGAATAACTTTTTATTAGGAACAAATCTGTTAGTTCTAGAAAATGAATCACAAATGAAGCTGTTTCAGATAAAGGCATTTACACTGAAAATTTTACACTGCTCAAAGGTGAACTATGGTTTCTACAATTTAAATACTCTATCAATTATATTTCTTTTTTTAATTACAATTTTTTCCTAAAAGAGAAAGTGGTGGTTATTATTAGTTCTATTTCTATAAACCTTAACAAAAACGTGTATGTGTGTGATCCTTTCTGCAATAAGTTTAGCATCCCTGTCTAATAAATCCTACCACTATAGTTGGTATAGCCAAAGTAACAGGAGACGAAATTTTATAGCCACATATAGTTAGCATATTAATGGACAGATTTCTAAAAAATATTAATCTAGATAAACAAGGATGAACCAATAGCGGCGAAGGACAGCTACTAGTTTGCCTCGTAAACTAAATTTAGAATTAGTTATGTATTGTATACTTAGTGGACCAATTACCAATAGGGTTTAAACATGATAACTAGATCACTCCAGTCACAACTAAATATAGATGCAATTAACTAAAATGACTATAAAAACACTTTTTGTTGATTCACAGACTAAGAACATATATACATGTAATAACATATATGTAGTTATATATTTATATATATACTAGTATATAATTATATATATACTAGGTGAAAGGTTGGCGTTGACCTCATAATAAAAGGTTTTTGGACAAAAAATAACTTCAATTTAACATATACAACGTTCTAACGTTTCTAACTTTTAAAGTTAATATCCTAAGAAATGGTTTTTCGTGCAGTTCTAATAAACTACGAGAAAAATTAATAAACTAGCTGTAAAGGCTTTCTAATGTTTTTCAAACCACTGAAATTTTTTAAAATTCACATCCTGCAAGAAGAGTTTTTGTGAAACCAATTACTAGGAAGAACAAAACTGTAAAGGGTTTGAAATGTAAATGTTAAACTATTAGCAACTAATGGCTAAAAATAGTTTGTTCTGCTACCATTACAATGAAAATTATTTTGTATAAAATTACATGATCTAATTTTTTTCAGTGTTGGCATCACAAGATGAAAGTATTTTATGGATTAGTATACAAGCCCATAAAGATTATCTAGTGCAAACAACTCCTGGTAAAATCATCAAAATCATCATTATTAAAAATTATTAACAAAACGCTATGTTAACCTTAGTAACTATAGTCACCTACGAAGACTTTTTTGTACTTTGTGGTCTTTAGTGGTTATGATCTGCCAGAAAATGGAACATTACTATTTACTGCGTTCAGTACGTACCATGAGCACTTCTTACCTTCGAAAATGATGTGTATAACATAAACACTGAACCTAAGTTGAATGAATTTAGCTTCCTAAACGCATACTTTAAAGAGGTTTTAGTATGTATTTTACTTAACTTTCAACTTTAAATTGAAATTTTCACCATAAGGAATAACGATGAACTTACATAGCAAGCAACATATATCTTTTATGCGTTGAATAGCATATCAACATTTTTTCGTTTTGTCGAAACCTGAACAGCCATCACCAAACTTTAATGTCGAAAGAAACTTTTGTTGATATCGTATGGTGTAAAACAAATTCACCTTAGTATGGCAAAGATGAAAAAGCATCGTGTTTCACATAATTGGGGGTAAAAAACGATTTGTTTAATAAAGGCATCAGAAATTGTGAGCGCAATGTATCAATTAATACACCATTAAGCATTTGCAACCAGGAAGTGGTATACATAAACAGTATACGGTAAGACCAATGTAATTGTAAGAACTTTGCAGATTTGTGGTTAAATGCACGTTTGCAAACTTGTGGTCGCAATTTCGTGAGTTCACATCCAACTCAATGCTAGCGTTTCATTCCACGACTTTAGTAGCTATGTAAAGACATGTAATGAAAAAGAACAGCATTGACAGGTGACATAGTTTAAGATTTAGATATATAGACTAGCGGTAGTACCCAGCTTTATATCAATTAATACTTTAATTAGCATGAGCAAATGGGAAAGGGTATTATACATGAACAGTATATGGTAGGACCAAAGGAATTGTAGGAACTGCATAGCCTTGTGGTTAGATGCCCGTTTATAAATTTGTGGTTGTGATCCTTGTGAGTTCTTTTTCAGCATGAAGCTAGTGTTTCAGCTCTAGATCTATATAGCTATATAAAGACATGTAATGAGAGACGAACTTTGACAACATATATATATATATATATATATATATATATATATATATATATATATATATATATATATATATATATATATATATATATATATATATATATATATATATATATACACACTTGTATATATGTAGATAGATACTCTTTTTTATAACTGTTGGAGTTTGAAGCACTGTTTTGTAAATTACATAATTTTACTACACCCAATTTGCAGTTTGTAAACTTTGCCAGAGCTCTTTGGGTTGATTTTTTATGTGCATCGTAACCCTGCCCAAAGTTTTGGTCTACGTCAATGCAAGTTGTTTGTCCTTTTTGCATTAACTATTTGAAATGAAATAGAAACTAGATACTTGTTTAACTGAGTTCAACTTGTTGAGAAATGCATGTCTAAAGTCAAACTTGCTTCTTACAATAAGTAGAGTTTGAACAGTCAATTGTTGAACCTTTGCTAAAATATTTATTGATAGTGAATTGGATGACATTTTCATGTTAGCATATGCATGTCTCTGAAATACAAATCTATGGATTACATTTACTAAAGTTGAAGATTTCAAAGAAGCTCGTGACATAGTTTTGAACAAAGGTATGTAATATCGAATATTGATCAAAGAACTGGAAATAGTTTGATTACCTGCTATTCGGTTACAAGCTTACTCAGCTGAGCTTCCAATCAAATGAACAAAGAAATACTTATCTAAGTAAGGATTTCAATCGATAAGCATTAAGGATCTAGCCTTAGTCAGCTGAGCTTCAGATCAAATGAACCAAGATATCTTTATCTAAGGAAACCTTTCAATAGAGGAGCATCTGTTGAAGGCATAATATTAATTAAAGATCGAATGCTAAAGGAAGCTAAATTCCTTACTACCACTAGATAACTTGCCCAGCAAAGTGTACCACAGCAGTAGATAGATTTGAGCAGTGCAATTTCTAAACGACATGACTAGTTGGTTTTACTTACCGAAAGCTCGCTGTTTGTTTTGTGACATTGAAGTATGCTAACAGCATAACTTTTAAAAAGTTGTTAAAAAGCATGAATACTTACAACGTTTGCTTCCTTTTTACAGGAAACAAGAAAATGATATCATGGCTAGTTGTACGGCTCAAAGTGAGGATATTCTTTTAGTGCTTAGTTTCTATTACTAATGACAATTGAAAACCTACTTAAATACGAGTTGCATTAATATTGGCAAATGACATGCTTTTTTTAGTTTCCCAAATGACTCATGTTGATTTTTGCTTGTATTTGGTCCCATATTTGCTGCATGGATGTTAATGTACTATATCATTCTGGAGTACCACTTGATAAGAGGGAATACACCATAGTTTTAAACTAATAGCAACTGTTAGTAAGATACATGAAATTTATCTTTCAAATTGCAGATAGACTTAGCTCAGTACATCGTGTTGAACACTCTCTATTAGCTTTACTTATTTACATGTAAACATATTTTAGATACTTATCTGCTTCAGCAGTATATATACATTTTGTATGTACATATATAATTGGCGATAAGCTTAGCTCAGTACATCGTGGTGAACACTCTTGATTAGCTTTACTTACTTACATGTAAACACATTTTAGATACTTATCTACTTTAGCAGTATGTATAAATGCCAAATATATAAATATATATAAATGTATATTTATGTAGCTACAGATTTTTCTATGTATTTATAACTAGATACATATATAGATATATTTAATAAAGGCATATATAGCAAACACATAACATATAAACAAAGTATATATCATATAGTGTAAGTATATACATTTAGAGTGTAAATATATATATATATATATATATATATATATATATATATATATATATATATATATATATATATATATATATATATATATATATATATATATATAGTGTAAATATATATATAGTGTGAATATATATATACTGTGAATATATATATATATCATAAACCAAAACACTGGTGGGAAGCTCCTGGTAAGATCAATGAAAATGACCGCGCTATTATCCTCTGGGACTTCTACATCCGGACTGACAAGCATGTCCTATCAAACCAACCAGATATAGTGGTGGTAGACAAGGAGAACAAAAAGGGCTACTATAATAGATATCACAGTACCCAGTGACTACAAAATAGCCACCAAAGAAAAAGAAAAGGTAGTGAAATATCTCCCTCTTAGAGAAGAGATTGAAAAATGCTGCGATGTAAGCACAACTGTAATTCTAGTAGTCATTGGGGCACTGGGTGCAATAACGCAGGCGCATAAAATTTGGCTTGCTCAGATACCGACAGCAATAAACTCAGGTGAATTGCAAAAAAGTGCGCTATTGAGAACAGCTAAGATCTTAAGGCAAGTGCTCAAACTCCCAGGTCTCTGGCAGGAGACCCGAGTTACAGCAGAAATTACTATCCATATGGGTTAACATGGGTGAAGAAACAATTATATATATATATATATATAGATATATATATATATATATATATATATATATATATATATATACATATATATATATATAAAACTATGTGTACTAAATAACTACAAGTTTTGTTAAAACATTTTATTACTTAAAGTTTTGTGTGATAAGCTTAACACACAAAACTTTAAGTAATATAGTGTGTTAACAAAACTAGTAGTTTTTTAGTACACATAGTTTTATATCAGCCCTGTTTTTACTCAATACATTGAGCACTCCTTTTACTAATGTGTATAAGTATAACTTATATATATATTCATGAAATTTATTTATATATATAAATAGCATGAATATATATATATGGCATATATATATATATATATATATATATATATATATGTACACGATATTTAGCATACATATAATATATATAACGGATACATGATATTTAGCATATATACAGCATAGGTATATACAGGTATATTAACTTATTTACACTATAATGTATGGAGATTAGTTAGCTGTTGTTAAGCAGTTGTTAATTTCAGATTACTTAGCTGTTTGAAAGCGTAGGTGTTGGCTGAAAAAGCTTTAAGTTAGATATATCCGCATTAAACATTAAATAATTACAGGATGTTTAAACACTGAAAATCAAACATAAAAACTACCATGAATTTTTAGTGTAAGTCAGATTATTTCCTGGAGAAGTTTTGCACAAGAACTTCCCTTCCTTTAAAATTATTTTCTATTTGGCAGTTGATATACTAAGTTTTCAAATTTTATTACTGCGGTTTGGTTCATCATGAAATTGCTTTTTTAATTTAGCAGACAAAATTATCAGAGTGATTTCGTGCTGTTCGACCAATGAAGGAGTCTTTCTACATCTGTCTGTCAACCTGATTTTACTTAATGCATATTGATTATTAGCAAGTATATGTATATAAATATTGGTGTTTGTATGTCTTTTATTGGTTTGTTTCTCTGTCATCTCTGTACCCAGTTTTAGGGATTAAATTCTAGCAAGGAAAAGTTTACATTGGACTGAAATCGAACTCACATTTATAAAATGCAAGTCTAGAAACAAATGTGGGTAACAATTGGGCTAAGCTGTTAGTATCACAAGCAAAGTTCTTATTTATGTTATTCTCAATTGCACACACTAAATATGCAATTTTCATTATTAATCAACATTATATTTTGTGTTTGTTTTTTTTTAAAGTTTTTCAAAAGTCATTTCACAATTTATTACTTCTTTTTTAATTTGTAGCTTTCTAATGTATCATTATAATTTCAAATGTGTAAGAACACTCCTAATTTTTATTCCCTTTAAAGAAAATTGCAAAATAGGTAAAAGCTAAGAACAGTACTTCTGGCACAGACTGTTGTATTACTTTGAGTAGCAGTTGTCTCTACATTCTCTTCGCTTGGTCGGACAAAGTACTTTCATGCGCTTTTCTGCTATACATTTGAACCAGTTTCAAAAAGTACTAGTATTGTCCATCAAAACTTTGAGCATATCTAACAGTTACTTGCTAATTATTTCACATTCAAACAACTTACTGTCTTTTTTTAATTTGTTTAACGGCACAAACCATTTACTCATGATATGAAGTTCAAAAGTTACAACGGTGAATGTTTAGTATATTAAAAAAAATTCTGTGCAAGGACCTTTTTATTACCCAGCAACGCTGGACATTTAGCTAGTACATTATAATGCTCAAAATTAACACTTCAACTCAATATGGTGGTGTGAATTTTGGTAAGGTCAATACTTTTTATGATGGATTTATTGTACTACAGAGAACGCTTGATTGTTTTTTTTCAAACTAAAATAGACAGCTTGACTTGTATCTACATACTCCTGTCATAGCAATCTTACCTGACACTTGGTGCATGGTAAGCTAGAAAATTAACTTGATATTTTAGCTTCTAGTTGTAAAAAACATGGCAAGGTAAGGGAAGTATGCAGTTGTAACTCAAGCCTATCACAACAACATTAGTACAATAGCAAATAAGAAAAAAATGTCATGTGTGAGAACTTTTTTCAAATATTCTAAGTATTTCTTGCAAAAGTTAAAACTTTTGACTCTTGTCTTGGTCAGGGTCATTCCAGCTGAATTAAAAACAGAATTGAGTAATTTGAAAAGTTTTAAACATGAATAAATGTCGCTTTGGTTGTCTGTGGTAATTTTTATTTAGTACCAGAAATGCTCTATTTTTTTACACTTTTAATTGCTATTCATAAACGTGGCAAAAACTACCAAAAAATGTGTTCAAACAAAATAGCAAACGCTTCATGATTGATATAAAGAAAAAACTATCATTATTTTGATGAAAACCATGTTATTAAGCCCTTATTAAAATAAATAAACACTCAGAACAACTACTTTTTGTTAGAATGCTGTCAAATATATAATCCTCGATACTCAGATTGTGTGAAGCCAGTTCAAAATCTACTTAATTTATTTAAACAAGATCGGCGTCAACACAATACAAAATTTGCCAATATGTAGTGTTTTTGCTAGAGAACGTTATAGCATTAGTGAACAAAAACAATCTGGCTATTTCATTCAAGTTGTGGGATTTCAATAATTTTATAGCTATGGCTGGGCAGACACGTAATGGGGACGACAATGACAACAGATGACAAACGTTAAGATTTACATACATGTATGTATATGGATATGAATATTTATATGTATTTATACACATATTTATACTTATATATATATATATATATATATATATATATATTTGTACACATACTAATATATAGGTTTATATATATACTCTGTTATAGAGTATATATATCGAGTATAAATACTTCATATACTCTCTTTATAACTTTTGTAGTATCAAGCACTATTTTGTAAACTACATCATTTTACTACGCCCACGACACGTTTTATCAGTTTTGCATTCGTGAGCGCTTTTGGTTCATTTGTCACGGTACAACGTAGCCCTGCCCACAGTGTTGTTCTATATCAATTGCAAGTTGTTTGTCCTATGTTTGCATTTATCATTTAAAGAAAATTTAAACTAGATAATGGTTTTGTTGAGTTCAGCATGTTGAGAAATGCATGTTTAAAGTCAAACTCGCTTCTTAAAGTATGTAGAGTTTAAAAAGTTAGTTGTTGAGTTTGCTAAAATCTTTATTGATGGAGAATAAGATGACACTTTTGTGTTATCATATGAATATCTCTGAAATACAAATCGGTAAATTACATTTACCGAAGTGGAAGATTTCAAAGAATCTCGTGACATAACTTTGTACCAAGGAATGCAATATTAAACTTGATCAAAGAACTGGAAAGAGTTTGATAACCTGCTATTTGAATACGTGCTTAGTCAGCGAAGCTTCAGATCAAATGAACAAAGATATACATATTTATGTTTATCAAAGGAAGCATTTCAATAGAGAAGCATCTGCTGAAGACATGATAATACTTAAAGATCGAATGTTACAGGAAGCTAAATCCTTCTACTAGCATAACTTGCCCAGCAAAGTGTACCAAACCAGTAGATGAGTGTGAGCACTGCAATTTCTAGATAGCATGAAACAAGAAAATGATATGTTGGCTGGCCCTATGGCTGAAAGTGAGGAAGGTATTTTGGTGCCTTTTTCTATTCCCAATGACAATTTAAGGCTTACTTAAATACCAATCGCATAACTTAGAAGAGGTACATGGTTAGTTTTCCACAACTGACTTGTGTTGATTGGTGCTGGTATTTGGTGCCATATTTGCTGCATGGCTGTTATTGCAATATATTTGTCTTTAAAGTACTACCTGATAAATAATAATACGCCATCCAGTTCAACTGGTAGCAACCAAAAGATACATGAGATTTTTCTTTTAAATTGCTGATTGACTCAGCTCTATACATTGTGTGGAACACTCTTGATTAGCTTTACTTAATTACATGTAAAAACCTTTTAGAAACTAATCTACTTCAGCAGTATATACAGATGCTAAACATATATATATATATATATATATTGTTATAAATGTTATAAATACGATATATAGTGTATATATATAATGTATATATTTTTTTTTTACCAAAAGGTAGGGAGTTTTAAGTTTCCTTTTCAGTTTAACTTGATGAAGGATAATAACCATAAAACTTTAAGTAGTAAATACTTTTTAAAGTTTACAGTTCCTAATACATTTTATATAAATGCTATGTTTTAACATTGAACATTCTGCTTCTAGTGAACTGCAACCTTCTTTATCAGTATACATGTATGTGTATATATGTAGATATAAATGCTAAATAAATATATGCTGAAAATAAATTATATATTTTTTGTATATATTTCTTCATATAAATTTTGTATATAGGCAGCGGAATCTAACCCCCTTGCCAGCTCTGAGCTGCATTGATGAAGCGTCAATAGCCGAGACAGTCCTGTCTGTAGCAATAGTATTTGCTCCCCTGCTTCAGTTTGGTTGACCTATCTGTGAGAGGTACGATACTTTTAACCTGCATGCATGGTTCATCACATTTATCGTTTGAGCACTATTGTGTAAGGACATTGGCTTTCTTGAAGTCTGTGATGCAACTTGGTATTTCACGGCAAAAAGTCAACTCTCATCGACAATGGGATTTATCTCCCTCACAGGCTTGAGTGTCACTGATGAGGTTTCAATACCATAAACTGTACAAACAGTACTGTTTAGGCTACATACAGTACTGGGCTACAAACAGTATTGTTATAGTTTTGTACAGTATATATCTATATAGCTACAAATGTACATATACATATTTATTGCTATATATAGCGTATATGGTCCTATAGCATAATTATACAGTCTATATACAAGCATGTTATATATATACAGCGTATATAAATAACATATATATAACAAATATTGTGTAAATAAATATATTTACGCTATATATATATATATTTATGCAATATTTATGAATATATAGGTATATATACATGCTCTATATAGGATACACATATCATATGTATAGCATATATATAGCACATGTATAGCTATATTGATTTATTTACCAGATAATGTATGGAGATTAGTTAGCTGTTGTTAAGCTGTTGTTAATTGCAGAGTAGTTAACTGTTGGAGAGCGTAGCTGCTGGTTGTTGGTTAAAAGATTTTTAGCACAACCCTCTTTTGAACAGAATTTTACAAGCATTGTTTAACTACCGCTTTTTGTAAGTAATGTTTTAGCTAATTACCAATGCTATGGCAATCCGTTTCAAGAATCACTTATGTTCCACTTATTATTAGTTTTTCCCTTTTTTGGTTCAACTGAAACTATCAGATTTGGCCTAGACAAAACTAATCTGACAAAAAATTGTCAGTTTATTGATATATCTAAACTAAATACTTTATATTTTATATATGTTTATATCCGCACTAAAAATAAAATAATTACACTCTGTTTAAACACTGAAAAATAAAGATACAAACTACTCTGAAATTATAGTGTAGCTCAGATTATCTCCTTGGGAGGTTGTACAAAATACTTTTACTTGCCATAAGAAAATTTATTATTTGGCAGTCGATATAAAAAGTTTTAAAATGTTATTATTATGGTTTGGCTCGCCGTGAAGTCTGTTTTTTTATTTCTGCAGACAAAAGGGTAAGAGCAATTTCATACAGTTAGACCAATGTTGGAGTTGTCGTACACCTGTCTGAAAACCTAATTTTACCTATAACATCTTGATTAATAGCAAGACTATGCATATAAATCCTGGTGTTCGTATGTATATCTGTCATCTGTGTGTCCAGTTATAGTAATTAAAATCTAGCAATGAAAAATTAAAGTTGGACCAGAATTGAACTCACATTTCTAAATTGCAAGTCAGCAAACAAGCGCGTGGAACAACTAGGCTAGGGTGTTTGTATCTCAAATATCTCATTTCTCTTATTTCTAATTACAAACACTAAATATGTACTTTTAATTATTTATAAACATTACTTTTTCTGTTTGTTTTTTGAAGTTTTCCTAAAGTCATTTTAAATTATTTTACTTATTTTTAAATTTGTAGTTTTCTAACAAAACATTTTATTTTCAAATGTGTTGTGCCACTCCGATTTTTGATTCCTTTTAAGGATAATCTTTAAATAAGTAAAAGCTAAAGACTTTTGGCTCAAACTGATGCATTATTTTGAGTAGCAATTGCCTCCACATTCTCTATCTACTCGGTCAGACAAAGTACCTTCATGCGCTTTGCTATTATGGATTGGTACCAGTGTTAAGAAATACCATTGTCGTCCATCAAAACTTTGAGCATATCTAACAATTACTTGCTAATTATTTCACACTTAAACACTCATACAAATTCTTCTTTTTCTTAATTTTTCTGAACTGCACCAACTTCTTTTCTCATGAGATTATATTAAAAATCACAGCGGTAAATCTTGTTCATATTATAAATATTTTCGGTACAAATACTTTTTTATGCTAGGCAATGCTGGGCAGTTTGCTAATTCATTATAATGCTTAAACATAACATTTCAAATCATAATAGTGGGGTGGTTTTTGTTAAAGAAAATCTTTTTTGAGTCGCTTTTGTTATAATAGATGGAATGCATTGCCTCTCTTGAAAACTAATATAGACATTTTAAAGTGTATGAACGCATTTCTGCCATAAAAATCTTACCTGACACTTGGCGCATAAAAAGCTAGAAAAAACTGAAATCTTTCCTTAAAATATTCTAAGTAGTTCTTACAAGAGTTGAAAACTTTGGACTCCTGTTTTGGTCTGGAACATTCTTGCTGACTTTAAAACAGAATTGAGTGATTTGATAAATTCTAGGCATTAATATTAATCATTTTGTTTGTTTTTGTAAATTTTTGGTTTGATGACGGACAATCTCTATTTTTTCATACCCTTCATAGTGATTTATGCAAAATTGCAAAAGAAACCAACACAAAAATTGTTTGAGCAAAGTAATAGACGCTTTATGATTGATATAAACATAAGGAAAAACCTAACGATATTTTTCTATAAATCCTATTAATAAGCCCTTATTTAAATATTAAAACATTAAGAGCAATCACCTTTTGTTAGAATGCTGCCAAATGTTTACTGCTCTATATTTAATTTGTGTGAAGCCAGTTATAATGATCGTTAATGTTTTTGAAGAATGTTGGTGTCCACAAAATAACAACTTTGCCAAAATTTGTTTTGGTGTTTTACCAAGTGCATTCTATAGTATTGGTGAGAATATACATTCTGGGTATTTCTTTCAATCTGGGAGAGTTTGTTACTCTTGAAAAATATTAGCAAATATTGCAAATATTAAACACTTACCCAGACACGCACACATTCACTCGCACCACGAATAAATTCTAAATATATGTATGTCACAAAATGTCCTCCTACTCAAAACGATCAATGCACACTGCAAACAATTAAACATACATGTAATTGAATTTCAACTTTATGATGAAGTTAGAGAATGACATTTACCAACTCCAAAAACTCTATGCATTTAAACTGTTATTTAACGGGGCATTTTACTGTATAAGGTTTGTCTGGCTAATTGAACAACTGAAGTTGTTTCCCCAACTTGGTGGTGACTCTTTTTGCAAGGTATGACAATTCTAAAAAGTAAATTTAAAATCCCTAACAGAAATGTTAGTATGTATTTCACTTCACTACAGTATTTGAGATCTTTGAGAGTTTTACAATCTGATAGACCCACCATTAGCAAAGCCAAAAAAGCTAGTGCACAGTTTTTATGGTATTTCCTAAGAGCAAGTACCAACCTTGTTGCTTGTTAAGAGTGAAAAACATGCTTGTCAGAATTAAAGCCAGTATATTGCTGATTCTTTATATTCAACGGATGTTTATGTAATAGAGCACTCATTTGGCCATCAAATACTTCAAACTAAGTCATTGGCATAGTTTCTCTGCACAAAGTATTCTACTTTCAAATTTACTTTAAAATCTACATAACGAAATGAGCTGAAAGATAACAAGAGTTTGATACTTCCAACCTCAAATTACTTTATTTTATTGTATATTTACCTGTGAATTTTAATTGACTTTTATGCAAATTGTTTTATATGTTTTCAAAAAACTTGCCAACAAAACTAAGACAGTTTTAAAAAGGTTTTTACATATAATAATTTTGACAAGAAAATTGAAAGTATTTTTAGGACTATTGAGGTCGTTGATCAATAACTTAATTTTCTTTACCAAAACAAACGTTAGCCTGCTTTCTATTTTAATGCAAATTTCTACCATGAAACCTACATATTGATGTTCAGCAGAAATTTTTGGTGCTTTTGCTGCCATATTTATTACGAGTTGTTAAGGCGTCGTTACAATACACATAATTATTTGGGATTTGCATTAAGGTAACAGAATAGTTACAGATAGTCATAGTTATTGCAGTTAATAGTAATCATAGTCATAAATGCACATAAGATAAATGTTAAGGCCTGCATGGGACCTATTACTACAAAGAACCATTAGCCTGAAAACCGGCGGCAAACATGCTAACATGGATCTGCACACTGCATAAAAACACATGCACACATTTGTACACACACCTGTACACACACGCACGCACCCTCACACCCCTAAACACAGACCTACACACCTCACTGCATGAACTACTGTACACACTACTCTACACACACACCCGCACAAGCGCACACGCACCTGCACACGCGCCTACACAGGCACCTGCACAGGCACCCGCACAGGCATCCGCACAGGCATCCTCACAAGCATCTCCACATACCCCTGCAAACTCCCTTGCGCACACACACAGCCGCACGCACACACATATGCATAGACATACATGCACGCCAAGGACACACCCATGCATCTATGTGCACACTTGCAGATGTACACATAAGTTTACACACATATTTGCACAATCACACGCATGCACACAAATGTGTGCACACGCTGTGTAGGAGCTTGTATATACACAAAAATGTACATAAGAGGTTCAATAACACACGCATCCAGACACAGACACATACGCACGCAGGTGGAAGTGTGCACATTTGTGCTCAAAAGTATCCACACATTCACACACATATGCATGCACAATTACATGCTTGCAAATGGCACCAACACCTAAACATATGCACACGCTTTGATTCCTACTCAGACGCGTGTGTTCGGGTTATGGAAAGAGATTTGCAAGCCCTATCAATAACGTCCACACATAAACCCTATATATTATATATACTATATATACACTATATATTTATATATATATATATATATATATATATATATATATATATATATATATATATATATATATATATATATATATACTGATGAAGAAGAAGGTTGCAGTTCACTAGAAGAGAGTGCTCAATATTAAAATAGAGCATTTATATAAACTATATTAAGAACTGAAAACTTTTAAAACATTTTACAACTTAAAGTTTCATGGTTGCTACCATTCATCAGGTAAAATTAAAATGATTTGAAGCTCATATGACTGTACGTAAAAACACATCGAGTAGCTTAACGATAAAGGCCAGCTACATATACGGTAATACAACAATTTAATTGGTTCATGTCACAGCATTGCAAATTAAGTGCTTATTTGAATGTCTGCACTTTGACACAAGCTCGTTTCTTGAGTTTAAGCTTGCAAGCTCAGGTTTATATAAAATGAAGTATTTCTTCCAAATACACAAATTACAGCGTTTACTGGTCTTATTGTAACTACTCGCTTTTTTCAATACTCTCCACTTGATGTCGTACTGGATGGATCGATCTTTAAGCTGCCATATATAATTACTTAGTTCTGTTGAAGTTCGTTTTGATGGATTGTGGAAGCTGCTACGATGGTTGTAATATCTTTTCTTGAATGAGCCCTCTGTCAAGCCAACATATGTCTGTTTGGTAGCATTATGTTCTTTGGCCATAACTGTAGCCTGATAGATGACGGAACTGGACAAACATGCATTTGGCAGTGGACACGTACTTTTATCTCGACAGTTGCATGTTGCTGTTGGCTTTTCGTTTGATAGCTGCGCTTTGTTGTTATTTGTAATAATCTGTCCAATATTCTTCATGCAGCTATAGCTAAGTTTTAAATTGTTTCTATTAAATATCGAATAGAGTTTGTGATCTTTGGGAAATTCTTCAATCAGAGCTCTGAAGAAAAGCTTTCCTATATTGGTGGCAACATTTTTAGAGAAAGGGGGGTTATACCAAAGTATATTTCTCCTGCGTTTGCTTCTGGTGTTATGCGATGTTATATTCTCACTAAATGTCAGTTTATGATGGTATCCACTTCTATTAAGGGCTTCTTGGTGCTCTTTTGTATTTTGTCTAAATATATCTTGATTTGATGATATTGCGGAGAGGCGCAGGTTGACTGATGCTGGAATGTTTTTGATGATGGAAGGTGGATGGTTAGATCTTGTGTGCACGTATCTAGGCACATTATTAGGCTTGCTGAAGGGTCTATATAATTCATTCTGTAGATCTAACGATATATCCAAAAAGTCAACGGTGCTTTTATTTGCATCTACAGATATTTTCAGCCCATATCGATGGAATAATGTGCACAGATTTTTCTTGAGCTTCTCAGTCTGTTTAGGAGTTGCTCTCACTACGCCAAGTCCATCATCTCGGTATAATCCAAAAGTCTCTTTTGTGATTTGGTTTATCTGATGTAACATAAAGCAGCCAACCAGTTCACATATTTCTGCTCCATCATAGGAGCCCATAGCCACATCGAAGCAGTCTGCATGTCCTGATTTCCCCCATGCTTCATGATCACTATATAGCAGGGTCTTTTTGGTGTGCAAGATTATTCTGCGCTCATCAGATGTTATAGTCTCGTAGTTAGTAGCAAAGTCTAAAGCTAGAGATAGAAGGTCAATAGATATGGAGGGGTAGAACTCAACAACATCAAAAGATAGAAATCTACACTCTTTCTTATTAGGAATAGCATTGAACCATGTGATTACGTCATGTGTGTTCTTCCATTGATTTATGCTGATGGCGCTATTTATTTTAAAGTTTATGCGTTCTACTATGTTCTTGCTTATGATGCCAAGTTCGTTCTTAGTAGGGTTGATTAGGCGGCAAGATGGTTTAGATGCAAAACTCGCCTTGTGGTCTTTTAAAGTGATAAAGGCATCATTGGTTGCCAATGAGTCTATCCTGTCACTGATGTTAAGAGAATCAGCTATCTCCATTGTTTCTCTCGTGATGGAGGATATAGTGGTATTATCGACCTTGCTATAAGACTTGGTAATACTGTTTTTGAGAAGATCATTGTAAGTGTTGGTATCCAGCTTGTAGTAGTTAGTTGTTTTGTCTGCAGGTACTAGAATGGTATTGACATTCTTTGCATGTTGTTTAATGTCAGACTGCATCTTCCTTAAAAAATTATCCTTTAATTTCTTGAACTTGATGTGTTTGATTATGTTGAGTAGACGAGTCTCAAATTTGCTGGTTTCTGGAATCACTGGTGGTGTCTTTCTGGACTTAAAGCCGTAGGTTTCCTTGTCTTCTGATGTTATGTTCGGGTTTAAATAGAAGAAGGCTTTCCATCTCATACGTCTACAAAACTGCTCAGTTTTCTCAATGAGTTTCCTGATATACTCGTCCTCTGATGGTATCGGAATGTTCTTATCTGAGTAGTCAAAGTTTATTCGTTCCATTGCTAGTGATCGCTAAAAGTGCTCAACTAAAAAGGAGCGTGTATACTGATGAAGAAGAAGGTTGCAGTTCACTAGAAGAGAGTGCTCAATATTAAAATAGAGCATTTATATAAACTATATTAAGAACTGAAAACTTTTAAAACATTTTACAACTTAAAGTTTCATGGTTGCTACCATTCATCAGGTAAAATTAAAATGATTTGAAGCTCATATGACTGTACGTAAAAACACATCGAGTAGCTTAACGATAAAGGCCAGCTACATATACGGTAATACAACAATTTAATTGGTTCATGTCACAGCATTGCAAATTAAGTGCTTATTTGAATGTCTGCACTTTGACACAAGCTCGTTTCTTGAGTTTAAGCTTGCAAGCTCAGGTTTATATAAAATGAAGTATTTCTCCCAAATACACAAATTACAGCGTTTACTGGTCTTATTGTAACTACTCGCTTTTTTCAATACTCTCCACTTGATGTCGTACTGGATGGATCGATCTTTAAGCTGCCATATATAATTACTTAGTTCTGTTGAAGTTCGTTTTGATGGATTGTGGAAGCTGCTACGATGGTTGTAATATCTTTTCTTGAATGAGCCCTCTGTCAAGCCAACATATGTCTGTTTGGTAGCATTATGTTCTTTGGCCATAACTGTAGCCTGATAGATGACGGAACTGGACAAACATGCATTTGGCAGTGGACACGTACTTTTATCTCGACAGTTGCATGTTGCTGTTGGCTTTTCGTTTGATAGCTGCGCTTTGTTGTTATTTGTAATAATCTGTCCAATATTCTTCATGCAGCTATAGCTAAGTTTTAAATTGTTTCTATTAAATATCGAATAGAGTTTGTGATCTTTGGGAAATTCTTCAATCAGAGCTCTGAAGAAAAGCTTTCCTATATTGGTGGCAACATTTTTAGAGAAAGGGGGGTTATACCAAAGTATATTTCTCCTGCGTTTGCTTCTGGTGTTATGCGATGTTATATTCTCACTAAATGTCAGTTTATGATGGTATCCACTTCTATTAAGGGCTTCTTGGTGCTCTTTTGTATTTTGTCTAAATATATCTTGATTTGATGATATTGCGGAGAGGCGCAGGTTGACTGATGCTGGAATGTTTTTGATGATGGAAGGTGGATGGTTAGATCTTGTGTGCACGTATCTAGGCACATTATTAGGCTTGCTGAAGGGTCTATATAATTCATTCTGTAGATCTAACGATATATCCAAAAAGTCAACGGTGCTTTTATTTGCATCTACAGATATTTTCAGCCCATATCGATGGAATAATGTGCACAGATTTTTCTTGAGCTTCTCAGTCTGTTTAGGAGTTGCTCTCACTACGCCAAGTCCATCATCTCGGTATAATCCAAAAGTCTCTTTTGTGATTTGGTTTATCTGATGTAACATAAAGCAGCCAACCAGTTCACATATTTCTGCTCCATCATAGGAGCCCATAGCCACATCGAAGCAGTCTGCATGTCCTGATTTCCCCCATGCTTCATGATCACTATATAGCAGGGTCTTTTTGGTGTGCAAGATTATTCTGCGCTCATCAGATGTTATAGTCTCGTAGTTAGTAGCAAAGTCTAAAGCTAGAGATAGAAGGTCAATAGATATGGAGGGGTAGAACTCAACAACATCAAAAGATAGAAATCTACACTCTTTCTTATTAGGAATAGCATTGAATCATGTGATTACGTCATGTGTGTTCTTCCATTGATTTATGCTGATGGCGCTATTTATTTTAAAGTTCATGCGTTCTACTATGTTCTTGCTTATGATGCCAAGTTCGTTCTTAGTAGGGTTGATTAGGCGGCAAGATGGTTTAGATGCAAAACTCGCCTTGTGGTCTTTTAAAGTGATAAAGGCATCATTGGTTGCCAATGAGTCTATCCTGTCACTGATGTTAAGAGAATCAGCTATCTCCATTGTTTCTCTCGTGATGGAGGATATAGTGGTATTATCGACCTTGCTATAAGACTTGGTAATACTGTTTTTGAGAAGATCATTGTAAGTGTTGGTATCCAGCTTGTAGTAGTTAGTTGTTTTGTCTGCAGGTACTAGAATGGTATTGACATTCTTTGCATGTTGTTTAATGTCAGACTGCATCTTCCTTAAAAAATTATCCTTTAATTTCTTGAACTTGATGTAATTGATTATGTTGAGTAGACGAGTCTCAAATTTGCTGGTTTCTGGAATCACTGGTGGTGTCTTTCTGGACTTAAAGCCGTAGGTTTCCTTGTCTTCTGATGTTATGTTCGGGTTTAAATAGAAGAAGGCTTTCCATCTCATACGTCTACAAAACTGCTCAGTTTTCTCAATGAGTTTCCTGATATACTCGTCCTCTGATGGTATCGGAATGTTCTTATCTGAGTAGTCAAAGTTTATTCGTTCCATTGCTAGTGATCGCTAAAAGTGCTCAACTAAAAAGGAGCGTGTATACTGATGAAGAAGAAGGTTGCAGTTCACTAGAAGAGAGTGCTCAATATTAAAATAGAGCATTTATATAAACTATATTAAGAACTGAAAACTTTTAAAACATTTTACAACTTAAAGTTTCATGGTTGCTACCATTCATCAGGTAAAATTAAAATGATTTGAAGCTCATATGACTGTACGTAAAAACACATCGAGTAGCTTAACGATAAAGGCCAGCTACATATACGGTAATACAACAATTTAATTGGTTCATGTCACAGCATTGCAAATTAAGTGCTTATTTGAATGTCTGCACTTTGACACAAGCTCGTTTCTTGAGTTTAAGCTTGCAAGCTCAGGTTTATATAAAATGAAGTATTTCTCCCAAATACACAAATTACAGCGTTTACTGGTCTTATTGTAACTACTCGCTTTTTTCAATACTCTCCACTTGATGTCGTACTGGATGGATCGATCTTTAAGCTGCCATATATAATTACTTAGTTCTGTTGAAGTTCGTTTTGATGGATTGTGGAAGCTGCTACGATGGTTGTAATATCTTTTCTTGAATGAGCCCTCTGTCAAGCCAACATATGTCTGTTTGGTAGCATTATGTTCTTTGGCCATAACTGTAAATTATGGCTGTAATTTAACGCTGTAATTTGTGTATTTGGGAGAAATACTTCATTTTATATAAACCTGAGCTTGCAAGCTTAAACTCAAGAAACGAGCTTGTGTCAAAGTGCAGACATTCAAATAAGCACTTAATTTGCAATGCTGTGACATGAACCAATTAAATTGTTGTATTACCGTATATGTAGCTGGCCTTTATCGTTAAGCTACTCGATGTGTTTTTACGTACAGTCATATGAGCTTCAAATCATTTTAATTTTACCTGATGAATGGTAGCAACCATGAAACTTTAAGTTGTAAAATGTTTTAAAAGTTTTCAGTTCTTAATATAGTTTATATATATATATATATATATATATATATATATATAATGTCACTGGAAGTAAGGATGAATATAAAGCAAAAGAAAAGTGAGACCTTTCGGCATATAAAAGTGTAGCGCATTGATAGCTAAGGCAATTTTTATAGCGCAAATATGGTGTGTTTTCTGGGTATTTGGCATCCAAGACAGCACCTTTAAATTAAAACCAAATGAGAGCAACACAGATGTTTTTACAATGGAATTGCAGCACCATCTAGTAGTGTGGCACTGCGCAATCGCTGTATAGAAACTTAACAAATCTCTACTATACTTAGAATTCTCTATTGCTGATAAGAGGATCTGTGCTTTCCAGGAGACCAGTAGCAGAAGACTGAAAGTAATTTATACTCTTATTAAACAGTTGCCATGTTTTTATGTTCATCACTGTTATTTAGACAGTTTTATCCTGACAACAATAAAAATGTGGCTATGAAATCATTTTACGTATTTGTTTTACCACATATCTACCCTAATTTGAACACGTATTTCAGTGATCTCTTAGAGGCAGAAAATTAAATGGAGGCACGTGCCAGAGTTACAAACCTAAAATATGAATTAATATTTTTTGCCTCTATGCTCTCTCTCCTCAGTTCTGAGAGACTTGAACTACTATGTGTATTAATTTGTTCACAGTGCTATGTTTTGAAGAAGAAAGACAATAATATAGAGTTGAATGCTAGAATTGAATGAAAATGGATGTAAACTTACTTTGAGAATAAGATAAATTTTTCCGACTGACATGTCGAAGCTTCTTTTGATTTGTTTGTAAGCATCATAGATTTCTGGAACTACCAAGATGCAACATGACTCTCACCGTTTTGTGTGTCTGTGTCATCGTGGGGTTTGGGTATACATTAATGTGTTTTGGTTAATTAAGGAAGCATATGTATCGCACCCACAACAAACAAAGGTTACAATCTAAAATTATGTGTAACTTAGTATTATATAAACTTTAGCAGCCATCTGATGAATAGTCTTTAGTCCGTTTCAACAACTTAAAAAAAGAAAGTTTGAACATAAACCATGAACAATACATGCAGGAGAAGACAAACTCAAAAAAACTAACACGTATATTTCTGGAAAACTTGGCAAGCGGAACATGCAGCAAAGATGTTTATAGGATCTTATTGGCTGATCAGTCATAAGCTACTGTTACACCGGTTAGCTTGACTAAAGTAGCCTTAGAAAATTGTGGTATAATCTATTGGATTATTCCTTCAACCCAAAAATTATGGGAGAACTCAAGTGAAGACCATCATAGTTCATGATCATACATCAACATTAGAATAGGAACCAGCTTATATCAATATTTGCTCTAAATAGTATTTTCTATTACAATTATTTTATATTACTATTCATAGCTAAACAACCGTTTAACAGAGGAGGGCTTAAAGCTGTGCTCTCAGTTAATCTCAAAATAGACTGTTTCTCTTTTGGTCTAAAGTATTTAGTTTCTTTACAGCCATTTAATATCACTCATCCTCAGTCAAACTGCACACGTTATGAATTGAGTTTTTAAAATAATAAAGTCAAAAGCACTTGGCAAGAGAAGATAAATCTTACAGCCTAACTGATTTTTTTGGAACTTCAAGAGTTTACTGATATTGTAGACCAAAATTGCTTCACCAGGAAACTCTCCATCTTTGTATAGGGATAAAAATTGTGCTATATTCACCTACAGATGTTTATGTAGGTGAATACAGGTTTCTTTCTGTATCCACATGATCTTCTTGTAAATGATCACATTTATAGTTTTACTAGATCTGACCATTATGTGATTGCTTAGCAATCAGTTTTCTATAAATCCTATTTTCTGAAACAAAGGTTGTGCTGCACTGGAGACAAAGTGGGAGGCATTGTAAATGACGAGAGTTTGTGACAGGGAGTACAAAATTCTATCAAGTGTAATCGAAGTAAAAGCAACAAACCACACAATAGGTTTTCGTGTACCTCTTTTATTATTTATACGTTAGAACGTTTAACAAAATTGATTGTTGCAATATTATGATGATACAATTCAAGTTAGCACACGATGCTAAAACCAAGTATTAGTTATCACAAAAACAGCAAATATAAATCTTGAACATTTGGTGGCCTTGTGCTTGCGTTTTTCAAAGCTGTACTGATCGTTCTCCGTTTAGCTTGTACGTTTGCTCAAAACTGTAAACAGAATTCTTTACTATAATTTAGTTTATGTTTGTTAATCACAGAAACAGCAAAGCAGAAAATCGCATTAATTAGCAATCAAAAACTTTTTTTTTACTTGTGTATGAAACTAATTATTTAAAATTTTATGAGAGAAAATTAGTTTAAGATTGTATCGCAAAGTAAATTTTCGTCTCAGACAAACATACGGAGTTTTAATCATTAAATATTATATATCAACAACCAAATGCCCAATTGTTATACAACTGCAAATTTAAATTTTAGAACAATTAGGGACCTTGAACTTGCTGTCACTCATCTCTGTATTAAGCTTATATAATGTTGGTACAATAAATGTAGAAAACTTTTTATGCGCAGCTTTAGTAACATTTAAAGAGTTTGATGAAGACATGATAAAAAAAGAATTATTTTTGAACTATTTCAAGAGTGGACCTATATTATAATATCTGAAAAAGTCAATTGACCCAGTCTACTAGAGATACACTAAATATTGTAAAAAAACCTAAAGAGCACAATGAGATTACTAAAAAATCTCACACATGAAAGAACAAATAGTATGTAAAATTCCTGTACAGGCAATTAACAACAGTTTGGTAAAATCAACTTATATTACAGGCTGTTGTTGAGTTAAATAAATCAGAAAGTTCGATTGAATAGAATGTCAATGTAAAGAACTAAACATAACCATGGCATTCAACAGCCTATGTAAAGAGACTCTGCAGAAATGAGACCAGAAAATGCTCAAAAATTTGATAGGTTTTATTACTAATAATCTTATAAACTGGAATTAACTAATTGCTATCTTATTAGATATCTTGTTAGATGTCTATCTTTCACGAGCTTGGCTTCCATTTACGGCTGTAGTATGTTTAGCAAATATGGGTTTAGTAAATAAAAGACAATAAATTGCAAAGAAAAAAGTTGTCGAACCTTTTTAAATAGAATTGTGCAGCCCTGTGTATGTTAAACAGCTTTAGAAAAAATGATCAACTCTGCATCAGTATTGTACCTGAAAAGAAGGGAACAGTATTGACTGTTATTTATAGACAGGAGAAAGAACAATGCTTATATAGTAGACTCTCTTACAAAGTAAATAATTTGTTCCAGAAACATTTACGTTATGGGATTTAACGTCCAAGTAACACTGAAATACAAATAATTTTCCTAAGCTGTTTTAGATCTTTCCAAAATCACCCATTTAGACATACAAAAAAAACAAACTAGATTTTTTTCAATTCGTGGTCTGTATCGTAATTGCAGCAATATTAGTTTGCATCAAAACTTTTTTCCTTTTTATGATCAATCTCAACGGTTATATAGACCATGATTGACATAATTTTTGCAATAATTTAATGGAGATTGTACATCTTCAACATTTATTTCTCTAACAGCAAACTCTATTCTGCAAAGTAAAAGTAGTAACAAATATTTTAGATATCTACAATAAAGACATTTATTTATAACAGTTTGCTTATTTCTCTAACAGCAAAGTTTGTTATGCAAAGTAAAAGTTATAAGAAATATTTTAGATGTCTACAGTAAAAATAAACAACAAAAGGTTTTTGCTATAAAAAAGCAGTAACACCTGTCCGTCGTCTATCTGTATCCAAAAATCAAAGTTAAGATAAAAAATATCTTCTGTTGCTTCTCAAACTCGTAATAATCAGTTTGATAGATTGATACTGCAACACCCATACCAATTAATCGCCTTTGTATTTATGAACAATTACACATTTATTCGATTCTCTGTTTTGTCAAAACATCTGACGATCTAGCATGACAAAATCGAATGCCGCGAAAGTTATATATATAGTAGTTATAACCCTATGTGTATGTCTTTTTTTGCAAGTTTGGCAAGATAATAAACATTCAAATTAAATTTGGGAGTTTTCTTTCCTTCACACTTTGCATTATATAGAATTTTCTATTTAGTACTAAACAAAATCAGTACTTGACATAAATCCTTAAGTTATCTGAAATTTACGTCGTAGAAGGTATGCGTTATAAGAGGTATATGTTATAGGAGCATATGTTGTATTAACAAAAGCAAAAAATACAGACATTAAGGTGAAGTAATATCAGTCACATTTATTTTTCTGGAAAAGAAATGGGGAGATACTGGACTAAACATAGCAGATATGGTGAGTAGGTAGAAAAGTCAGCTAAAACTAGCACTTTGAAGTTGCAAGAGAAAAAGCTAATGAGTACAAAAAGTCGTTATGACTGTAAATTGTTGGTCAAGGAGTCACCACAGTATTAGGCACCTGCAACTCATATGATACACTCGGAAGGGAGTTTAGAAGTCTCTGAAGACTATGTTGAGATTTTGCAGTAGTGCATGACCAGCCTATAAACAGAAAAGAATAAATGCTAAGCAATCTGGAGAGATATAATGACCAGAAAAGGGGCAAAATAAAATGAATGATAAGATGAATAAGAACCTGAACCAAACTGATAAAAAGAGATACTTGTAGTAAGCTAACCCCTGTCTAAAATATCTGCTCATAAAACACATTAAACTCCCCATTAAAGATGGCTCTATCAGTCACTTTATTTCATACAGTCAGGTTCGATATTTCTATAAACGGAGGTAAAGAGAAAGAAGGGTACATCTTCAAATATTATGTTTTTAAATACACCTGACACCTTAAGAGCCGTAGCTCAAATTTATTAGCTCAGCAACCAAAGCACTTAAACGACCTTTTATTGAAAGAAAATCACTCATGAGTTTTAATATCACTGTCAACAAAAAGTGTGGAAAGCAAAGACCTGCTAAAGCATGAAATTACTGCCGCAGTAAAGCATTTTATCGTTATAATAAGATAACATAAGTTACCATGCAATGGAAAATAACTCCTGCTTTTATCTATGAAGTGTTACTGCATGAACAAAACCGTCTTAGTGATACAAATCTTTCAGCAACTCAAATAGAGGGAAAATAGCATAAGAGAACTTGCAGAAGCTGTTGTACGGGTCTGTACGTTGAGAATGAGAGTGCGTTAGTGGTACTGAGTCTGTGTACTGTTCTACTTGATGATGACTCATTAACAACATAACAAATATGGAGTCAGAGACAAAATTTCAAGCACTGACTATCACCTGCCAAGTGGGTGTCAGTTTTTTTTCTTAATGAAACTTTGAGCCCTAATTTTTGCGGAGTTCTGATAACTAAAAAAATTGTTTTATTGTTAGGCCATTTGTTTTTCCAAATTGAAGCTTTAGTAAATACAAAGATAATTATAAAAAATAGTTAATAAACTTCCCTTTGTGTTTACAGCTAAGAAAATTGTTTTTTGCTTTACTTCATATTTTTATTCTATATTCATGTTATGTTTGAACGCTCAATATTAATTTTAAAATATGCAAAACTTAACTAGTTTTACTTGATGCATTTTAATATTGGTTATCTTTTTCTGTAAGAGAACACGCATTATGCTCAAACGTTTTTTAATAACTCTAGCAATTTCATCATTCCTGTGTATCTACATTTTTATCAGCATAGCTACATCAAAAATAATTTATCCAGACAATTACTAAATGTGTTATTGACTAGACTCTATCATTCTATTTGATACACCTGTTTATAAGTACTAATTTTAGTATTAATTAAATACAAAGTACCAAAAGTTAATTTCAACATAAGCTACATAATAATATATTTGCTAATAGATCATCAAATCTATTTGTAAACTAATCGCTCAGACCAAATGTTTGTATTTCAAAATTCATATTATAAACTTAAAGGTTACACGACACAGTTTAAACCTTTTAGATACTTGACTCTTTATAGAAAACTTTTAACTTTGATATAAATTCTTGTTTGGTGTACTTGAACTAAGTTTACATTGTATATTTATTTCTATATATAAAAGATATATTGGTATCAAGTTTGGTACAAAATGCTAAATACTGAGCTATCAAACTCTGGCACTAAATGTGTAGGCTCCTGAAAGTTTAGATACAAAATTTCTGATAGACGAAACAAACAGGTAAGAAAAGTTCAATACAAAATATTTAACTGTAAAATAATTAGCGCTCAAAATCTATGAGTTGCTGAGGCAAAAAGAATCAATGCAAACTCACCTGTAAGAAAAATTGATGAAAAAACCATTCCCAATTGTTTCCAAAACATCTATTGGGAAAAAACTAAAAAGTCTTTCATTTGTGACAAAGAGAGATTTTGGAACAATAATAGGAGTTTTCTCACACCTAACAGAATAAAAAAATATAATAACATCTTATTATTGAGGTATTTTAACACAACACTTTTTGCAGTGGATCAACAGGATATCCTCATGAGGTCATCAATATGAACCACCATTGCTTCACATTCCAGGTAATGTAGCTTATCAGGAGGAAAAGTCAAGATACCAGAACTTTCCTTTGCATACTTTGTTTTCTGTTACGTTACACAGAATTTTAATAACTGGAACATTACATTAAAAATTAAATAAAAAATTAAATAACATCAAAATTTGAATTGAATAATAGTTTTTATAAACAATAATAATGACTTTTCGTGGCACGTTAATACTTATTAACTGTACAAATTAATAAAAGCCTGAAAATCAGTTGCTTTAATTTATCTCAGAAGTTTTAAACATTGAAAAATATGAAAGATTGCAGAAAGTTTTAAATCATACACATTTTAAATAGAAAGAGTACATAGAATAAAATCATGAAAGTGTCTTATTTATTGTATATAAATACTAAAAAAACAGACTAATTTTTAAAACGCCTTCACACATTCTATACAAATCACCAGCGCAATAAAAGTGCATTGGTGAGAAATCATGAAAAGTGCAAATCAGTGCTGTGAGTAATTTTGTTGACACAACACAATTACTAGCACAACTCTGTTGCTTACATGTCATTTAGCTATGACTATTGCTCTATCCAGATGTGAGTATTGTAAAAATTCAACCATATTT
Source organism: Watersipora subatra (assembly GCF_963576615.1). Lineage (NCBI taxonomy): Eukaryota > Metazoa > Bryozoa > Gymnolaemata > Cheilostomatida > Watersiporidae > Watersipora > Watersipora subatra. The sequence continues at coordinate 59,742,858 of NC_088714.1, read as the reverse complement.
AAGTCTAATACTTTAATGTTTTTGTTTCAAAATTCATTTGCTTTGTTTTTGTTATGAATTGAGTTGTTAAAATAATAAAGTCTGAAAGCACTTGGCAAGAGAAGACAAAGCTTACAGCCTAACTTATTCTTTTGGAATTTCAAAAGTTTACTGATATTGTATATCAAAATTGCTTCATCAGGAAACTTTCCAGTCTTGTATAGGGATCAAAATTGTACTATATGCACCTACAGATGTTTGCACTAAACGTAAGTGAGGATGTTAAATTGCTCTACCGGTAGTTTGAGACTAACTGTGTTCTTTTATCGTGTGACTAAGCAGAGCACTATGAAAGTTAAGAAAAACTTTGAAAAGGAAAATGAGCACAGGTTTTCTATATTTCATATAAAATTTTTGCTTGTCAAAAAAATATAAATACTTTGTAAAAAAGGACAGTTTAATTCAAAAAATTCACTTGTTTGGAGAAATAGGGTAACTTTTGCTGATGCAATCATAACTAAGGCTTAGTAATTGTTAAATCAATCAATTACTCTGTCTAATATTAGAAATTAGTTTTTAGATAGTAAAGTATTGTATCTGAAATATTTTGCTTTTGCACTTTCATGTATAAATTTCAATCAATACGTAGTAAGTTGTTATTGATATGGCTTTAATTGAGGAGGATATCCTGTTTATAAATCATGGACTGGTATAGTAGCGAGTTTACCTCAACAATGAATATGGTTTTGTATCTGGCAATTTGTAATGAGTGTGAGCAATTTCTTATTTTTTATGTTGAGATTCTTTATTTTCCACAGATGAGAGATTGTGGTGGTTTTGGTGCAAAAACAGCCGAGATATGTCGGCTAAAGATTATAAGCATGAATTAGCCGATATACTTTTTTGATTGATACATTTATAAAGCTGAGTTTCAAACTTGTTCAAGAATCAAATATCTTTGTAGCGTATCTACATATATTTAAATTGTTGGATTAAACATTAAACATAAAAATAATTGGTAATCAGTAGTAGTGTCATCAAGTTGAATACATTTCATAGCAAACAATTATAAAAAATTACTGATAGTTTAGAACTGCAGCTGATATTTAGTGGAAAGAAATTATTGCTGCATTCAAAGCTGGTGACCCGGTTCAAAAATTATTTAATCATAAATATGGGGTTAATTCTTTTGGATTATAACTTTGTTTTCAAAATACTTAAATAATACTAAGTATACACTCATTGTTTTGCTAACATCAGTTCCATGTATATACGTACATATATTGTTGTTTTTCGACCAATGATAGTAAGTTTTGTTTCTCCCTAATCTTAGCAATACTTTTTGTTATTGTAGTTTCTACAAAGCTTAAGTTAAGTTAGTTTTGTAAATATAGATGAAAATTTTACAAATGCATATTTAGTGTAACGACCTATTTGTATGAAAACATACTTTACCATCAGTGGGTATATAATAAAGCATATACTAGCAATATACGAGTATGGATGATTAGTTTTTCTTTGTATTATTGATTATGTTACTTTACCATGCAAAGTATATTTTTAGTTGCAACTAGTTAAATCTATCAGATTTATTTATGTTTGTATTAGCTACCAAATAAAAAAATGATTCAACAAAACTTCTTACTATAAGATTATGAGCAGAAGTGTAATAGTACAGAAGATACTTTTGCCAAGCTAATATTGTACATGTAAATCAAATAACGCATCTTAGCTGTGATTGATTGCCAGGATTTTGCTATGAACACCAAATAAATGTACAGAATCTTGAATATTTTGTTATCAATTGGTGCAAGGGCATTTTGCATACACGTTTTGCAACAATCAGTATAACTTTTATATCACAAATATTAATAAACCCGTGAGTTTGCTCACATTAGGCTCCTGATCTGTGATTCCGTAAGCTAATTTGCTAATGTATAGTTAAGTACAGTATTCAACATCTTTTGCTTTAGCATTTTTTTGAAAGCTTTTTAGCTCCAATTTTTTAGCTCTAATTTGGAAGGATATCCTGTTTATGCATCGCTGAATAGTATGGTGATGAGGTCACCTCAACAATAAAGATCATATTGTACTTGACCAATTGTATTAGGTGTGAGGAAATTCTTATTTTTTTATGCTAGATTTCTTTTTTTGCTGCAAATGATAGACTGGTGCAGTTCTATTTGCAAAAACAACAGAGATCCACTGGCTAAAATATATAGGCACTAATTTGCCTATATATTGTTCATTAGTGATATGCTTGTATTTTCATTGTTTTTCAATTTATAATATTATGCAGTGATCATTTCTGACAAGATTTTCAAATCCACCTATATGTACTTATAAACGCAAATTAGTGCATGTTTGTAGTGCACTTTCAGTACTGGTGGTTTTTGTGTGATGCCAAATAGGTAACTTAATATGTCTCACCAGATTTTAAAAAGCTATTTGCCGACACAGCGCAGCCTTAACTTTTACTTACACCATACTTTTTTGCTTGACTTTAATTATTGTATGTTTAACTATTTGGATCTATTTAATTAGAAGCTAATAGCTTTGCAGCTTTTAAACTTTGAGTAGTTTAAAATTTTGAGCTTCAAATTATAGTTGCATATAAATTTTTTGAGTTAGTTAATTTTTATAAGAAAAAACTTACAATTGTGGTAAAATTAAAAATGAACGTGAATTCATGAGTTCACCAAATATAAATTTTCTTGTTCATTTTTCTCATTTTGTCTACATAAACACTATATAATATTGATTCAAAATATATATAGGGTCTAGATAAAATTTTCAAAACTGTAACAAAGATTATTAATAATATCACTTGCCTCATTACCACTTCCAATTTACTTGAACAGCCATTCTCAATTAAATTGTTACATATGTGTGTCAAATTTGGCGCAGTTGACCAATTGGTCAAATTTTCTTTTAGTTGGTACTTTATAAAATATATAATAATAACAATGATAATTTTTTTTTGATAAACAATAAACATACATAACTAAGGCTTTATTTGGAACTCGTTAGTTAAACGTATAAAAAATACTCTGTAACTTCACATAAAACTATCTGAAATCTGTGTATTAGTTTATTATTCGAACTTATCTGCATATGTATCTTTGGTATATCTATTCAGCTTAATCACACTGTTAGTGTTTAAAAGTTAATTTACGTTTTCATAGTATTAATTTAACTAGTTCAATACTAAGATCTAAAAACTGTGATTAAAGGAAAAAAACATAAATTCTTGTGACACGATTGAATGCCGGCCTACTTGACAATGGGATAAAATTTTGTGCTCAAAACAGGACATTAGAATAACAACAAATATTTACTTGTATGTTGACTTAAATGTGATAAATCCTTCTGCACATGGCAAAATAAACCATTTAATACCAGAAATTATTCACACTGCCTAAAAATTATTAACGAAGATCATAATCATCCCTACTTTAATAAATCGCTGAAGTGAAAAAAACTGTTGATTTTTGTTCGCGACACATTTTAAGTATAAATATTATTTTACTTCAACCTTCACAGAATATTAATCGAAAAATCAACACTATATTTTTTGAAAAGAAAAGAACTTCAAGTTGGGTATGTCATTAGGTAAGTATAAATTAAGTTATTACACATAATTAATTGAATGCAATAATATTCCGCTACTTGTATTGTTTTCTTTTGTGTTTCTTCTCCCTAAAGGGAAAAAACCTTTTTACTTTACTGACGAGAAAAAACTTGTAAAAGTGTGAATTACTCTCCACTAAATCAATCGTCTGGTTTTAATTTTTCTGTCTGAATATAAACATCACCTGACTGGAAATTGGACTTGTGTGGTTGATTTTTTGTACAAATTGGTATATATGAATGGGACGTTCATCCTTTTATTTCTATTTTTTTTAAATTTTACTAATATTGAGACTAGAATGGCTTCATCAGCAAACTGTCCAGCCTTGTCTATGAATCACTATAATAGTGTACTATATTAAACCACAGATGTTTGTGCTAAACGTGAGTGAAGATGTTAAATTGCTCCTACTAGTTGTTTGAGACTAACTGAGTTCTTTTATTGCGCGTCTAAGCAGAGCACTGCAAAAGTCAAGAAAAACTTTGAAAAAAAATAAACACTTTTTTTTTGGCTAGTATAAGTGCTTACCAACCAAAACATAGTTTATTGTTAAAAATGACAGATCAACTCAAAAGACATTCTTGCGTGGAGAAATAGTTTAACGTTTGCTGAGGCCCCCATGACTATGATTTAATCCTTATTAAACCAAACATAAACGCCATCTAATGTTGTAAATTTGTTAATGTATAGTAAATAATGGTAGGCCTTTTTTAAAAAATTTTGCGTTTGCACTTTTACATGTAATTTTGGATGAATTCATAGCAAATTTGCTATTAATTATTAATTAATAACATATATAGTTCTAATTTAGAAAGATACCCTGTTTATACATCACTGAATAGTACGGTGGTGAGGTTACTTCAACAATGAATATGTTAATGTATTTGGCAAATCGATTTAGGTGTGAGGAAATTCTTATTTTTTATGTTGAAAATCTTTCTTTGCCACAAATGAGAAACTGTAGTGTTTTTTGTGCAAAAACAGCAGAGAAATGTTGGCTAAACATTATAGGCATGCAATAACCGATATAATTTTCTTAGCTGATACACTTATAAAGCTGAGTATAAAACTTGTTCAAAAAGCAAATATCTTGGTAACATATCTACATATATTTAAAGTGGTGGATTAAACATAAACATAAAAGTAAGTAATAATCAGTGTAGTACTGTCAACAAGTTGAAAGCATTTCATAACAAAAGTGATAAAAAGTTAATGAAAGTTTTTAATTCCAGCTGATATCTAGCCAAAAAGAAGTATTGCTGCATTCAAAGCTGTTGACAGAGTTCAATAACTATTTAATCATAAATACGATGTTGATTCATAATGGTTATGACTTTGGTTTCATTATACTTCAATAACTCTAACTTTTCAGTTTTTGAATTTCTGGCATCAGCTTTGATGATGCTTTTGAATCTTTCTAGACATTATGAACACAGCTATGAAGAGGGTAAGGTTAAACTTTTACAAAGATAATCAGAGTGTATATATATTTGATAATTTATGATCTCAAGCCTATAAATACGGCCAAAGTATGTCAAGGCAAAGACTTTGCTGTATTTTACAATATGGTAAATTTCTAGGAAGTAGTTTCCACGAAGTGATTTTGTATTAGCTATAGGTTAGGAATTGAAACATGATACCATGATGAGATACTTGTGCTTTGAGTACATATATAACGACACTAACCATTAAACATTCAAAAAATTGAAAACGATATCAGAAAATTATATTACCAGAACCTTTTAAGCAATATCATTAATTTTGTAGCATTTTTCTAACATCTCTCAGGCATTTATGGAGGTCTTCAAAACTTACATAAAATCAAATTAGTTCATTAACTATTATTTACAGTAAAATAGGATACTTTTGTAAAATCTTTATTCATCAGAAGATCATTATTTCTTTACAAAAAAGTACTTGTAAAAAATAATACATCTAATTTAGGAAGGTGTTATATACTCGTAGAAGTAGAATAAAATGTTTAAACTTTTAAAAAATCAGTACCATGAAAAGATTTTTAGTTTTATAGCGTTTTTCTGACCTCTTTCAGGCGTTTATGGTGGTTTTCAGAACTTACATAAAATCGATTTTTTCATTAGTCAATATTTTTTAAAGAGGTAACTATTTTAAACCTTTGTCAATCAAAAATTTTTTATTTTGGACAAAATAGACTTCGAAAAGAAAGCATCTAACATTTAGGAAATGTTTAAATACAGTTAAAATATAATAAGCGTTTATGTAAACTTGGTACCAATTCTTGACTGAAGTGCACATTTTTTGTACATTTCAATATTTTACGGTCAAATTTGACATTATTGAAACATGTACTTGAACACAGATGTTATAATTCCATATAAAACTTTTCCTTGGAAACAGAAATATAAATATTTATAGAGAAAGGACAGCTCGACTCAAAAAATGATCATGCCTGAAGAACCATATAAATTTTTGCTTGGGCATTCGTGGCTAAGATATAGGCTTTATAAGATTATTAAAACTATTTAATACCCAAAAATGGTTAAAATGCATGAATATAAGTTTTGTTTCGCAACTGTACTAATGTTGCAAATTTGCTAATGTATAGCAAAGTACAGTATGCAAAATCTTTTTGTTTTGGCAATTGTGCATATAGGTCTTGATAAAATAACAGCAAAATATTATTGATATGACTTTAGTTAAGGAGGATGTCCTGCTTATAAATCACTTAATAATGCGGCGGTGGTAAGTTTACCTCAACAATAAAAAGGGTATTGCATTTGGCCAATTGCATCAAGTGTGAATAAATTCTTATTTTTTATGTTATAAATCATTTTTTACCGCAAAAGGATAAATTTTTGCAGTTCTTATTTGCAAAAACAACAGAGAACACTGGCTAAAGTCTAGAGGCACTATTTAGCCTATATATTTTTCATTATTGATATCCTTATATTTTCCTGTTAATACTTATTTAAATTATGCAGTGGTCCAAAGGTCATTTCTGACTAGATTTGTATGTACTTTAAGTATTTTGCAATAAAGTACTATATATACATATATATATATATATAGTACTTTATTGCCAATAATTTCACTTCACAAGTAGAAATGTTTTTCAAATTAAGCTATACAACAATAATAAAACAGAAAAAGGGAAAAAAGCAACAGTTGGCTATTAAAATTGAATAAACAGTTTGAAAAATAGTGATTAAAATGCCTTTCTCTGCTAAGAAAATGGATTTTAGGTGGAAGACTGTTAAAGCAGCTGGCAATGATGTTTTCAAAATGATTGGGCATATAAATAAATAAAAAGCATGTAGTTTTTTAAAATTTTATAAGACATAAAATTATCAACTTAGCATTACAAAAACAACTAATACTGAAACTGCAATACAAACAAACACTTAGTTACGTTTATAAGTAGATAAGATTACTTGTTTTTAACTTGTCGTATCTAATCAAGCTTAAAGTACCTACAAATCTAGTCAGAAATGACCTGTGGACCACTGCATAATTTAAATAAGTATTAACAGGAAAATATAAGGATATCAATAATGAAAAATATATAGGCTAAATAGTGCCTCTAGACTTTAGCCAGTGTTCTCTGTTGTTTTTGCAAATAAAAACTGCAAAAATTTATCCTTTTGCGGTAAAAAATGATTTATAACATAAAAAATAAGAATTTATTCACACTTGATGCAATTGGCCAAATGCAATACCCTTTTTATTGTTGAGGTAAACTTACCACCGCACCATTAAATGATTTATAAGCAGGACATCCTCCTTAATTAAAGTCATATCAATAATATTTTGCTGTTATTTTATCAAGACCTATATGCACAATTGCAAAAGCAAAATATTTCGAATATTGTACTTTGCTATACATGAGCAAATTTGCAATATTAGTACAGTTACGAAACAAAACTTATATTCATGCATTTTAACCATTTTTGGGTATTAAACAGTTTTAATAATCTTATAAAGCCTTTATCTTAGCCACGAATGCCCAAGCAAAAATTTATATGGTTCTTCAGGCATGATCATTTTTTGAGTCGAGCTGTCCTTTCTCTATAAATATTTATATTTCTGTTTCCAAGGAAAAGTTTTATATGGAATTATAACATCTGTGTTCAAGTACATGTTTCAATAATGTCCAATTTGACCGAAAAATATTGAAATGTACAAAAAATGTACACTTCAGTCAAGAATTGGTACCAAGTTTACATAAACGCTTATTATATTTTAACTGTATTTAAAAATTTCCTAAATGTTAGATGCTTTCTTTTCTAAGTCTATTTTGTCCAAAATAAAAAATTTTTGATTGACAAAAGTTTAAAAAAGTAACCTCTTTAAAAAATATTGACTAATGAAAAAATCGATTTTATGTAAGTTCTGAAAACCACCATAAACGCCTGAAAGAGGTCAGAAAAACGCTATAAAATTAAAAATCTTTTCATGGTACTGATTTTTTGAAAGTTTAAACATTTTATTCTACTTCTACGAGTATATAACACCTTCCTAAATAAGATGTATTATTTTTTACAAGTACTTTTTTGTAAAGAAATAATGATCTTCTGATGAATAAAGATTTTACAAAAGTATCCTACTTTACTGTAAATAATAGTTAATGGACTAATTTGATTTTATGTAAGTTTTGAAGACCTCCATAAATGCCTGAGAGATGTTAGAAAAATGCTACAAAATTAATGATACTGCTTAAAAGGTTCTGGTAAGATAATTTTCTGATATCGTTTTCAATTTTTAGAATGTTTAATGGTTAGTGTCGTTTTATATGTACTCAAAGCACAAGTATCTCATCATGGTATCATGTTTCAATTCCTAACCTATAGCTAATAGAAAATCACTTCGTGGAAACTACTTCCTAGAAATTTACCATATTGTAAAATACAGCAAAGTCTTTGCCTTGACATACTTCGACAGTATTTATAGGTTTGAAATCATAAATTATCAAATATATATACACTCTGATTATCTTTGTAAAAGTTTAACCATACCCACTTCATAGCTGTGTTCATAATATCTAGAAAGATTCAAAAGCATCATCAAAGCTGATGCCAGCAATGCAAAAACTGAAAAGTTAGAGTTATTGAAGTATAATGAAACCAAAGTCATAACCATTATGAATCAACATCGTATTTATGATTAAATAGTTATTGAACTCTGTCAACAGCTTTGAATGCAGCAATACTTCTTTTTGGCTAGATATCAGCTGGAATTAAAAACTTTCATTAACTTTTTATCACTTTTGTTATGAAATGCTTTCAACTTGTTGACAGTACTACACTGATTATTACTTACTTTTATGTTTATGTTTAATCCAACACTTTAAATATATGTAGATATGTTACCAAGATATTTGCTTTTTGAACAAGTTTTATACTCAGCTTTATAAGTGTATCAGCTAAGAAAATTATATCGGTTATTGCATGCCTATAATGTTTAGCCAACATTTCTTTGCTGTTTTTGCACAAAAAACACTACAGTTTCTCATTTGTGGCAAAGAAATATTTTTCAACATAAAAAATAAGAATTTCCTCACACCTAATTCGATTTGCCAAATACATTAACATATTTATTGTTGAAGTAACCTCACCACCGTACTATTCAGTGATGTATAAACAGGGTATCTTTCTAAATTAGAACTATATATGTTATTAATTAATAATTAATAGCAAATTTGCTATGAATTCATCCAAAATTACATGTAAAAGTGCAAACGCAAAATTTTTTAAATAAGGCCTACCATTATTTACTATACATTAACAAATTTACAACATTAGACGGCGTTTATGTTTGGTTTAATAAGGAATAAATCATAGTCATGGGGGCCTCAGCAAACGTTAAACTATTTCTCCACGCAAGTGAGTCTTTTGAGTTGATCTGTCATTTTTAACAATAAACTATGTTTTGGTTGGTAAGCACTTATACTAGCCAAAAAAAAGAAACGTGTGTTCATTTTTTTTCAAAGTTTCTCTTGACTTTTGCAGTGCTCTGCTTAGACGCTCAATAAAGGAACTCAGTTAGTCTCAAACAACTAGTAGGAGCAATTTAACATCTTCACTCACGTTTAGCACAAACATCTGTGGTTTAATATAGTACAATAGTGATTCATAGACAAGGCTGGACAGTTTGCTGATAAAGCCATTCTCGTCTCAATATTAGTAAATTTTAAAGAAAATAGAAATAAAAGGATGAACGTCCCATTCATATATACCAATTTGTACAAAAAATCAACCACACAAGTCCAATTTCCAGTCAGGTGATGTTTATATTCAGACATAAAAATTAAAACCAGACGATCGATTTAGTTGAGAGTAATTCACACTTTTACAAGTTTTTTCTCTTCAGTAAAGTAAAAAGGTTTTTTCCCTTTAGGGAGAAGAAACACAAAAGAAAACAATACAAGTAGCGCAATATTATTGCATTCAATTAATTATGTGTAATAACTTAAATTATACTTACCTAATGACATACCCAACTTGAAGTTCTTTTTTTTTCAAAAAATATAATTTTGATTTTTTGATTAATATTCTGTGAAGGTTGAAGTAAAATAATATTTATACTTAAAATGTGTCGCGAACAAAAATCAACAGTTTTTTTCACTTCAGCGATTTATTAAAGTAGGGAGGATTATGATCTTCGCAAATAATTTTTTAGGCAGTGTGAATAATTTCTGGTATTAAATTGTTTATTTTGCCATGTGCAGAAGGTTTTATCACATTTAAGTCAACATACAAGTAAATATTTGTTGTTATTCTAATGTCCTGTTTTGAGCACAAAATTTTATCCCATTGTCAAGTAGGCCGGCATTCAATCATGTCACCAGAATTTATGGTTTTTTCCTTTAATCACAGTTTTTAGATCTTAGTATTGAACTAGTTAAATTAATGCTATGAAAACGCAAATTAACTTTTAAACACTAACAGTGTGATTAAGCTGAATAGATATACCAAAGATACATATGCAGATAAGTTCGAATAATAAATTATTACACAGATTTCAGATAGTTTTATGTGAAGTTACAGAGTATTTTTTATACGTTTAACTAACGAGTTCCAAATAAAGCCTTAGTTATGTATGTTTATTGTTTATCAAAAAGAATTTATCATTGTTATTATTATATATTTTATAAAGTACCAACTAAAAGAAAATTTGACCAATTGGTCAACTGCGCCAAATTTGACACACATATGTAACAATTTAATTGAGAATGGCTGTTCAAGTAAATTGGAAGTGGTAATGAAGCAAGTGATATTATTAATAATCTTTGTTACAGTTTTGAAAATTTTATCTAAAGCCTATATATATTATGAATCAATATTATATAGTGCTTATGTAGACAAAATGAGAAAAATGAACAAGAAAATTTATATTTGGTGAACTCATGAATTCACGTTCATTTTTAATTTTACCACAATTGTAAGTTTTTTCTTATAAAAACTAACCAACTCAAAAAATTTATATGCAACTACAATTTGAAGCTCAAAATTTAAACTACTCAAAGTTTAAAAGCTGCAAAGCTATTAGCTTCTAATTAAATATATCCAAATAGTTAAACATATAATAATTAAAGTCAAGCAAAAAAGTATGGTGTAAGTAAAAGTTAAGGTTGTGCTGTGTTTTAAAAATCTTTTTAAAATCTGGTGAGACATATTAAGTTACCTATTTGGCATCACACAAAAACCACCAGTACTGAAAGTGCACTACAAACATGCACTAATTTGCGTTTATAAGTACATATAGGTGGATTTGAAAATCTTGTCAGAAATGATCACTGCATAATATTATAAATTGAAAAACAATGAAAATACAAGCATATCACTAATGAACAATATATAGGCAAATTAGTGCCTATATATTTTAGCCAGTGGATCTCTGTTGCTTTTGCAAATAGAACTGCACCAGTCCATCATTTGCAGCAAAAAAGAACTATAGCATAAAAAATAAGAATTTCCTCACACCTAATACATTTGGTCAAGTACAATATGATCTTTATTGTTGAGGTGACCTCATCACCATACTATTCAGCGATGCATAAACAGGATATCCTTCCAAATTAGAGCTAAAAATTGGAGCTAAAAAGCTTTCAAAAAAATGCTAAAGCAAAAGATTTTGAATACTGTACTTAACTATACATTAGCAAATTAGCTTACGGAATCACAGATCAGGAGCCTAAATGTGAGCAAACTCACGGGTTTATTAATATTTGTGATATAAAAGTTATACTGATTGTTGCAAAACGTGTATGCAAAATGCCCTTGCACCAATTGATAACAAAATATTCAAGATTTTGTACATTTATTTGGTGTTCATAGCAACATCCTGGCAATCAATCACAGCTAAGATACGTTATTTGATTAACAATATTAGCTTGATGCAAGTATCTTCTGTACTATTACACCTTTGCTCATAATCTTATAGTAAGGAGTCTTGTTGAACGTTTTTTTTTTATTTGGTAAATAATACAAACATAAATAAATCTGATAGATTTAACTAGTTGCAACTAAAAATATACTTTGCATGGTAAAGTAACATAATCAATAATACAAAGAAAAATTAATCATCCATACTCGTATATTGCTAGTAGATGCTTTATTATATACCCACTTGTGAAGTGAAATCATTGGCAATAAAGTACTATATATATATATATATATATATATATATATATATATATATATATATATATATATATATATATATATATATATATATATATATATATATATATATATATATATATATATATATATATATATATAAATACATGTACTTATGCAGACACAACACATTAATTAATTTTACTTTCACCATACTCTCCTGCTGTTGTTTAGTTGTTGTGTGTTTAGCTGTATAAGTCTATTTAACTGTTATTTGATAGTTTTTTAGTTTTTAAACTTTCAGGATTTTAATTTTTTATGTTAAAATATAATAACATAAAATATCTTTAAGCAAGTAATTTTTTATGACAATATGTACCTTTTTTTGAATTTAAAAATATTAGAGCTGCACAACGATTACAGAAGTTAATCGGGATTAATAACTGGTCTGAACCAGTTAATCTTCGATTAATCCTAGAATTGATTCAGCAAAAACCTGCATACTCGAAAAAAATAATGCAGCTGCATACCAATTAATTATATTTGAGACAATTATTGATAGTAAGGGTACATGTTATGTACAATGTACATAAGTTACAACGTATTAATTATTATGAGTATGAAAATAGCCCGTGAAAGTTTATAATTAAGCCAGCCAAAAGTTGAGGCAACACAGTTTATTCACATTATCCGAATGAAAAGATTTCCTTTTCCTACATACAATATTGCCAGCTTTAAAAGATAGCCGCTCACAGGGGACAGTAGTAGCAGTAGTCAGCAGTCGTAGTTATTGTCTGTAACAGCTGGTGATGAATTCTGAGCGGTAGGATGATAATTAGTTAAATGATATCTTAATGATGATGTGCTGTGGTGGTAGGCAATATCTTTCTGGCATATATTGCATTTCACTTTCTTGTCTATGCTTCCAACAACGTCTGTAAATGTGTCAGCTAGTACGGAGGACATTTTTTTTGCTTTTATGTTCCAATAAAATGTCAATCTTAATTTACTATCATTCTAAAGCCAAAATATGATTTTGATTTTTTTGAAAAATTAAAATACATGTATAATTTACTTTAAAAAAGTTTTAAATACAAACAAAAAACAGACTGTAAGATATTAAATAGTACTAAAATTGCTGTTGTTGCTATTACCTAGAAACATGTTCGAACAACTAACAACATGGCCACTTCCAACTAGATCGACACGACACAGCACTTTTTTGTTGTATTAACAAGTTTTAATTTAGTGGTTCACTTAGTGTTTTCATAGTTAAGTGCAAAATAATTGTGGTTGTATTTAATTGGTTAAAAAATGTTGCTGGTCATAAATCACCTCGGTTGCATTTTATTTGGAGATTAATTGGCTCAACTCAGTTAATCGTGTATTTGTATTGATCCATTAATCGTTTAATTAACGCGATCTTTGTGCAGCTCTAAAAAATATACCTGAATACATAGGTTCACAAAGTTTAAATTTTCTTCCTCATTTTTCTCATTTTGTCTACATGAAAACTGTAAAATAGTGGTTTTAAAGTATATACAAGCTTTAGGTAAAATTTTAAAAGCTGCAAAACTTTAAAACATTAAAATTACATGAAAAATTACTCTCAATTACATTGCTACTTAGGGGTAGTAGTTCTACAATTTTCCCAGCTTTGTCTTTTGTTGAAATTTATCAATAACATAAAAGCAGCAATTACTACTAAACTTGATGAAAAACAGTAAACAAAAAATAAAAGAAGTTATATTTTGAACTTGAAAGTTAAACATATAAAAATGATTATGTGACTTCACAAAAAACTAAATGAAATCTGTGCATCAATTTATTATTCCATCTTATACATGCATGAAGAAATAGATGCATGCATATATAATATATGCAGGCATGCGACCAAATATAAATATGCACATATATATATGCGACCAAAGTGATATTAGAAAAAAGAAAGGGCACTGATGGTTGAGAAATGCAATATTAGCAGTCAAATGGCCCTGCAGTGCAATAGGATAACTGCAATGGCAGCTGTAATGTACTGGGTGTGGGTGTTATTTTATACAACAAACAACAATAATGAAAGGAAAATATTTTATGTTTGTATCTCTTCCCCTGCAATAGGAGAAATGCAATATTGGTCAATATTAGAAGTAAAATGCACTGATATTATTAGAATAACCAATATTATTAATATAGTAATAATAGAAAACCAATGCACAATTTTGTTTACAATTCAAAACGTCATAGCTAACAATATCAAGGAGTTGTGATATTTATATGCATTTTTAGAAAATCTATTTTAAAAAGTGTTTGGTCATGACAAACAACAACAATGAAAAGAAAAGATTATATGTTTATATATTTCCCCTTGCAATACGAGAAATGCAATATGGGCAAATATTAGAAGTAAAATGCACTGATATTATTAGAATAACCAATATTATTAATTTAGTAATACAATAATAATAGAAAACCATCGCACAATTTTGTTTACATTTCAAAACGTCATAGCTAACAATATTAAGGGGTTGTGATATTTATACAGATTTTTAGAAAATAACACTAACATATTGCCCATTATCGACGTTGTTAGAGTGTCTATAAGACTTCAATAGTCATTCAAACTTGTAATTAAACATTGTAATAAGCTCAAAGGAATCGTTAGAAAAAAATACCATCTTCATTTCCTTTACTATCACTGCTTTAGACATCAGTTAGAATACCAAAGTACTCAAAAGTTTCAAGAATGTCAGTTACTTTGAATCGGCAAAAAATAAACGATTTCTGTACTCCTAGGTGAATTACAGAAACCTTCGGCAATTCGACAATGCTATAGACTCGAGAAATGTGCACGTTATTTTTTCGTGAACTGGGCACGACTTAATGGTTCGATTCTTTGTCGCTCGGCATTTCATTTGCACGTCTTTACTTGGATGAAAGTAAGGCTTGGCCCAATTTTAATAAAAAATTTTGGCCGAATTAATTTGTCTATTTATGTATAGTCCAATCAGATGAGTTAGTTATAAGATATTGCGGTAACCTTTCAAAGACTTGGTAACATATTTAAATAGGTTTATATGTGTTTTGTATCGTTATTATACTTCAACGACTCTAAAAAAAATGGTTAAATTTGTTAATGAGTTTTCGATACAAGGGTTTCCGACGTTGTTTATAAATAATTTTCGTAAGTTGTGTGCACATGCATTTATCATAAAAACTCTCAAACTTCTCTCCGCTCGTTTGGTCATGGGACAAGGAAAGCTTCTGGAATTTTGCATATTCATATGCAACTTTGACTCAAATGATTGTTTATTTTACCCTTTGTAAGCCTTTTTTGCAATACTCTTTTACTGTTTGATTCTTTTACTTCACTAACTAAAATTATTAAAAAACTAAAAAGCATAAACAAAAAGGTTTTTCACTGGACACAGTTAAAGTTGTTAGCCACATGGTCAACAAATGAAGGTGAAAATGGAAAGAAAAACATCAAATAAGTATTTATTTTAACTAGACAATGGTTCCAAAACAGATTTAATAGCCTAATAAATTTTCTAAGCTGTTCATAATCCGACAAGATAATCTACAGAAATCTTGACAGAAAACAAAAAAATTTACTGACTGATTATGTAACTACAAAAGTAAATATTTTATTAACCATCCGGTAAGAACTTGTTCCTAAATTTCTTAACAAATGTTATAAAATGGTACAAATTTTGCAAAACTACTGCTTGTATAAATGATAAATGTCGTTGCTTTTTCGACCAATGATAGAAATTTCAATTTCTCTTTAACAACAATCTTGCCATTTCTGCCGCTTTATTCTGCATGAAATTAGTTAGTTTTGTAAAACGTACAAAAATTGTACAAATGAGCATTCAGTGTACTCTAGCTGTTGATTTGTACAAAAATATGGTTTATCATCAGCAGGAATATAATAAAGCATCTACTAACAGTATAATAGTATGAATAATTAATCTGTTATTTTTATTATTTCTTATGTTACTTTAACACTTAAACTTCTGTAAAACCTCTAATTGAATGCCATGGAGCTCTATTTTTCAATTATTCTTTCTAGTAGCAGTCAATTAAACATGGCCTTCAAGTAGAGACTAACCGTGTATTTTTCAAATATCTCATCAGAAGTTGAAGAAGATAAATTTAGCCCTATCACGGGCAAAGCGAATGTCACCTGTATTTTGTGATCTTTTTCGGTGTAGCAATATTAAACCTTTTGGATTCAATAAATCTGATAACTCACCTCCAATTTTAAACATGTTTTGATAAATATTCTTCAAGAAATCGAGAAATATATCTACCAGTTGATATATATTGCTTGCACTTAATCTGCAATGATATTATAGCCTGTGTCCTCTTTTGTGATTTGTTAGAATTTTTAATTTTTATTTTATTCCACACTAAATTTAAAGAAATATTTTTATTTTATATCTATATATACCAATATTGCATACAAGCCATTGTACTCAGTAGTATGCTTCCTACAGTTAGCAGCCAAAACTAGTTTTTTATGTGCAATAATAGAAGTGGAACTAAGAGTTATTGACCCATTGTAAGGCGTGTTTATTGCGGCAAAATTGCTCATAAATAACATGCTGTAAATCAGCATATTTACAAGTTATATAATGACAACTTATCAAAGGACACAAATATATATTCATGAACAAGTGACAAGTCTGATTGATTGTCAGGTTCTTGCTATGAAAAACAGATAGATTTTCGAACTCTTCAATTTTTTGTTATCAATTGGTGCTAAGGCAGTTTGCATACATGTACCTATTCTGCAACAATCTGTATAACTTTTATATCATCAGTATTAATAAACACATGAGCACATTAACTTTTTAATATCCTGATCTGGGGTTCTGTAAGCGTATCACCATATTTCTAAGATAAAGGGACTGTATTGGCTAATATATCCAACTGTCAGTCAGTATAAAAAATGAATAACATTAAGAAAGTACTATGAGTAATTGGACAATACAGTAATATGTGGAAATTGTTTAATCTACCACAAGATATATAATTTGTTTTGGTTTGAACTTAGAACCTTTCCATTGTTCTTTAAAGCTATAAGTATGGTGAGGCAAAGCTGGATCATACAGAACATTTTATACCTTGTTAATGAAACTTATAACACAGAGACTACCAGAGAACCTGTTCATTCTTTGACATGGGTAAGAATGCTTCTGAACTTGCATTTTCCGGTAATTTCATCATGTTAGTGAAACTCGTTAAAAATTATTTAATTCTAATCTCTGCTACATGTACTTTGTCAAATCATTGAGCATGTTTAGAATCTCAAGATGTATTTTTGGATCAACATTTCTGTGTTATAACTAAATATTTACCATAAGATAGTAGAAAATAGAATTGAACTAAAAAACAGATACTGCAGTTTATATATTATACGAATCACCTAAAACAGGAAAATATAGTTATTCTACATTATTGCATGCCACAAATGAATTGATTAAAGTGGTTGCTTTATTACAGGATATTTTAACAAGCAGTAACTACCTTTTGGTAAAAAACTGCATTATGTTTTAGACTGAACGATAGAGCAATGCATTAGATGAAATAATCCTTTCATTTATTTTCATAGCCAACTCTCAGGCACTGCAATGGAGTAACATCTACTGAATGTTTATACTTTAAATACAGCCAGCAGTCCATGTTAGAATTTTCTTTCATTATTTTAGTCTATATGATTGTATTGAAAACTACGCTCATTGTTAAGCATAATATATATTTGTAAATGGATAAATATCTGTAAATTCTATTTCTGTCACAATTCAAGTCACCTTTATGTTTTAGCATCAATTAGAACCTGTCTTGTACTCGCAACTTTTCTATGTGCCATTATGTTTCTTGGCACTATCGTCAGCTTACCAGTGAGTGAAGAACTCATGCTAAGGTAAGATTCTGTCTTTAGTGGTCAACCAAAGTGAAAATGATAATTGCAAGTTTTTGGCACACATAAAACTAAATAGAATGAAATAAAACCAGAATGTATTTGGATGCCTTATTTTTATAATTTTTACCACGATAACTGCATGTAATAATAAATGGTTATACTTAACTACTATTAATCAATATTAATTACTAATTGAAAGGTGTTAATTGAACCTGAAGCAATTGAACCAAAGTATTTCTATCAGTTGACTAAAATAATATAATGCGACAGTAAAAATTTATAACACTAAAAATAAAAACTTTTCCTTTTGAATACAACAATTATGAAAAAAATCTGCTTAGTGAAGCAAATTTTAATTTTCGTTCTACTGCATGATATACTTGTGAAATATGTTGTATATAATTATTTCATTATCCAAAATAAGCCTGGTGCAAGTGCGTTCAATCTAATACAGCCACAGTATTATTTGCTCTTATATTCTTTAGCCAGCTATTTAATTAACAAAGTCACTCACATGTATCACCAGAGTGGACTCATGACAATATGGTTAAAAGCATGACAAATTTAACGCAAGTCTAAAAGATAAAATATAAA
Organism: Watersipora subatra; assembly: GCF_963576615.1. Taxonomy (NCBI): domain Eukaryota; kingdom Metazoa; phylum Bryozoa; class Gymnolaemata; order Cheilostomatida; family Watersiporidae; genus Watersipora; species Watersipora subatra. Next base: position 59,724,128 of record NC_088714.1, on the reverse strand, counting down.
CATGTCTCGAAATGAGAACTGCAACCAAACATATTTTACAGAGGTGGAGATGTGGCAACACCTAATCGATTGAGAAGACAAACCCAATACGCAAACACCAACTCCACAAGTGGAAGGTTGGATCTAGCATATGCATACTTGAACCAACTTATATCCGCCTACGTAAGTGTACTAGATCAGTGCAAAAGCAGATTAGCTGACTGTTATAGCTATGTGTGTTAGTTGGTTTTTAGAAGCACTTTTTATTGTTACATAATTCCCACTTTTCTACTAAGGTAGCTATATAAAGGTGTTTGTGATTTCATGCACTGAACTAAACTAAACGTTACTAGAGCAAAAAAGGTGAAAAACTGTATGTTTTAACATTACTACAGCTACAGATATTATAGTAAGCAAGTTTTAAGATACTTCTCATTACCTGTGGTACTTGTAAAAATATGAGGCTATAAAAATTAAATTTCTCCTTACGATGAGTCAACTATTAGTAGTGGTTTAGTTATATAACTTACACAAGTCTAAAATATTTACTAGTTTTAATTTGGTATTGAAATACTTGGGGTTATAATAAATATTCTGTATTATCTTTAATAATTTTGGTTGCTGCTAAACTTAGCAGCAACTGAAATTTGCTAACTAAAGCTAGCACATAAAAAGATTACTTAGATTTTTGTGTATGGACTCAAACCAACTATTACTAGAGTAAAAAGAGTGAAAAACTGCTTGTTGTGGCACCAGCGCAATATCAATACAGCTACAGATATTGCAGCTCCTACAAAAGATCACACCTACAACTTTAAAGTACTTATAAAAGCTTGGGATCTAACCATTATATTTTTATCTGTGCATTTAACTGCTTTTAGGTTTTTCAACTGGTGCATTTGTGTCACTTGTACAAACCTACATAAAGATTATTGCATCTTATATTTATGAAATGTAGCCAGTATTAAATGATCCCTTAGGCAGCCATTACTTCATACAACCTGCATTTTTCTCAATTGTTTTAAACTACTATTTCATTTTTCTTTGCTTCATTTGATCCGAAATAAAGGAAAGAATAACAACAAATAATATCTAGCTGTTTATAAAGAATTCGAGTAAAATAGTCTACTTACTTAACAAATAACTCTCACAATATTACTATATTCACTGAGAAACTTTTTGTGTTTTTTGTTTAAGGGATTAATTTGCTTTTTTATCTACTAGGTTGAACTTCAGCAGCTAAATTCTAGTTTGGCTGCTCCGGTGTCACTCAGTGATCACAACCATATTTGCGGAACACCAGAAGTTCTTGAAGATCTGGTAAGTTAAATACTACTTGGTAATTATATCTGAAGTTAATCTTATGTGATAATCTTCCTTGTTAAGTGTGTCTGTGACTAAAGCATCTTCATTTTGCTAACAGTATTTCAGTTTTTCTAACTAACATGGAAGCTATTATTGATTTGTACTGTGGCACTCTAGTGCGCTCTAACAGATCATCAGGCGTAATGAATGATATTATTCACTAATATTTAGAAAGGCCAGTGAGCGATGTAATGGTACGGTTATTAAAATGTTGGGCCATAAGATAACAGTTGACAGTTTTATTCCACGTGATGTGATTTATTTCTTCACCTCTAAGCATGGCTTTACACAGACAGTCAGACTAGTGCCTTGAAAGTTTGACTGGCTGTGAGCAACCAACAGGTGTAACAAATATGCATACAAATCCATTAATGCGTGCTATGATGGTTGACTTAGGACAGATGGTAGAATATTGTTTACCAAAATATAATTCATGAGTTTCAATTCTACATAAAGCAATAATATTTCTCAAAATCTGAGCGTGGTGTCAGACAAACAGATAGATTGGTATGGCTCTTTCTATAGGCAGTATCCACTTAGCTTAAGTTAGTAAACTTTGCTGAATGAAATTAATAGCATTATATAAAGGTTGTGTTCCATTAAAAATAATACATTAAATTGCAAATATTAATATCACGGTTTTTTTTATAAAAATCGTTTATTGCATGTGTGACATGATCCAATTTTATGTGGTTTTTGTAGAGTTCACCAATAGATGCCTTCCTTAAGTACTATTGTAAGATCCAAAAAAGTGGTCATATTGCTGGTGCTGATCCTGGCTTTTACACTAATTCTGAATATCGAAGTTTAAGAGATCGTTTGCTTGTGTCTACCAATGAAGTGACTTCGGTGATAAATGGAACTGTTGGATCTATTATTACTTGCTCTGATAGCTATGCGGTAAGCTCTTCAGGTTGATAACCTAATCGATATTTGAAATAAGATGTTCCTTAGTATATCAGATAACCAAACACTATTAAAAACAAAAGAAGGAAAAAACTGGCAGCAACTCTGCTATAGTTACATATTTCCCTTTAAATATTCTGTTTGTTTTGTACATTCCACAAAGTTCTAATTTAAGTAATCTCACAATGCTATTACATGCATGTATAACCTTTTATTGGCAGTTGTGATCATCAAATAACTGTTGGTCTTTGTTATATGTCATTCAAAATTCTGATATGTTTTTGTATCTGCCGAAATACTAATTATGTCTTTCAAAAATGTTGTCCTCATTTGAATTACAGTTGATATAATTTATTGTAAACCTTCTCAAAGTATTACAATTTGGCTTTATTTGATCAAATTGCATATTTGACATACTTGTATTTTTTGATTCTCATAGCTTTTAAAACTAATTGTGTTTCTGTAGACTTCAGTGGAAACTTTCCATGTACTGAACCCGATAGTTGACATTCTCAGACCATTCCAATATTTCATCATTTGTTTTAACCAAACCATTACACCTGGTCAACCATAAATGGTCTCAAAAACGTAAGACTGAGACAGGTAAGAGTTTTAATTATTAAAATGGTATCATTATAGCTTGATAGAGATACATATGAAAGTATATTGTCACTTAGTGTTGTGCTTATTAAATTTGCTTGTTCAGATTTTTTCAAATAAAAACTAATTCAATTAAGGTTTTTTCACTTCTGTAGAGTTTTTCATTATATATGATGGTTGTTGGCACCTTATATTGTGTAGTTATATTGTGATTGGCATTATTCTTTTTGTTTGGTCTTCCATTTCACTATAATAATTGTTTTATTGAAATATTGTTTTTTTAGCCCTTACTGATCTTTGTAATGCTCACCATAACGTAAAGGTTAATGAAGAAAAGCTAAAAACCAGTCCTGCATCTAGGAAGCGCCGTTTTACGTCTCTTCCCCTATTGACAGTCTACTTTGTTTATCATATAATTATCCAAGTTTCCAAAAATTATTATATTTCTGTAACTTCATTTTTGAAATTTTCAATTCAACTATGTGTCTTAATGCTTCCATTCCAACAAACTAGCTTCAGATTGCTTCATTTATTACCCAAGATAATATATATCCTACTGCAACTCAAAAAGTTTTCGTTATCTTAAAGGTGGTAAACTCGTTTGCATTTATTGTGACAACCGATAGCTAAACACAAAACAGAATATATAAGCTACAATATAAATATCTTATTAGTTACAAACAAAAAAAGCTGCTCACAAATAAATATTCAAAAGCTTTGATCCCTCGTAACAAAGAGCTGTTTAGTGCAATAACAGTCAGCCATGATATAATATTTTATAAACTCATGGGCGGCCCCTCTGGGTTTATAAATATAGGAAATAATATATATTTATAAAAAAATTTAACCGATAGCTAAACGCAAACCAGAATATATAAGCTGCAATATAAATATCTTATTAGTTACAAACAAGCCAAAGCTGCACGCAAATAAATAGTCAAAAGCTTTGATCCCTCGTAACAAAGAGCTGCTTAGTATAATAACAGTCAGCCATGATATAATATTTTATAAACTTATGGGTGGCCCCTCTGGGTTTATAAATACAGAAAAGAATATATATTTATAAAAAAAATTTTAACCGATAGCTAAACGCAAAACAGATTATATAAGCTGCAATATAAATACCTTATTAGTTACAAACAAGCCAAAGCTGCACGCAAATAAATAGTCAAAAGCTTTGATCCCTCGTAACAAAAAGCTGCTTAGTATAATAACAGTCAGCCATGATACAATATTTTATAAACTCATGGGTGGCCCCTCTGGGTTTATAAATACAGAAAAGAATATATATTTATAAAAAAAAATTTAACCGATAGCTAAACGCAAAACAGAATATATAAGCTGCAATATAAATACCTTAATAGTTACAAACAAGCCAAAGCTGCAAGCAAATAAATAGTCAAAAGGTTTGATCAGACCAGAATAAAAATTGTCCCTCATAACAAAGGGCTGCTTAATGCGATAACAGTCAGCCATGATATAACATTTATTTAAACTCATGGGTGGCCCCTCTGAATTTATAAATACAAAAAAGAATATATATTTACTAAAGAGTACCAATTATCTGGCTAGTTGACAAGTTTACATTTCATTACAAATGTTGGTTAATAGCGGTTTTTAGTTCTCTAAAAGATTCTTAACATTCATTTAATAAAAGTTATTTTTTCTTTTCTAATTAATAAAAGAAAAAAAACAATGATAATAAAATGCAAATATAATACATTTTTTTCATATAATATTGAGTAACAAAGCAAATTTTGAAAGCTTAATAACCTAAAAAAATGCTATAAATAAGGTTTGAACCACCTTCATATCCTGATTTAAACCTTTAACCCAAATGGCTTTATTCCATTCTAGTATCTTTCTCCTGTTAAACCGTCATATGTATAAAAAACTAATTTCATAAAATTCAATTTTTTCTTGTTTTTTCGAGAAAAATTCTTAGTATGTATAATGACTATACATTTATGTACCATTTGTATCATTATAGTACGTAACCTTAAATAAGAAAAGTGTAGCGTGCTAAATATTTTAACAGAATATCAGAACCAAAACCAGCAAACTCCGAGTCTGATGTTTAATATTTAATAGTCGGAGACAGTGTTACCCTTAGGTTACTCACCGTTAAACGTTTTAATTTTTAATTCTTTACTTTAATTTATTATATATGTTGCATAACGTGCAAAATAAATTATCTGCTTGCTCTCAACTTCATAAAGTAATATTATAAAAATAATAAAGGTAAAATAAATAATGTAATATAAATGTAGCATCACATAAAATGTTGGCAGGTTAAAAATTTTAAATACGTATTCGGGATTCTTTTTAGACTAATTCTAGTCTGTGGAGTTAGTTCAGAGATTGAATGTTTTCGATTGAAATACTCTGATCAGCTCAGTATCAAAAATTTACTTTCAGTAATTAAAGGTTAACATCAAAGTATAGAGTTTTGAATATGTGTGTCTTTATGCCCAGTCAAGTTTAAAATAACTTAGAAAGTCTTTTGGAAATTTTAATATATAAAGAACAACTTGAAACTATAATTATTTTGTTACTTGTTGAAAAAAATTCCACCTTCAAAGGAGGTAAAATTAAAAATTGGTGCATTAAGGTTTATAATGCGAATAGATAGCATATTCACAGATGTAGTCATCGAATAGAAGTGTAATGGGCATAGTAAAAATGAAACATATCAAATCTGCTTTTTCTCATGAATTTCCTATTAATACTATTGAACTTTTCAAAGGCCAGAGCTTATAGCTTGCCATTAATAACCCTGCATCTTGCCACCAGCCGAATTGATAAGTTTATTGGTTAAAATTGGTAAATAAGTTGATTCAGTTCCTACACTTTTTGATAATGAGTGATTCAGTTAACTAACTTGTATACATATTCTCATAAATATTTGGACAAGAGTTGTCGTATCTTGGTCATATACATGTAGTAAGTTCATTACGGTGCATTTTTGTACTAAATTTACTAATTTTAATAATACAAAAAAGTTGTATAATACGAAACACTTACAATAAGATTCCTTTTTGAGCTTAGATGTAAAAAAGTGTTTGAAGCGTTTTTATCAGTTGTCACTCTTTCAAATTTTAAAATGAAGTTTTATTCTTCTTGTTTACATTCTTTTCAAAATTTCATCTATCGTTACCTAAATTAACCAAAAATTTCTTGCTAAGGTGATACTCAAACTTTGGTGAACAAAAACAACAGATTATATTTATTACAATTATGAACTTAAAAACAATGTAAAGCTTGCAAAGGAAAAACAATAAAACATACTGTGAAGCGGTAAAGGTTATAACAATGCATACAAAAAGCTAATGAACTGATTTACTTAATGCAAATTAATACCTACCTTTCTGTATTATACTCATACATATATTTAAATATACACTATCCGGCGTTGCATGGGTATTAAAATCAGCTTATAAACAGTGAGAGGTAATGTAATTGCCTGCCACTTGCTTTAGCCAAGCACATTGCCAATGAATAATTTGAGTAAGATTAATAATAGGAGCTAAATACTTGCTCTCATGATTGAACATGCATAAAATCATGGTACCTTCCACATGACTTTGTACCATTACGTTGTGTCATAACAGCGAGCGATAATGTATTTTCACCCATATAACAACACCAGCTGTGCTTCCTGGCTCTGTCCGGATGTTAAAAATCAGCCTATAAACAATGAAAAGTAATGAGAGTTACCTGCCACTCGCTATTAGCCTGGCGTTTTGCCATTGGAAAATGTTAGTAAGGTAACTAATGACAATCAAATGTGCATCCCCCTGGGTGGTATGAAAAGCCGTTGGGTATTTGCTCCCATATAGCAACTTATCTCGGCACATGAACAGCTAAATATGTGTAGCCTAGTGGGCATTCATAATATTTTGTGGTTCTGCTAGCTATAATTAGTAATTCAATCTCTTTGTTAATAATATTTGAAATCTTTCACTTTTTCTTTTTTGGAACAGTTAGTACGCTTTGCTAATTGTAGTTACCACATTATGTTATACGAATCATAGTAATTATGTTGCTGTACAATGAACACTTTCATCAGTAAGTGCACATTTTGCTTGTTCATTGTGTGTAGAGAATATGATTGTTCTGTAGAAGTGTATAAAGGCCTGTAATTTTATACAGTTTAGGCTACTAATTAGTTTAACATAATATCGGCTTCAGTGGTTGATACACTTTCGAGACTGCAGAGAGTGCAGTCCAACATGCAAATGATAAATTTTTTAACTTTTGAGGTCTCATTAGAACAGCTCAGAGTCTGGTTTTTTACTGATTATGTTGATTTATTATGTTAATTTCATGAAGTAATATATTGCTGAGTGTACTTATTTTAACATTTCATCACTTTGCTATCAGTCTGTCAGCTTATTGTTTACAACTTTATGTTTTTTGTAGTATTGGCTGAAATAGCATACAATTATTTTACAATGTAGCTGTTTGTGGAAACAGTTATGAGCAGTATTTATGCCGATCAATCCAGCTGCAGTTTCAGTAATGACTAAAATCAAATATTTTTCACAACTTTATAACTTTGAGGTCAGCGTATTCCCACGACCAAACACGAGCAAAGCGATTGTTTGGGAGATTTATGATAAATGCATATGCGCACACATCTTCCGAAAACTATTCATCAGCGTCGTTCCCAAACCTTTATACCGATATCTCACCAACAAATTTAATCATTTTTGTATAGAGTCTTTTAGGTATGATAACGATACAAAACACATTTAAACTTATTTAAATATGTTACCAAGTTTTTGAAAATTTTAGACAATATCCTATAACTTAGCGATCTGATCGGATAATACATAACTAAACAGATTAATTTGGCCTTAAAATCGCAATTAAAACTTGACAAGCTCTTTTTAATCAAAATTAGGACTGATCATTGAATAGCCGATAACGCCGTACGACAGAGAGTAGAACCATCAAGTCCTGCACATTTCACAAAAAACACGTGCACATTTCACCAGTCTGTGGCATTGTCCAATTGCCAAAAGTTTCTGTAATTGACGTAGGAGTACTGGAAAGTAATCGTTTCTTTTTTGCTGATTTTAAAGATAACTGACATTTTGGGCACTTATAATAAGTACTTTGATGTTTTAACTTATGTCCAAAGCAGTGAAAATAAAGGAAATGACGATGATATTTTTTGAAAGATTCTTATGAGATTACTACAATATTTAATTATAAGAATAATTATTCAATATCATAAGATTATTATAAGATTTAATTATAAGAATAAACATAAAATTTTATAAGATCAAAGTATATAGGAACTGATGGTGTGCCATATGTTACTGTTATCATTTTTTTAAAGATTTTTTTGATGATACTACGACTGGGCTCAATATCGCGGTACTGCCAAGCCGTTTTTATTGTCCGCAAAACAATTTTACATACATTACATTTTCTTCTAGATATACAGCTATTTCTACAAAAACCAACTAAGATCTGTTAAGATTTTTAAATTCAGCATAATTTTTTGCATATAAATACAAAAGTCTAGGTTAATGTCTCAACATCTTAATATTGGTTGCTATGAGGTTTTGAAATGTGAAAACAATTGTGCATTGGTTTTTGTTTCTCAAACTTTAACACTAGTTTTTTCAGAACCATGTTTTTGCACTAATGGTAAACATGCATTCAGTTTATTGACCATAAAATCTGTCATAATTACTAAGCTGGAATCAAATTGTTGTTTGCAAAATAACTGAGAGTTTTCTCCTTCAGCTAGTGTAGATAACTCTAAATCTCACACACCCGACTTAACCATGGTTTTTGTGATCATGACCCATTTCTTCACTTTGGTTACAGATCGCTGTCAAAACTGATATACATTAAACACAACCAACTTTCAAACTGTGTATATTACACAGCAGCTTGCCAGTTTACTTCTAATATTGTATTTCTCCCAGTGCAGGGAAGATATATTGTTGTGGAATGTGAACCACTGAGAGCTGTGCCTAGGGCTAAGCTAAGCCGAGTCAGGCTGTGTTCAGTCATGCAGAATAGGAAGATGAGAGTTAAGCCAGTCAGAGGGAAGCTAGATTGAGCTAGTTTAAGCTGAGTAGAGCCAAGCCAAGCCAAAGCCGAGCCGGGTCAGGTCCAGCCAAGCAGAGCGAGAGGCGGGGCCTACCCGCTATATAACCCTGAACATTTTTGCTAGATAGCAGAGCTGTTCTGGGCTTGTCCGTTGCCTGTTACTTGAGCGTTTTTGGACAACTTGTGAACTAAGCAGAAAATATATGTATAAACTTATGCACCGAGTTTTGTACCAGTGGAGGAAAGTGAAGGTTTCAAGAAACCTCTACAATATAAACATATAATCTTTTCTTTTTCATTATTGCTGTTTGTTTTACATAATAAAACCCAGTACATGACAGCTACAATTGCAGCTACCATTGCAGTTCTCCTATTGCACTACAATGCCATTTGACATCAAACATTGCATTTCTCAACCAGCAGTCCCCTTTCTTTGCTTCAATATCACAGGGGAATTTCTAGTTTTATTATAATGTTAATAACTTGTTCGTTATACTTATGGCTATTAGTTTTTGCTTTTCCTTTGTTGTATCGGTGTTGTAATGTGTTATAGCCCTGCCAACGCATTAGCAACTCTATTTATATTTATTGTCATACAGTTTTCCTTACTCAGTTTCATTAACTGAAACGGGTGAATTCATGGTATATAAAGACAGCGGTCTCACTAAGTTGGGCAGAGCAATATTTGTACGCTCCTCGACTAATGGATTTTCCTTCATTAATAAAAGTGAACGAAACCATACTTATTCTATCTTCTCAATGCAACATTCTAGATTGTGGCTAAGTGAAGGCCAGCAAATTCCTTTAAAATGTTTAAAAAAAAAGCTTTTAATATAATTCTGTCATTTTCTACTTTCTGTATAAAATAGATGAAGCACCACCGGTTTATGAAGCACTCATGCTTGTAGATCTGGTTATGGACGGTTAGGCGACACTCCCTATAGCGACAGACACTTAGGCGACATCTTCGGTTTGGAAAGCAAAAACTTCAGATGGAAGGGCGACACAGCGGGCAGAAAGGCGACAATTCCGGACTTGGAGGCGACAATTCTGAGGGTGGCGTTAATTCAAAATATTAAGTTATGTTATGTTATTGTGAATTAGTGGTGAACACTAAAAAGACAACAACTTCATTCATGCTCAGCTAGGAAATCTTGCATAAGTAAATTTTTCATGCATTGCTCCACCTGTTTCTCTTGAGATTTATTACCTGCTTATATCCGCATTAATCTGATTACACTATTTTTTATGCACAGTAAAACTTCATATTTTAATAAAGCTTGTACCAAATATCCACTTAATTGAAATGGCTATTAATCAAAATAAACTGCTGAGATTAATCTGTATTTAACCACTTAACTATTCTACGGTTCATCTGTTTCCTCAAATATAACTCTAGAGTTGGTCAACTCCACATGTTCAGAAGTCATTTAGACAGTCACTACTCTTTTTCACTTCTTTTAGTGACTGTTTTGCAAAACTGGGAAAATGCTTATCAGTGTGGTAAAAGTCTGAAAATCCTAACTGCTCAATATATGACACCATAGAGGCACCGAATTATTTAGTTGCATTTTTTAGTCATTAGCATATGCCGGTTGATGAACTACTATAGTATTGCTGGCTCTTGTATCATGTTATCATGTATTTGGACTCCCATTAGTAATTCTCTAACTAATGTATACTTTTGTTTTAATCGCAATTTAAAAATATATACAGACATATGTGTTTAGCTTGATGTATTTCAATAATTTTTCTTTTTAGTATATTCAGACAATTGTGTAAAGATGATCTTAAACACATATGACTTTCAAAATTTTAACATCAATATTTCGCGGCGTTAACTTTTTGATTTTTGACAATAGTTTGATCCTGACTGATGCTATGTAGATTAAGACATCTAGCAATGGAACTTCTCTACCCTGTCTAGAATGACAAGGTCAGGTTCATGGTTATAAATTGGCAACTGAAGATTACTTTCTACTGACTCTAAAGCTTACACGAAGAGATAAGTTAAATTACAGGAGTATAAGTATATACAGTCATTAGCAGGCACTTAAATGCATGTGCACTTCCAATCATACACAAATTAACAGCAAAAAACTCTGTGCACAGCTCTTTAATGAAGCTGTCAGTAAGGTTCAAGACAATGGCTGTCCATGTAATATATTCCAATTTTTTTAGAAATTCGCTCTTTTTTATAATAGTTACGTGTAAAAAAGATTCATAATGCGTGTTGCAATGCAAAATATAGTTTATGATGTGGCACATGGCAGCATTAACCTACAGCTGAGTATTTGTCACCAAGGTGTTTGAGGTGTTGATCACTCTACATTGTCTTAAACTAAAAGTTTGAATCGGAATCTGTGACAATGGTAATTTGGTTAAGTATGTCAAGTAACTCTAAGGGTAACAAGGTATCAGGACCTGTTGATTTCTATAAGTTGGAATAAGCCACTTCTCTATGAGCTTTCTGTAATGATGTTTTTCTTCTTGTAATAAGCTGCAGGCGTTAGTAAAATATAGACATGCCTTAGATCTTTATGCCAGAAAAAGCTTTCATTCTTCATATTCTAATAAAATCTCAACAAGCACAAATCAGTAAGAATTTCAGTTTAGAATTATGTGTCTGCATCATAATGACACTGGATTTTTACCATAATTGTAAAGAAACAAAGATAAGAAAATCATCATTGCTATAAGTAAGTGAGAAATCACAATAATAAGAAATTGTCTTTTCATCTCACGCAAAGAGGAAACTTCTATTGCAGGCTACTGTGAATTTCGATGATTGACACCATAAAAAAATTTTTTTGCAAGTTGAGAAAACTCTAAAATGTCCACAATCAGAAACAAGGTTGTCAATGATACAAAATGAAAATGTTGTACTCCAATTGATTAAGCTACATGCATTTATTTAAAAATAGCCTTAATATTTTGGTAAATGGCTGGGCTAGCATAATCAGAGAAATCCTATCAAAGGCGTTTAAAGATGCATGTCACTATTTTTATTTATGAAAAAAGCCATCAAGACAAAACAATGGCACTGTCAAGGCTACGTCTCAACGATATATGTAAGCACTGCATATGACGACGGAATCTCATAGTTTGTCAGTACAATACTGTACTCATCCTTCAACCAAACAGCAAACTAAATTGTCACCTTTCAGTCTGGAATTGCCGCCGGTTTGTCTGCAGTGCCGCCCTTCCATCTGAAATTGTTGCTTTTTAAACTGAAGGCGTCAATTAAGTGTTTGTCGCCCTATCGACTGTCGCCCAAAAGTCAAGTTATCACTCATCTATGTACTGTTTTAGTATAGATTTTGTATGACCTAAAACCTTTCTGCAAGCTTTCATTTTTTCTAATATTTTGGGCCAAAGTTAAGATTGCTTAGAATGAATTAAAGTAATTTATTTCAGCTTTCATGCATTCATGTGCTTGGTTATCATAGACACAATACAAAACACTGTCGATATAACAAATAAATACCGAATTTCAAATTGAATGTCGATGCCAGTTATCAAAATTCTGTACAATATGACATGAATGAAAGTATGTAAAAGAAAGTTCTGGAAGTGCCATTATTTTGTCTGATCAGTTATTTTTTCTACGTACAATGTGAATTACCGGCGCTCCATATTGATGACCTTGTGAGGATAACCAGTTGACCCATTGCGGAATGTACCTGTGGTAAGGTTTTTTTGACAACAAAAACTACTATACTATTTTAATTCTGTCAGGTGCGAGTAAACTTTTACTTTTGTTTTAAATATCTTTCTTTGTAACGAATGCCAAAGTACTGAGGTTATTTTTTCTAATAAGTAGTCTAAAGAGAAACATTCAGGAACTGACTTCTCTATATCTCTTCTTTCCATGTAGGTTTGCATTCGTTTTTCTAATTGACAAGTTTCTAGTCACTTCTTTATTTCTTGACCCGTTAAATACCGCTATTGCTCTATCAACCTTCTACTACCTTAAAATATTTGCTTAAACTTTCAACTTGTTGCAAAAACTTTTCATTAAGCTTACTAATCACTTGTCTAGCCGTCGAGAAATTCTGCTCTTTCACCAACATGCTTTTCTGTCTACCATAATAATTTGCCTTTTTATAAGTAGAATTTACACAAACTATATCAAACCCTGCACCTTTTAATTCTTTCCCACCATCATGCCCAATAGCTTTCAATTGCAGCACTAATTTTCTCTACCTCTCATAACATGCAATCTGTCACAACCTTCACCTTTATAGCCACTCCTCTCAACTGCACTCTCGATACATATATACATCTCTTTTAAAAGATTTTACCACAAACCATCACCCTGCTTATCAAAGACCAGCCTTGGACAATTGGCCTCCATCTCTTCACGACTATATTGACTCTTCACCAACAACACAATTTACTTTATGCCTCCTCTCATTATATTTTTATTCATTCCTCTTTAGCAACTAATAAATGTAAATGTGTCTTCCTTTAGAATGTTGCGGAGGTTGACTCACAACATTCATAGGAAGAGGAACCGTCTATAGCATTGATGTATGGGCTGCAACCATGTCAACATGAATTAAGCTAAAGTTAGAAAGCGGAGGTAGTCTAGAATATTGATATTCTACCAAACGGCATGATCAGTCTAAATCAACATTTTTTCTACCTTTGCGTCTCAGGCTAGAACTTCCAGGTTTAAGGAAAGATCCAATAGGATTGTTACACGCTGGCAGAGCGTCTCTAACTAACCTGAGGTGGGGGATTTGGAGGACAAAAATGTATACTTTTGGAGTCCGGATTTCCAACGCGGTGGACGCACTGGGATTTATTTCAACTCCAGAACGCTATTTGAATCATAGGAAACTTGAACTCAAGGTACTTTGAATTATTACATTGATTGCATTTATCAGTAATGTGATTGATTGAGATACCTACACTAGGATTGATATAGTGTTGTTATAGCATTGCCTTAGTTATAAAAGCTTTAAAAAGAGCTATAACAATATTGTAGATTTTGCCAACACGCTAACAAAACACTGCTATTCAAAGAATTCATTGTATCTATACTCAGTGCATTGATAAAGCGATGTGAGGCTAAGAAGTGATCCCCTACAATGTTGCTTATTCTTACAAAACCAATACTTACACCACCATCAGAGTCAGTGCTGCTAATGCTATTTTATTGCTATTTGTTAATTCTGCGTAATCACAAAAATCTGAATTGGCTATACTGTCATCAACGACAGTAATTATTCGTTTTAAACTGTAATTAAACTGTTTGTTTTCAAGTTGGAAATTCTCAACCAAAATATTAAAATTAAATTTTGGGCTTATTTTATAGAGAAATATTTGAATAACACTGTCACTACTATAAAAGCCCTAAAGATCGTTGGTTATGTAATCAACGAATAATAAAATTCAGTTGCTAGCAATTGCTGGGAAAGTCGCGAATATGCGTCTTTGGCGGTCGACCATAGAAAACGCATAAATGAGTCTACTTCAGTGAAAAGGTTAAAAACATTGGATTTGCCACTCTTTGTGATAGTAAACATGTTCATTTCCTTCCGCAGCTGAGTTACTTTTACTTATTTTCCAGCTACGAGTATTACAGAGCTTCAGCTACTACAGAACTTGCACCAATACTGCTACTGTGTTTTACCTACTAAATTTCTACCGCGAAAAGGTTAGTACATCTTATTCAATGTTGTATTGTCTATTAATTGCCACACATCCACTACTTACAAACGTTGGATTTGTCACTGTTCATGATAGTAAGCATGTTCATTACTTTCCGCAGCTGAGTTACTTTTACTTTTTTTCCAGCTACAAGTACAACAGAACTACAAAACTTGTACGGGTACTGCTATTGCGTTTTACCTACTAAATTTCTGCTTCAAAAAGGTAAACACTTTTCATTCAATGTTGTATTGTTTATGAATTGCCACACATCCACTACTTAAAAACGTTGGATTTGCCACTGTTCGTAATATTAAACATGTTCATTACCTTCCGCAGCTGAGTTACTTTTACTTGTTTCCAGCTGCAAGTACTGCAGAACTACAGCTATTACAGAACTTGCATGGGCACTCCGAGCGTTGCAATAGGTGACGGGAAAAACAAAGCGAGCAGCGTATATTACAAAAAAGTACACTATCTCATCATTCACTATTAGAAATGCTTAAAGCAGTGCAATGCCTCCCAAAAAACCTACTGGCTAAACGCAAGAACATATTGGTTCCCATAGAAAAAGAGACCGAATTCGCAAAACAGCAGCTAGACGAGCAGAAACTGCAGAGCAAACACAGCTACGCCCACAACAAAACTGCTACTGCAGCTGCTAGAAGTGCAGAAACTGCAGAAAAAGTCACAGCTACGCCTACAACGAAACAGAATAGCTACTGCATCTGCTAGAAGTGCAGAAATTGCAGAGCAAAAAAAATTATGCCTACAATGAAACAGAATAGCAGCTGCTAGAAGAGCAGAAACCACTGAACAAACACAGGTACATCGAGAGCAGGCCAGAATAGATGCTGCAGCTGCTGGAAGTGCAGACTGCCGAGCCGACTCAGCAGCGACTCAATTGGCTCAGAGCAGCGGCTACATCGGCCAGACGTGCAGAAACCTCCGAGCAGGTGCAGCGGCGACAAGGGCATGATGCACTAACTACAACAGCTGCTCGGCGAGCTGAATTTTCAGAGCAGGCGAAACGGTGACAACAGCAAGATGCACTAACTACAGCATCTGTTACCAGGCGCCGTGTATGGGAAAAAAAACTTCGCACTTGACTACAATTCTGCTACACAGTATGGGGCTGAATTTTTCTATGGGGCGAATGTCCAAAAATGCTCCAGATTTAATGCCTTACGTTGGAAAGGCGAAAGGCTATATATGTAGTTTATATAGTAAATTTTATTGACAATAAATTTTATCAACACAACCACGTTACTGCTGCACAGTTTATAAACACCTCGTCAAAACACAGGCTATAGACGAAAAACTGGTGAGTCATGACGTGTGTTTTAAGCATGTAGAAGTCTCAATTCAATAAATGCTGGCGGTAGCTTAGCAGTGCAAAAGCAAAATACCTTCTAAATTTTCTTAAAATATGTAAAACCTTTCAATACTGCCAGTTTGAAGAACTTCAGTTTGCCTGGCAATGTCAATTTCATTATCTGTTCTGCACAAAAATTAGGACAACTCCGATTTGAGTGGTTCAAAACTGATGCATTGTAGACTAGCTGTAAAACACATTGCATATTTCCATTGGTCTCTCCAACATTATTGAGCTGTACGACTGCATATGTGTATGCAGTCTGATCAGCACAAAAATTTCAGTAGATTGCATATTTGGAGTTGTTTTACAGTATGAAAGACAACTCCCGATAAAACTATTGCTCTATGTAAATCTGTTCCCGAACACGGGTAATGCAGCTAGTATATACATATATATATATATATATATATATATACATATAAATATGTATATATATGCATATAAAATATATTAGGAACTGAAAATTTTTAAAAATCATTACGTTTTAAAGTTTTATGGTTCTTACCATTCATCAGGTAAACGTAAAGTGATCTGAAGCTCATGTGACCGTATTCAAAAACACATCAAATAGGGTAAAGATTAAAGTCAGCTATATATAATGCAACAATTTAATTTGTTCATGTCACAGCATTGCAAATCAAGTGATTATTAGAATGTCTGCACTTTGACACATGCTCAATTTGTGAGTTTTAACTTGCAAACTCAGGTTTGCATAGAATGAAGTACTTCTTCCAAATGCACAAATTACAGCGTTTACTGGTCTTATTGTAACTACTCGCTATCTTTAATACTCTCAATTTGATGTTGTACTGAATGGACCGATCTATAAGCTGCAATATACATGTATTACTACTTAGCTCTAATGATGTTGTTTTGATGGATTGTTGAAGCTGCTACGACGGTTGTAGTATCGTTTTTTGAATGGACATTACAACAGAGTATCCATTCAAGAAATTCTGATTCATTTTAGTTTTACTAGAAAAGGGTGAAAACCATGAAACTTGAAGTAGTAAACAGCTTTAACAATTTTCAGTGCCTAATATCTACTATATAAACAGCAATCGTTGTGTGTGTGCGTGTTTGATTGTGTGTCCACCTTACAGAGTACCATATTTTTTGGACTATTTTCCACTACTAGGTATCTAGGGCCCGTTAACAAGAATCTCTGGTTAGTACACGCTTCTATGCATAATTTATTCATCGTTTTTACACAAAAATCACGTCATCTCCGGTTAGCGCGTAGTAATTTACACGCAATTAATATTTACCTCTAATGCTCACCGAGAAGGTCGCGTAAGCGTTTGTTTCTAGCGGCCACTGGAAAAACGCAATTCTCATCTACTAAATTTCCACTTTGAAATAGTAAGTGTTTCTTATTCAATGTTGTATTGTCTATGAATTGCTACACTTTCAATACATAACCCGTTCACTTGCGTCCATGTACAAATTTAGCTATTGGCCTACTGCCAGCCATTTTTCCGATATTACTTTATGATATTTTTTTCAATTTGAAACTCCATCTAGAACAGTTGTTTTATCTGTGTAATCACAAAAATCTGAATCGGCTATAATGTCATCAACATAAGTAGTTATTTGTTTTCCAACTCGGACGCCTTTGATAAACTTACACAAAAATGTTCGTTTTTAAGTTGGAAATCCCCAAACAAAGATTTTAATATTAAACTTTAGGCTAATTTTATAGAGAAATTTTTAAACAACACTGTCACTACCATAAAAGTCCTAAAGACCATTGGTTATGTTATCAACAAATAATAAAATTCAGTTACTAGCAATTGCTGGTAAAGTTGCAAAATGTTTCAACGACGGTTGACCATAGAAAACGCATAAATGAGTCTACTTCAGTGAAAAGATTGAAAGCGTTGGATTTGCCACTGTTTGTGATAGTAAACATGTACACTTCTATCTGAGTTACTTTTAATTTTTTTCCAGCTACGAGTATTACAGAACTACAGCTACTACAGAACTTGCACGGGTGCTGCTACTGCGTTTTACCTACTAAATTTCTACATCGAAAAGGTTAGTATTGTTGTATGTTATTGCTATTTACTATGTTATTGCTATTACTGCTATAGATACTTTAATTATCTGTGTAATCACAAACTTCTTAATCAGCTATAATGTCATCAACATAAGTAATTGTTTTCTAAATGGTGGCGTCTTCAAAACTTGCAAAAAAATGGTTGTTTCTAACCACTTCGGGTACAATTGCATAATCCAATTTTGCGTTCAAGTACAATTAAATCATGGTGCTCTACAGATTATGACATGGGTCAACGAAATATCATTTTAACCATAGAAGCACTCACATTTTCACATAGAACACCTATCCTTTTTGGAAAGCAGAGAAAATAATGTATCTGATTGTACTATATTGCAAATATTAAACATAATAAATTGTGAAAGTAGCATGAAGTAGCATCAAATATTTGTTATCAACAAATAATAAAATTCAGTTGCTAGCAATTGCTGTGAAAGTCGCAAAAATGTGTTTTAGGCGGTCGACCATAGAAAGCGCATGAATGAGTCTACTTCAGTAAAAAGGCTGAACACTTTAGATTTGCCACTGTTTGTGATAGTAAACATGTTCATTTCCTTCCGCAGCTAAGTTACTTTTACTTTTTTTCCAGCTACGAGTACTACAGAACTACAGTTATTATCGAACTTGCACGGCACTTTGAGCGTTGCGATAGGCAATGGTGAGAAGTAAGCGAGCAGCGTATATTACAAAAAAGCAGACCATCTCATTCAATTTTAGAAACGCTTGAAGCAGTACAATGCCTCCCAAAAAACCTACTTCCCAAACGTAACAACACAGTGATTCCCGTAGAGAAAGAGACCGAATTTGCAAAGCAGCAGCTAGACGTGCAGAAACTGCAGAGCAAACACAGCTACATCTACAACGAAACAGAATGGCAGCTGCTAGAAGAGCAGAAACCGCTGAACAAACACATGTACATTGAGAGCAGGCCAGAATAGATGCTGCAGTCGCTAGAAGTGCAGAGACTACTGAACCTACCCAGCAGTGACTCAAATGGCTCAGAGCAGCCGCTACATCGGCCAGACGCGCAGAAACCTCCGAGCAGATTCAGCCGATACAAGAACATGATGCACTAGCCACAACAGCTGCTCGGCAAGCTGAATTTTCAGAGCAGATAAAACGACAACAACAGCGAGATGCACTAACTACAGCAGCTGCTGCCAGGCACCGCGTTTGGACAGAAAACTTTGCACTTGACTACAGTTCTGCAACACAGTATAGGGCCAGATTTTTCTATGGGACGAATGTCCAAAAATGCTCCTGATGTAATGCCTTAGTTGGAAAGGCGAGAGGCTATATACATACATGTAGTTTATAAAGTAGACTTTATTGATAATAAATTTTATCAACACGACCACATTACTGCTGCACAGTTTGTATATACCATGTCAAAACACAGGCAATAGACGGAGAAATGGTGAGTCATGATTAGTGTTTCAAGCATGTAGAAGTCTCAATTCAATAAATGCTGGCGATAGCTTAGCAGTGCAATAGCAAAATATTTTCTACATTTTCCAAAAATATGTAAATTCAAAATATGTAAAACTTCGATACTGCCAGTTTGAAGATCTTCAGTTTGACTAGCAATGTCAATTTCATTATCAGTTCTGTGTACAAAATTAGGACAAATCCGATTTGAGTGGTTTGAGACTGATGCACTGCAGATTAGCTGTAAAACGCATTGCATATTTCCATTGGCCTCTCCAACATTATTGACATGTACGGCTGCATATGTGTATGCAGTCAGATCAGCACAAAAATGTCAGTAGATTGAATATTTAGAGTTGTTTTACAGTATGAAAGACAACTGTCAATAAAACGATTGCTTTAAATAAATCTGTTCCCGAACACAGGTAATGCAGCTATAGTATTTTATATAAATGCTTTATTTTAATATTGAGCACTTTCTTCTAGTGAACTGCAACCTTCTTCTTCATCAGTATAATTATATATAAATATATGTATATAGCAATGGGATCTGTGTCCCTTGCCTAAGCTCTGATCTGCACTGATGAAGCTTCAATAGCTGAAACAGTACTCTCTGTAGCATGAATATATATATATATATATATATATATATATATATATATATATATATATATATATATATATATATAAATATATATATATATATATATATATACATACATACATTTCTAATACAACCATCAGCCACACCCTGACAGTAGTGACCTACAGAAGTGTTGGCTAAATTATTCCCAATCACTTTGGAGCAACAAGGTAGATGTTTTATTGCTTTTCTGCAAATGAAGACAAAGTTCCATTTTATTTTTCAAATAAATGTAATGAACATTTTAGTAGCACCAGAAGCTATGAGAGCATTTGCCAAAGTCCTTATTTTTAACTCAGTGCATGAGAAACCTGCACAAAAGATAACTAATGTTCTACAATTTTTTCCACCACATAATGCAAAAAGCAATATTAAGTAAAATGGTTCAACAAGAAAGTATCTCACAACATAGGGTTACAAGAGATTTAAAGTATCAAACATATACTGGGTTTCAATGAAATGTTTATGTAACTCTGAAAGTAGATTATTTTGTGCAAACAACACAAGTAATGGCTTTTCTTGCATCGTACGGTGGGCAAGGGACTCCTTGACTGCAACTAGCTTTGTTGAAGAAAAAAAGTGCACCGTTATCATTAGCACTCTCTCCTTCTATATACTCTGGCTCAGCATCAACACACTCAAATGTTGTTCTACCATTATAATTGTACCATTCAGACATCAAGTAGCCTGAAACAAATATATTACAACAGGTAAAGTGTTCTTAAATTATCTATTTACAGGAGCAAATATTACATACTTCATAAATTTTAATATCCATAAAAGGCTCAAAATTATAAACTTTATGAGCAAAGTATACAGGATGTCCAGTTGAGACCATTTGTTGACAGCTTATTTACTCGCATGATCTTGCTTTACCAGTTCATAATTTGTCAGCATAGCTTCAGTGTTTTACCTAAATTATTTCAGATAAAATGAAGTGTTTAATTTTGAATTGTAAACAGTTTTTTTGTTTTAAATATTCTGCTTTACGCATGCACCTTTAAGACATAAAAACCTTGTATACGGTGGATTCAGTCAGAATGATACATTACTACAATAATCATAATATGAAGTGACATGCAGGTTTCTACAGTCATGTGATAAGCTGATTGCTATACTTATTAATTACCCTTTTTAATAAGCATTAAATCTTGGCTGACAATTTTACAATAAAATACAATTATTACAATAAAATCAAAATATTTGGTTCTTTAGTACTGATTTAGGTGTTAAAAGTTCAATTATTTAACCTTGTGGACACAAAAACCCAGAAATGCCAGATCATAGCTGGTAATCATGGATTCATTTTGTAGACAAAATATAAATATAGCCACTTTTAGGCCCGAAACTTTGCTATTTTTGTTCCTCTACAATGTTGAGTCATATTATTACATTAATGCATGTACAACTTTCACTTTTCTCTGAGTGCGCTAACAAAAACCCTCATTTGTGCAAGTTGTAAATTTATTGAAATACTCTTAAAAACAAACAATTTTCAAGAGAGAATTGTTTAGAACTTGTTGAAAAATGCTTAGTTTTTCAGCCACAAGGACTTAGAACCAACAATTTTTATTTAAAGCTATCAATTTTAACATAATTACATAATTTTATAGTTAAAGAACTTAACATTATGTAATTATGTTATGTCAATTATTTGACGATATTTTGTAACCATTGTTAATCTTAACATCCTATTTTCGTCTTAGTGATATTCTACAAACACATAACATACCTTCATATTCAAAAGTCCACTCATTGGTAGGGCAGCTCCTTTTACCAGGAATCATGATTACTGACGATCTGGTCCCAGCAAGGCAGATAGTGCATGGAGCATTTTGGCTAGGAGCAGAACTTTCGAATATACCAGTGCTTGATGGCCGATATTCTGTGCCCGCTAAGAGACCGAAGCTATTGACCGTACTGTCGCTGTTATACTCAGCATCATACGCCATGCATTGATAGTTGCCTCCTCCTCCTTGATTATCATACTGAGATCCTCCAACAAAGCCTAAGGATTGAGGTAAAATTGTTATAGCGTAGCCATTTCAGACTTAGTTATTTTTTCAGCATGGTGTTATGGCCAAGACTGTAGGTGTAGCAAATGGTAGACTAAAACAAGTAGATTGTTTCAAATCAATTGCTTGGTGACTAGCTCAATCTGTTTAGAACCAGGTATGTGTTTTTTAAATATTAAATTCAGCCTGTTGATCATTCGATAGACCTGTGTTAAGATGAACAGGAAACCTTCTGTACTGCATAGCATCACAATTTTTACACAGCAAATAAACAACCACGACGTAAACAACACTTTGAAAATAAACAACACTTTGGTGTTTGTTTATTTTCTTTATAAATAAAATACAGTAGGCACTCCTACAATATAAATATTCATTGTAGAAACACTTATATTATGGTGATTTTATGTTATAAGAACAGTAAAATACAGATAAATTGGTTGGTCCATTCTAATATTATTTCAAACTCACTCCTAAAAACTTAAATTATGTTTTTAATTTGCTGGCTGTGCCGCAACTTCAGACATATTAGTTTGTATTGGCAACTTTTCTCCTTTTTATGATCAATTTCACTGATTTTAAAACCATGAGTGAGGTAATTTTACAATAAGTTGAACACCTTCAACCTTCCCTTACAAACATTGGCTTTTTTTCTACACAAAAAAGTCTACTCTGCAAAGTAAAACTGATGATATATTTTATACGTCTACAACAAAACAAAACAAAATAATTTATACAAAGCGGTAGTACTTGCTCGTCATTTATCCAAATCCAGGGGTCAGGGTTAGGATGAAAGAGAACTTTTGACTATACAACAACTTCTGACATTCAGATTGAAAAACCGACGATGTAACACCTGCACCAATTGATCACCTTTGTATTTGTGAATGTTTTTCTTTACAATATGTAGGAGTAATATGTATGTGCAGCTATCATTTTCTCTGTTTTGTTGACACATCTGACAATCTATCATGATTAACTAGATTGTTGCAAAAGCTATTATATATATATATATATATATATATATATATATATATATATATATATATATATATATATATATATATATATATATATATACATATATATGATAAGTATAGTGTTACATGTATGCCGTTTTTTATTTTGCAAGTGAAGTGAAAAAAAGATCAAACTGATGTTGAGAACCTACCCGGATTGACACTTTACGTTGTATGGAGTTTTTTATGTAATACATGCAGGGTGCAAAATCTTCACATAAATTACTTACGTTATCTGAAATTTACCATATAGGAGGTATATGTTATAGGATTGTCGGCTGTATTATGATTTATTACTAAGAAGTGTAAGAATGAACAAAGTAGGTCACATGTGAGTCTTAAAGTTCAAGCAAACTTACAACTTAACATCACATAATTTAGTTATTTCTTCATCAGACAGAACCTTCTCGATAAACAAATTTACTTTCAAATAAAAATATTATTTTATCATGCAAACCAGTTTGAATCTATAAAACAATGGTAGCTCTTAAAAATATACCTTCATAAACAAGCACCTGCATTAGATCCACATGTGGTTCTTCCCCATCGGGTGTAA
This sequence comes from Watersipora subatra, assembly GCF_963576615.1. Taxonomy (NCBI): domain Eukaryota; kingdom Metazoa; phylum Bryozoa; class Gymnolaemata; order Cheilostomatida; family Watersiporidae; genus Watersipora; species Watersipora subatra. Next base: position 59,700,450 of record NC_088714.1, on the reverse strand, counting down.
ATTGCACCACTAACTGCTTGTCCAGACTCCCCTTTTAAACCAGGTTCACCTGCTGGCCCTTCACGGCCTTCAATACCAGGCCTACCAGAGTTTCCAACATCTCCTAAAAAACACGACATTAGTAGATCACAAAAGCATTTGAACAGCCAAAACTCCGTTCTACTCAAAATTTTCAACAATTTACATATGATATTTGATGAGTGACAAGATAGTTAAGTTACAAAAAAGTTAAGTTCTAAGTATAAAAACCAGTTTAAGTCATCAAAAACATTGAGTAAAATAAATACTAAAATACTAATAAATTTTGATGTAAATTAAATTAGGCGTAATGATAATATTATACTCAAGGATGTAATTTTTTAACCAAATGCTAGGCATTGCTTGGGTATTTAAAACAGCTTATAAAAAGTAGCAGATAATGTAGTTGCCATTGGCCAATTTAAATAAACTAGTATTCGTAATGCAAAACTTACTAATAAGAGCCGTGAGAGCAAGCTTTAGTGACATTGTGTGTAGCACATAGTCGTCATGAGTATTTCAACCCAGAAAAAGACTAATTTTGCCAAATGTATTTAATGCATCCCATATAGCCTTATGAGTTAGCTTGTCAATCTGTGCCTAGCAGGTTTGGAGGTCAAACGCTCTGCACTACGAGTTTTTAATTGCTAAATTTCAACGGCCATAGCTGAACAGATATACAGACAAACTTTGAGATTTATACTTTATGTGTTTATCAATAGTAAGATATTTGATGAAAAACAGAATAAAATAATTTTAAAATAGTTCAGCTTTACATCAAGTTGATGATGACTTGAAAAATTAAAATGTTTCCACTCACCGCAAAGTATAAGTTATCAAATATAAAACTTACTAATTAGCTTAAATATTTATGTTAAATAATGAATATTTGTTACAAATATTTTAGTATGATTTCTAATTTAAAATGATGAAAAAAATTGCAAAAGTAAAGTATATGAGACTTATTCTTTTAATTTTCAATTAATGATACAGATTGGGAAGTTTTTTTTAAAAAAGCATCAGCAGCTAAGTAATCTGACTACTTTTTGGTAGTGTATTAGTGTATAAAAAACTTATTACTGAATACTGATCAGTATGTGGGTTTCTTGAGCATTTAGTCATGTGTTAACACAAATGGAGCACAAAAAAAGATTGTGAAAAGTATTTGGCTGGACTGCTTGAGTTTCAGCAGCATATTTTATCAAAATTTAGTTTATTGGCTGCTGATAATAAGAGACTGTTGACAATCAGGTCTTTAGCTTTTTAGATTTCTGCTCACAAGTCAGACTTACAAACTCTGAACATTGAAAGGTTTCTCATAACGTTTTACCTTTTTCTCCATCTCGACCAGGAATTCCATCTCGACCAGGAATTCCATCTCGACCAGGAATTCCATCTCGACCAGGAATTCCATCTCGACCATGCAGTCCATCTGCTCCATCTCTACCATGCTCTCCATCTCTACCATCTCTACCTCCAACTCCCGGCGGTCCGGGAGGTCCAGCTAAACAGACATGCATGTCGTAAGTAAAATAATCATAATAGATACCTAAGTAAATCAATAAAATGGGAATATTAATGATGATTAGCTACAGAGATCATGGTTGGTTAAAATTTATCAAAAAACCTTAATCAAAGTCTTATCACATCATATTTTTGAAGCTGGTAAATCTTCTATAGATGTCTGCACCACCTGCCTATGATTGTCAAGTTAAAGAATCATAATGATTAATTAGCACTTAATCAATAACCTTTGAACATGGTTTTACAAGTTTGCGAATATTTTTACAAGATTAAAATTTAGCATTTTAACTTTACATTAAACAAAAGGTTATGATTTCTTCACAAAACATGGTTTTGTTTTGATTTTTTTTAATTTATCGCTCCAAAATCAACAAATATTACATTTTTCTTATGCAACACAATAGACATAAACTTTTGTTAATTATCACTCGTATCAGCATGCGGTCCAACGTTGGCCAAAGAGTACAACATCAAATATTTTAAGTAAAACAAATACGTTGAAAAAAATTGACTATAGTTGTGCTAAGCATTGATTACATCGGTCACTTTTTAGAGTGATAAACAACAAACGCAAACTGTGGACAAGTGTTCTCTTACAAATTATTAAATTCTGCCACATTATTAGCTTTTAATAAGGAATTCTCCAATTTTAACTTAAAGGTAGTACTTTGCTTTGAATTCGAGTTAACCTACAGAGTTTTTAGTTTTAACATTCCCAGCTGTGCAATTCTGTTTACAAAAGAGACAGAAGTATCTGAGCCAAATTGCACCCTAACATTATTCAGGTTTTTATTCAATGGCAATTCTTACTCTGTGAAAGGCTAACTAATCTAAGAACACTAATCAACTATGTGTAAGAAAGTGAGATGTATCTAACGCTGTGAAAACATACTATAAAGTTAGTCACATTTTAAATAGTTTTCAAAAAAACCATTATAATCTTTTTAGCATTTGACGACTCTGGTCAATCAGAGCTTAAAGCCAAAAACGTTACAAAAGATGATAAGTTAGCGTGGATCCATAGCTTAAAGCATTTGAAACGTAATATAAAAGTATAAAATAGTATCAATTCAGTACACACTGCTCAATTAACCAAAGGTTGTAATTTAGAGTACGCCTCTGTTGTTAAAAGAATCTTTTTTCATTTGGTCTCATCATATCAAACAGATACATATTTGATACATATGCATTTGAAGTTGATTCATGCAATTTGACACATATTCTGATGACCATGATATCATTTTACCACCCAAAATTAAATACAGTACATACAATAGGCAGTGGTTCAAAGAACTTAGCAGTGAATTGAAACTAATATTAAATTATTTTGTATACTAGCGCAGACATTTTTTTAACAAGAGCTATTCAGTACCAAGATTTATAAAAAAAACATGTTGGTGTTAGCTCAGGCAGAATACAATCTTTGTCAATATTTGTAACGATGAACATCGAGTAACTAAGCGATCATACAATCATCATTATTGGTATGCTGACAGTCTCATGCATCGTGAAAGTTTGTCATGTATAAAACACCGGTATGTGCACATTTATTCTATTATGCTTCAATGTGCTCGAGTAGCGCAGCTGGTAGTACACTTCACTGCAAAGCTGGATAAGTCGATTCAAGACTTCTGCTTAGTATTCATTTTTGTTAGTGCTCTTAGCATAGCTTCAAACAGACATACAGACACTGCTGGTGTCACGGTATAAATTTTAGTAACGATTATTGTTAGTCTTTAGATTGGTTTCTTACCTTTTCCTTCCCAAGGATTGTTTCCTGCTGCAGCTTCTTCCATCTATAAAATTTAACCGCTGATATAAATAGTTGTTTAGAGGCAGATTACCACAAACTTTGTTAATATATCTAAACATATAAATATAAATGTACGTGTATGTAAGTATATGTATATATATATTTATATATATACATATATACATATATATACACTCACATACATTTATATTTATATATTTACATATATATTATATATATAAACATATATTTATGTAGATACTAGTCATGCTACTCGGCATTGCCCAGGCAATGAGTTCAGCTTATAAACATTGATATGTAATAAGAGTCGCATGCCACTTGCTATTAGTCTGGTACATTTCCGATGGATAATTTGAATAAGCCTACTGATAAGAGCTACTGCTACGCCATGGCTTTGCGTCATAACTGAAATCGATAGCCAATTTATCTCATTATAGCGAAATATATTGCCTGGCAAATTTATCAAGCTTTTGTGGCTTAGTTAGTAAGGTGTCAGATTTGCAAACGGGAGGTTCCGAGATTAAATGTTCTGCTTTACAATTTTTTTTTCTAAGATTTTAATAGCTATAGCTAGAGAGACACACATAAAAATTGAGTATAATATATATATATATATATTATATATATACATATATATGTATCTATACATATATACGTATATATATACATATATATATATATATATATATATATATATATATATATATATATATATGTATATATATATATATATATATATCAAAATAGTGTTGACTTTATACATTGATAGCTCTCAGATTAACCAATAAAAGCCTGATGTTGGCGTTATAAAACTAAAAAAATGCTTACACAATTAATTATAATTGCTCTAAACCGTTTGTTTTTATAACAAAAATATCATAGCTAGATATAAGAAATATGCAGATTAGAGTCAAAATTCATGTTGTAACTGCCAATTGGTGCTTTTGCAAAACTAGATAATGTGAGAGATAAAACACAAGCTAGGCAAGAAGACTAGGCAACAATATGATGTTGTGAGAATATACATGATCATATAAACCAAGGGTTGCCTGGAAACCAACTCGGTCTACCGGGAAAAATATTTAATTTATATATGTAAATTTGAGAGTTTGTCTCGTGTTGGTCTTTTTGTTGGTTTGTTTTGTCGGTGTCTGTTAAAGCGATCATAATCTAGCAATAAAAATCCGCTTTGCATAGGGTGTGGTATCAATGCTTTAAGTTCTGAAAACGGTATGATCTTTCAACTGATTGTAGCAATGAATAATTGTGATTACATTAATTACATCGGCTAAAATACTCCCTCGTAAAGTGCATAGGGTTATTAGCTAGGACAATTGATCATTAAGCTTAACATACTAATTATTAAGCTGTCTTAAAACTCTGTCATTGTTTTATTAAAGATTCACACTCTAGCTTTAGAGGTAGTCATAGAAATTACTCCAATTGATTGAGCAATTATTCTGTTACCGCGCCATGCCAGGCATTTGGCTAGTGTGATGATAAATTAAAACGGCATTAGCACAGTAGCAATGATGAGAGTTGGGACATTATAAAAACAACCAAAGCATTGAATAGCCACTAACCTGGATAAGAACAATTTTGTAGGCATTACTATATAGTAAATAGTAACATATGTGATTACTCTAAAATAGTTTTAACTAAATAATAGCTGCAATACAACTAATCAAAATAGAAACAACAACACAATAAGGAAAATCAATAAATGGTTATGTACAAAATGGAAAAACAGCCATGAGTAGACTGTATATCTATATAGAATAACACTTACAAAGGTTTTAATAGAAGCGACAACTCCTTTCAGAACTTCAACATCTGCCTTCAACTGAACAATTTCCTCATTCACTTCCACAGGGTTGCAGTTACACGTAGCAGCAAACATCATGGTAAGAAAAGCAACACAAAGTGCTGGTTTCATTTTGATTCTTCTCTAGAATTTTGGGTAATAAATCAATGAATCTTTTAGGAGATAGACTACTGGTTTCGTATATAACAGATGTTTAAAAAAAAACAAATAAGGCTAACTGTAAAGGTATGTAAAAGTCACAAATCTTTTTGCTAAATTACATCCATTTGAAGCTACATATTTTCATATCTATGGAATCACCGTACTGACTAGTTTATTTGAAAAGGTGTTTATGTAAATCAAAGAAAATATATTACGTCTGCACAGTTAGCTGTCTAACATAATCAATACAAAGGTAACTGACTGGCAGCCCTATTTGTATGAGAGCTACAAGCTTCATGCTTGAATGGTCTCATGCACAATCCTATTGAACCAGCAATTGAAAACTTTATTCAAGAGCTACGGGTTATGAGAATGAATTTGCAAACTCTCCCATAACAACCCAAACTGATATTTTATGATAATGATAACTCAATATTACAGGGGCATAAAAATATTCACTTCATGCTGCTGGTGGGCTAAAGTTCATGTCCTAACTTACTCAATAGTTTGCATGTTACAGAGGTGTCTCATACACATACAAGTTGCTACTAGGCGTTTCCGCCAAATGTGAATTCGTTTTACTGTTTCTCTGAGTGATAATACACAATATGACAAACTCATTGCAAATAAAAGTTTGTCTTGCATTTAAAAAGAAGCAAAACAAACAGTTTAATACATCATAACTATCGAATAATACATTTTAATTATTCAAAATCAACCAGTCGGTCAGAATCTGAATGAGCTGATCAAGTTTTCTGGAGTTGTATAAACATTTTACTATTCACAAATTTTAATGTATCAGTTTCCTCTGGAGATTACTTTATTGACCAACAAAACAAACTACAAAGGTTTTTCGCTATGACTAATTTTTCATTATTAAATGATGAAGGTCAAACTTCAGTCAAGGCTATTTAACTTGAAAAAAACAGATTTGTGTTTTTTTGGTGACTTAACAAAAAAAGCAAACTTAAACAGTTTATCACATCGTAACTATCAAACAATACAGTTTAATCAATCAAAGGCAACCAGTTGGTCGTAATCTGAATGAGTTGATCAAGTTTTCTGTAGCTGTATAAACTTTTTACCATTCACAAATTTAATGTATCAGCTTCCTCTCGAGATTACTTTACTGACAAAAAAAAACTACTAAAGTTTCTCACTAGGACTAATTTTTTATTATTAAATGATGATGGTCAAATTTCAGTCAACTCTACGTAATTTTAAAAAAAAGATTTAGGTTTTTTTGGTGACTGAACAACTACTCATACACTCCAAACTAGCTTCATGTTAGAGAGAAGTGTTAGCAATGTCTAGTTAGAGTCATTGAGAAATTTACTACGTATAAAATGATACTTGGCTAAACAGCGAAATTTGAAGGCTTTTGTCTGTATAACGTTTTGTTGTTACTTTAATTATGTACAAAATAACACTTTAGTTCTTCATACTAAAGCTTTTGACATTACCAACATGTAAGAAACCTACAAAAATTAATGTTATATATGTAATATACTAAACAAGTTCATTAACTCTGTATTGGTTAAACAATAACTACATTATTTAACCTAATTACACTTATACAAAATTCTGTATTCCCTGACATATTGTAGTTTTCTGGAGTCTTTTTAAGCAAATGCCAAATACTTGAGAATTTTCTATTATAGACACATATAGGTGTTACCACAAAATATGTCAATAATACAAAGAGATAGCAAGGATACCACTGACCACTGTAGAAACTTTGATTTGCCATTGTTTACAGACTGTTGCAGGCTGTTTAGTCAAAGTAGATATTTTGTTACTAGTAGTTATTTCACTCCAGAGTCTTCCGTTTGGTTGACATATTTAGATTTTGTAGATCAAATAGCCCAGAATGAGCTATAAAGTTTACTGTTTCTTAATAAAAGGCATTTCTAATTTGGTTGACAAATTAAATAAGACCATTACGATAGTTACCACCATTCTTCAAATGAACACCATTTTAGCCCAACAAAGACTTACTCAATTTAAATAATGGAGAGCTATTTTTTATGTTTTTCTGTTGTCTTTGTAACAGCTATAAACTAATATTTAACCACTATGCTATTGTTCAATACCTACTAATAATCAGATTTCATTGCTCAAGTTTATTTTCAAATGGATGCTGTATTGCCCCAACAAAAGCTAACAAATTTTGAATATCGGAAAGCTAATTTTTTCCTATGTTTTTCTGTTGTCTCTGTGGCAACTATAACTTAGTTTTCAAATAAACTCTGTTATTGATCAATATCTACTGATAATCAGATTTTGTAATGCAAATATATTTGAGTATTGTTTTTTTCATCAAAAAATGCAGTCTATCTGCTTCACGTATGCTCAGCTTTTGGCTAGTCATTTTTCTTTGTTAAGGTAATTTGATGAAAGAAACCTTTAAGCTCATGGAGGGCCATTTCAACTCATAAATCTGAAAGCTAATCAAAACAGGAGAAGACATATATACCGAGTCATACACTTTTATAAAAAAATACCGGATGTGAATGTCTTTATCTTAGCTAAGCAACCAGAAGCAGGCTGTAACAGCAAGCAAAAGACTGGCAAAGTTACTACAGAGGTCTGTGTTGACCATTGACCTTTTCGTAGGGATGACACTTCTTGTGGTAACACTCACCATGTGTCTAAACTAAAATTGTCTGAAAGATTTCACGACCGCTCAGAAATAATTCATAAACTGCTGCTTTCTTCTTAAGCCGTATTGAAGCACTATTTAGATGACAAGGTGCCAAACACTTCCTTCAATACAGAAACTATTACCCAAACTAGTCCATACCCCAATCTTGTCTGCTTTGAAAATGTTGTATTATCAGCCACCATGTCCCAAACTCGTTCCAACTGTCACATCTGATTAAGACTTGTCAGAGAAGTGACAAGCATGTCTGTTACATCCACTAAGACATGTTTGCAATGACTGGCAAAGATTACAACAGAACATTTGTGTAAAAAAAACTTGTATGATAAGGCTAGCCAGTCCTGTTTTAAAACAAGTAGCTCAGGCTTGCACTTGAGTCACTCACCAAGCACCAAGGAAAAACGGAAGAAGACATATCTTTAAGATTCAGCCTCATTTTTTGCACAACTTTCTGGTTCATAAATTTTCTCATTGCGACTGAATCATGTTTACTTTCAGTTTCCTCTCTCACACGCCAACCACTATCTACTTTTTCTGCGTAGAAGAAGAGAAAGACTGATTAAAAAATAACTTCTCTAGATATTTCTTAAGAGTCATTTATTAGCCTACACAAGTGTTGCGAAGCACATGCAGGAAACTTTGTTAAATGGTTTTTAAGAACTTTTAAAACATCGAACTAAACTGCTAAAAAAAAGCAACAAATTTGCGTTCATAGTAGGGTCAATGACCTAGTGCTAGTAAGATATGGGATGATTACTAATTAAAATGTTTTATGAACTTAAAAATTTCTTGCTCATCGACATTGAAGCTCAGCTGACCAACTTTATATTATAATAACAGGTAATAAAACTATTTCCCTATCTGTAAATCAATGCTTGATATTGCATATCTTGAGTAACAATAGATACTGTAAAATCATTTAAGATGTGGGACTTAATAGTTGAGACCAGCGGACTTGCATTTCTTAAGTGATGTTCCGAAAAAAACTAAACCAGTCGTTGATTCCCCATCAATGAAAAACAGCAAAAATTTAACAGCTCATATTTCATGTTCTACATACTGTAAAGATCAGGTTAGCAAGAAAATATACCTCGAATCCAATTTAAAAAAAACAACTAACCCTCATCTTCCTTTACTCATTAGATGCACAAGAAAACAAAAAGTTTCTTTCCTTTTCGTGTAACGACATTTTTTAGGTTTTCTATATTTTCTCTAAACAAAAACCAGGTTTTATGCTCATGAAGTTTACAAATTTATAAAAAATGTGAAAAAGCTATCTGGTAAATAACCAGTTACATTAATATACTGTATAACAATTAAACAGCTGCAACAAACACTAAACTATTCGATTATAACATTTAGTAAACGGTTGTAGATACTACTAGTTGATAGAACACTGTGTTCATATTACCTATTGATTCAGTCAAACACAAAACATGTGCTTCTTTCAATGCATAATTTAAAAAAAAGATTAAATAATGGAACAAACAAAAATTCTTTTTTACTCGTTTACAAGTGGGAAGATAGATATGTCTGAACACATCTTATCAAAATATTTGAACATTTTGACAGCGTCTGAAAGTTTAACTCACTTTGAGCTGACATTAAACAAAATTTATAAACTTGTAGTATTCAGCTGTCTCTACCTGCCAAATACCATACATAAAAGATTTCCCAGAAATCACTAAAATTCTAACTATTTGCCACTTACAAACATTACTTATATTGTTAGTTTTGTGATACCCTTTGCCTTTTCTAATAAGTATACTCAATCTTTTATTAGCTGAACAGTCACACTGTTCATAGTTTCTTATTAACGTGACAATGAATTTGACATTTTTAATTTAGTTAAGTCTCTAAGCATGTGTACTGCTTCATGTAAAAAAAATTTGCAACCAGCCTTTAACTCCGATTAAAATATATGTAGATTTTTAACTTTTTGGTAGATTTAATTAATGGATCAAAGGTAAAAATTGGCTGAGAACTTTCATGGTACTAACAGCTCTATTCAGAGACTGTTGTTGGTATTTAAATACTTAATCTATAATATTGATGGTCGTCATTTGTCCATCTATAAGTTTTTTCTGTCACAAAACACAGATAATAAGTGTATACAGAATTATTTTAAAGTTTTATTTTGGGGTCAATTAGCTGAGTCAGTTAGAACATCGAGATAATAAGCTGAATACTTCAGGTTCAAGCATCCTGTTAGCTAATATTTTACAGTTCTCACTAACTGTATGGGTATAAGTTTGTGATTGTTTGACAGTTGGCACATTGAAAACAACTGCTATGGCAATAAAAATACAAGGCCAAGCTGCATACTTCCCTATTTCATTTTATCCATACTGTTAATTTAGTTTTGGTTCAAAACAACTTTTTATTAGCAACAAATCTGTTATGTCTAGAAAACAAATCACAAATGAAGCTGTTTCAGATAAAGGCAATTACACTGAAAATCTTCCACTGTTCGATGATGAACTATGGTTTCTACCATTTGAATACTACATCATTTATATTTCTTTTTTTTATTTACAATTTTTTTCTAAAAGAAAAAATTGTGGTTATTTTTAGTTCAATTTCTATAACACTTAATAAGAACGTAAATGTGTGTGTGTGATCCTTTTTGCAATAGGTTTAGCATCCCTGTTTAATAAATCCTACCAATAAGGTTGGTATAGCCAAAGTATCGAGAGACGAAGTTATAAAGCCACAAATAGTTAGCGTATTAATAGACATATTTCTAAAAAATATTAATCTAGATGTATAAGGATGAATCAACAGCGGTAAAGGACAGCCACTAGCTTGCCTCACAGGCTAAATTTACATATAGTTATGTATTGTATACTTAGTGGACCATTTACCAATAGGGTTTAAACATGATAACTAGATCAATCGGTCACAACTAAATATAGATGCAATTAACCCAAATGACTCTGAAAACACCTTTTGTTGTTTCACGGACTAAAAACATATATACGTGTACTAAAATATATGCATTTATATATTTATATATAAACTAGTAGATAATTATATATATCCTAGGTGAAAGGTCGGCTTTGACCTCGTAAAAGATTATTGAACAAAATATATCTTCAATTTAACATCTACAATGTTTACCATTCTTTAAACTTTTAAACTTAATATCCTAAGAAATTGTTTTTTGTGCAGTTCTGATGATTTATGAAAGAAATTAATAAACTAACTGTAAAGGCTTTCTAATATTATTCAAACAACTGTAATTTTTAAATTTTCTATCAGGAAATAAGAGTTTTCGTGAAACCAATCACTAGGAAGAACAAAACTGCAAAGGGGTTAAAATGTAAATGTAAAATTATTAGCAATAAATGGCTAAAGATAATTTGTTCTGCTACTATTACAATAAAAATTATTTGGTATAAAATTAGTTGATCTAATTGCTTTCAGTGTTGGCATTCTAAGGTGAAAGTATTGTATGTATTAGTATACAAACCCTTAAAAATTATCTAGTGCAAACAATTCCTAGTGAAATCATCAAAATCACCATTATTAAAAATTAGTAACAAAATGATATGTTAACCTTAGTAACTATAGTTACCTACTATGGTTTAGTGTACTTAAGGGTTATGATCTGCCAGAAAATGGAACATTACTATTTACTGCGTTCAGTACGTACCGTGAGCACTTCTTACTTTTGAAAGGGATGTGTGCAACATATACACTGAACCTGAGTTGAATGAATTTGGCTTCCTAAACCCATACTTTAAGGAAGTTTTAGTGTGTATTTTACTAAACTTCCAACTTTAAATTGAAATTTTCACCATAAGGAATAACGATGATTTAACATAGCAAGCAACCTATATCTTTTATACGTTGAATAGCATATCAAAATCTTTTTTGTTTTGTCAAAACCGGTACAACAACCATCACCAACTTTTAATATCGAAAGCAATTTTTGTTGATCTCGTATGGTGTAAAACAAATTCACCCTAGTATGGCAAATATGAAAGAGCATCGTGTTTCTTATAGTTGGGGGTAAAAAATAACTTTTTTATATAAGGGCATCAGAAATTGTGAGCGCAATGTATCAATTAATACACAATTTAGTATGTGCAACAGGAAGTGGTATACATAAAGAGTATACAGTAGGACCAATGTAATTGTAAGAGCTGCATAGCCTTGTGGTTAGATGCATGTTTACAAACTTGTGGTTGCGCTCTTTGTGAGTTTACATTCAGCACAAAGCTAGCGTTTCATTCCAAGACTTTAGTAGCTATGTAAAGACATATAACAAAAGGGAACAACGCTGACAGTTGGCATACTTTAAGATTTAGGTTTATAAACTAGTGGTACTACCCGGCTTCATTAATTAATAATAATAATGTATAATAATAATAATGAAGTAGTAATTTATCAATTAATACATTATTTAGCATGTGCAACTGGGAATGGGTATAATACATGAACAGTATATGGTAGGACCAATGAAATTGTAAGAACTGCATAGCCTTGTGGTTAGATGCGCATTTATAAACTTGTGGTGGTGATCCTTGTGAGTTCATATTTAGCATGAAGCTAGTGTTTCAGCTCTAGATCTTTATAGCTAAGTAAAGACATGTAATGAGAGACGACAACTTTGACTGACGACAAAGTATAGGGTTTTCTTTATAAGTGTATATACATATATTTGTACACATACTTATTTGTATATTTACATATATATTCATACGCGTATTCATATACACATATATATAGTTATATATATCTTAGTATATCAATACAGTTATATTTATATATACAGTTTGAACAGTCAATTGTTGAGCCTTTGCTAAAATCTTTATTGATAGAGAATTGGATGACATTTTCCTGTTATCATATGCATGTCTCTGAAATACGAATCTATGGATTACATTTACTAAAGTGGAAGATTTCAAAGAAGCTTGTGCATAGCTTTTAACAAAGGTATTTAACATCAAACATTGATCAAAGACTGAAAAGAGTTTGATTACCTGCTATTTGGTTACAAGCTTACTCAGCTGAGCTTCAAATCAAATGAACAAAAATATCTTTATCTATGGAAGCATTTCAATAGAGGAGCATCTGCTGAAGGCATAATATTAATTGAACTAAATAACCACTACCACTAAATAACATTAAATAACTTGGCCAACAAAGTGTACCACACCAGTAAATAGATTTGAGCAGTGCAATTTCTAAACAGCTTGGGTAGTTGGTTTTATTTTCCTAAAGCTCGCGGTTTGTTTTGTGACCATAAAGTATGCTAATAGCATAACTTTTACAAAGTTGTTAAAAAGCATGAATACTTACAATGTTTGCTTCCTTTTTTAGGAAACAAGAAGATGATACCATGGCTAGCTGTATGGCTCAAAGTGAGGGTTTTCTTTTAGTGCTTTGTTTCTATTACTAATGGCAATTGAATCCTTACTTAAACATCAAATGCATTAATTTTGGCAAAGGAAATGCTTTTTTAGTTTCCCAAATGACTCATGTTGATTGTTGCTTGTATTTGGTCCCATATTTGCTGCATGGATGTTATTGCACTATATCATTTTAGAGTACCACCTGATAAGAGGGAATAACCCATAGTTTTAAACTAATAGCAACTGTTAGTAAGATACATGAAATTTAACTTTTAAATTGCGGATAGGCTTAGCTCAGTACATCGTGTTGAACACTCTCTATTAGCTTTACTTATTTAGAGGTAAACACCTTTTAGATACTTGCCTACTTCAGATATATAAATGCCAAACATATAAACATATATAAATGTATATTTAGGTAGCTACAGATTTATCAATGAATTGATAGCTAGATACATACATAGATATATTTAGTAAAAACATATATAGCTAATACATAACATATAAACGGCGTATATATTATTTATAGGTAGTGTAAGTATATACATGTACATACAGAGTGTAAATATATATATAGTGTAAATATATATATATATATAGTGTGAATTTATATTTAAATATAGTATGAATATATATATACAGTGTGAATATATATATACATGTATATACATATATATATATATACAAATATATATATATATATATGTATATATATATATATATATATATATATATATATATATATATATATATATATATATATATATATATATATATATATATATATATATATATATATATATATATATATATATATATATATAGATATATATGTATATATATGTATGTATATAATGTAATTTATGTATATAAGTCTCGGTGTGTGTATGTCTTTTGTTGATTTGTTTCTCTGTCATCTCTGTGCCCAGTTATAGGGATTAAATTCTAGCAAGGAAAAGTTACATTGAACTGAAATCAAACTTACATTTATAAAATGCAAGTCTACAAACAAATGCAGGTAACAATTAGGCTAAGACAAATTACATGTGTACTGATGAAGAAGAAAGTTGTAGTTCACTAGAAACAGAATGCTCAAAGTTAAAGTATAGCATTTATTCAAAATGTATTAAGAACTATAAACTTGAAAACTATTTACTATTTAAAGTTTTATGATTGTTACCCTTCATCAGGTAAAACTGAAAAGGAAACTGAAAACTCCCTACCTTTTGGTAAATATACATATATATATATATATACATTATATATACATTATATATCGTATATATATAACATTTATAAATATATATATATTTAGCATTTGTATATACTGCTGAAGTAGATTAGCTTCTAAAAGGTGTTTACATGTAAATAAGTAAAGCTAATCAAAAGTGTTCCACACGATGTATGGAGCTGAGTCTATCGGCAACTTAAAAGATAAATCTCATGTATCTTTCAGTTGCTACCAGTTGAAATGGATGACGTATTCTTTTTTATCAAGTGGTACTTTAAAAACAAATACAGCACCATGTACCAGCAGCACTCAACACAAGTCAGTTGTTGAAAACCAACCATGTCCCTCTTCTAAGTTATGCGATTGGTCATTAAGTTAGCATTAAACTGTCATTGAGAATAGAAACAAAGCACCGAAATACCTTCCTCACTTTCAGCCATAGGGCCAGCCAACATATCATTTTCTTGTTTCATGCTATCTAGAAATTGCAGCGCTCACCCTTATCCACCGGTTTGGTACACTTTGCTGGGCAAGTTATGCTAGTAGAAGAATTTAGCTTTCTGTAACATTCGATCTTCAATTATTATCATGCCTTCAGCAAATGCTTCTCTATTGAAATGTTTCCTTAGATAAAGATATCTTTGTTTATTTGATCTGAAGCTTGGCTGACTAAGCTCGTATCCAAATAGCAGGTAATCAAACTCTTTCCAGTTCTTTGATCAGTGCTTAATATTGCATTCCTTGGTACAAAATTATGTCACAAGATTCTTTGAAATCTTCCACTTCGGTAAATGTAATCCATAGATTTGTATTTCAGAGACATGTATATGATAACATAAAAGTATCATCCAATTCTCTATCGATAAAGATTTTAGAGAAATCAACAACTGAATGTTCAAACTCTACATACTTTAATAAGCGAGTTTGACTTTAGACATGCATTTCTCAACATGCTGTACTCAGTTAAACAATCATCTAGTTCAAATTTTCTTTTAAATGATAAATGCGAACAAAAGAAAATTAACTTGCAATTGATATCGAACAACACTATGGCCAGGGCTACGTTGTACCGTGACAAATGAACCAAAAGCGCTCTCGAATGAGAAACTGATAAAACGTGTCGTGGGCATAGTAAAATCATGTAGTTTACAAAATAGTGCTTGATACTACAAAAGTTATAAAGAGAGTATATGAAGTATTTATACTATATTTATAAACTCTATAAGAGGGTATATATATATCGATATATATATTCATGCATATATATATATATATACATATATATATATCTATATATATATATATATGTATATATATATATATATATATATATATATATATATATATATATATATATATATATATATATATATATATATACTCATGCTACAGACAGTACTGTTTCGGCTATTGAAGCCTCATCAGTGCAGCTCAGAGCTCAGGCAAGGGACACAAATCCCATTACCCATGAGAGTTGACTTCCTGCGACGAAACAACTAAGCTGCCTCGCAGACTTTAAGAAAGTCAATGTGCTGACACCAGAGTGCTCAAATCACAAAAGTGATGCACTTTGCACAAAGGCTAATAGCGCCGCACCTCTCACAGAGCACTCAACCAAACCGAAGTGAGAGAGCATATACCCATGCTACAGAAGCTACTGTTTTGGGTATTGAACCCTCATCAGTTCAGCTCAGAGCTTAGGCAAGGGACACAAATCCCACGCCTCATTACCATGTTTATACATATATATATATATATATATATATAAATATATATATATATGTATGTATATAATGTAATTTATGTATATAAGTCTCGGTGTTTGTATGGCTTTTGTTGTTTTGTTTCTCTGTCATCTCTGTACCCAGTTATAGGGCTTAAATTCTAGCAAGGAAAAGTTCACATTGAACTGAAATCGAACTCACATTTATAAAATGCAAGTCTACAAACAAATGTGGGTAACAATTAGGATAAGCTGTTGTTATCATAAGCAAAAATCTTATTTATCTTATTTACAATTACACACACTAAATGTGCAATTTGTATTATTAATCAACATTATCTTTTGTGTTTTTTTTTTAAGTTTTCCAGAAGTCATATCAAAATATATTACCTCTTTTTTAAATTTGTAGCTTTCTAATGTATATTTTAATATCAAATGTGCAGGAACACTCCTAATCTTTATTCCTCTTAAGGAAAATTGTAAAATAGGTAAAAGCTAAATACTTCTGGCACAGACTGTTGCATTATTTTGAGTAGCAGTTGTCTCTACATTCTCTTCGCTTGGTCGGACAAAGTACTTTCATGCGCTTTCCTGCTATACATTTGAACCAGTTTCAAAAAAGTACTAGTATTGGCCATCAAAACTTTTAGCATATCTAACAGTTACTTGCTAATTATTTCACATTCAAACAGCTTACTGTCTTTTTTTAATTTGTTCAGCGGCAAAAACCATTTACTCATGAAATGAAGTTCAAAAGTTACAACGGTGAATGTTTTGTATATTAAAAAAATTCTGTGAGAGGGCTTTTTTATTACCCAGCAATGCTGGACATTTAGCTAGTACATTATAATGCTCAAAATTAACACTTCAAATCAATATGGTGGTGTGAATTTTGGTAAGGTCAATATTTTTTTATGCTTTTATTGTACTACAGAGAACGCATGACTGTTTTTGTTCAAACTAAAATAGACAGCTTGACTTGTATCTACATACTCCTGTCATAGCAGTCTTACCTGACACTTGGTGCATGGTAAGCTAGAAAATAAACTTGATATTTTACCTTCTAGTAGTAAAGAACATGGCATGGTAAGGGAAGTATGCAGTCGTAACTCAAGCCTATCACAACAGCATTACTGCAAGAGCAAATAAGAAAAAAACGTCATGTGTGAGATTTTTTTCAAATATTCTAAGTTTTTCTTGCAAGAGTTAAAACTTTTGACTTTGTTCTTGGTCTGGGTCATTCCAGCGGAAGTAAAAACAGAGTTGAGTAATTTGAAAAGTTTTAAGCATTAATAAATGTTGTTTTAGTTGTCTGTGGTAATTTTTATTTAGTACCAGAAATGCTCTATTTTCTTATACTTTTAACTGTATTCATATAAGTGGCGAAAACTACCAAAAATTTTGATCAAACAAAATAGCAAACGCTTCATGATTGATATAAAGAAAAAACTATCATTATTTTGACGAAAACCATGTTATTAAGCCATTATTAAATTAAATAAACACTCAGAACAACTAATTTTTGTTAAAATGCTGTCAAATATGTATATACAGCTCTTTAACTAATTAGTATAAAGCCAGTTCAAATGCTAATTAATTTTTTAAACAACGTTGGTGTCAACACAATACCAAATTTGCCAAGGTGTGGTGTTTTTGCAAGCGAGTGTTGTAGTATCAGTGAAAAAAGACACTCCGGCTACTTCATTCAATTTGTAGGATTTCAATATTATAATAGCTCTAGCAGGACAGACACGTAATGGGAGACGACAATGACAAAAGATGACAAACTTAAAGATTTACATACATATATATATATATATGTATATACATTTATACACATGTTTATACGTATATTTATGTATATATTTATACAAATATATATATATGTGTATATATATATAAATACATATATATATATGTATAAATATGGTAATGAGTAAAGGGATTTGTGTCCCTTGCCTAAGCTCTTAGCTGCACTGATGAGGCTTCAATAGCCAAAATAGTACTGTATGTAGCATGAGTATATGCTCCCTCACTTCGGTTTGGTTGAGCACTCTGTGGGAAGTGCGGCACTATTAGCCTTTGTGGAAAGTTCATCACTTTTGTGATTTGAGCACTCTGGTGTCAGCCCATTGACTTTCTTAAAGTCTGCGAGGCAGCTTAGATGTTTCGTCGCAGGAAGTCAACTCTCATGGGTAATGGGATTTGTGTCCCTTGCCTGAGCTCTGAGCTGCACTGATGAGGCTTTCATAGCCGAAACAGTACTGTCTGTGGCATGAGCATATATATATATATATATATATATATATATATATATATATATATATATATATATATATATATATATATATATATATATATATATATATATATATATATATATATATATATATATATATATATATATATATATATATATATATATATATATATATATATATATATATATATATATATATATTTATTTATATATATATATTTATTTATATATATTTATATGCCCTCTTATACAGTTTATAAATATAGTATAAATACTCCATATACTCTCTTTATAACTTTTGTAGTATCAAGCACTATTTTGTAAACTACATGATTTTACTACGGCCACCTCACGTTTTATAAGTTTTGCATTCGAGAGGGCTTCGGGTTCATTTGTCAGGGTACAACGTAGCCCTGCCTATAGTGTTGTTCTATATCAATTGCAAGTTGTTTGTTATTCTCTTGGATTTAAAATTTAAAAGAAAATTTAAATTAGTTTATTGTTTAATTGAGTTCAGCATGTTGAGAAATGCACGTCTAAAGTCACACTTGCTTCTTAAAGTATGTAAAGTTTGAACAGTCAGTTGTTGAGTTTGCTAAAATCTTTAATGATAAAGAATTAGATGATACTTTTATGTTATCATATGCATGTCTCTGAAATACAAATTTATGGATTACATGTACTAGAGTTGAAAATTTCAAAAAATCTCGTGACATAATTTTGTACCAAGGAATGCAATATTAAACATTGATCAAAGAACTGGAAAGAGTTTGATTCTCTGCTATTTGGATACCAGCTTGTTCAGCCAAGCTTCAGATCAAATGAACAAAGATCTCTTTATCAAAGGAAGCATTTCAATAGAGAAGCATCTGCTAAAGACATGATAATAATTGAAAATCAAATGTTACAGGGAGCTAAATTATTTTACTAGCATAACTTGGCCAGCAAAGTGTACCAAACCGGTGGATGAGTGTAAGCGCTGCAATTTCTAGATAGCATGAAACCAAAAAAAATGACATGTTGGCTGGTCCTATGGCTGAAAGTGAGGAAGGTATTTTGGTGCCTTGTTTCTGTCACCAATGACAATTGAATGCTTACTTAAATACCAATCGCATAACTTAGAAGAGGGACATGGCTGGTTTTCCACAACTGACTTGTGTAGATTGTTGCTGGTACTTGGTGCCATATTTGCTGCATGGATGTTATTGCAATATATTTGTCTTTAAAGCAACACCTAATAAGAAATAATACGCCATCCATTTCAACTGGTAGCAACCAAAAGATACATGAGACTTATCTTTTAAATTGCCGATAGACTCAGCTCCATACATCGTGTGAAACACTCTTGATTAGCTTTACTTATTTACATGTAAACACCTTTTACATACTTATCTACATGTAAACAACTTTTAGAAACTAATATACTTCAGCATTATTAACAAATGGTAAATATATATATATATATATATTTATAAATGTTATATATATGATATATAATCTATATATATAATGTATATTTGTATATAAATATATATATATATGTATATATGTATATATAATCCATATATATAATGTATATTTGTATATAAATATATATATATATATATATATATATATATATATTTACCAAAAGGTGGAGAGTTTTCAGTTTCCTTTTCAGTTTACCTGACGAAGGGTAGCAACCATAAAACTTTAAGTAGTAAATAGTTTTTCAAGTTTACAGTTTTTAATACATTATTTATAAATGATGTATTTTAACATTGAGCATTCTGCTTCTAGTGTACTGCAACCTTCTTCTTCATCTGTATACATGTATGTGTATATATGTAGATAGAAATGCTAAACATATATCTGCTAAATAAAAATTATATATTTTTGTATATATTTTTCATATACAATTTTGTACATAGGCAGTGGAATCTAACACCCTTGCCAGCTCTGAGCTGCATTGATGAAGCGTCAATAGCCAAGACAGCAGTCTGTAGCAAAAGTATTTGCTCCCCTGCTTCGGTTTGGTTGAGCTCTCTGTGAGAGGTACGATACTCTTAGCCTGCATGCATGGTTCATCAACTTTGTCATTTAAGCACTCTTGGGTACGGACATTGGCTTGGTCATAGTTGGTTGTTTAATTACTGTTTTCTGTAAGTAATATCTTAGCTAATTACCAATGCTACGGCAATCCGTTTCAAGAATCATAAATATTCCACTTATGGTTAGTTTTTCCCGTTTTTGGTTCAACTGAAACTGTCAGATTTGGCCTAGATCAAACTAATCTGACAATAACATTATCAGTTTCTTGATATATTTGTACTAAATACTTTATATTTTATATATATTTATGTTTATATCCGCACTAAAAATAAAACAGTTAGACTCTGTTTAAACACTGGAAAATAAACACGAAAACTGCTTTAAAACTTTAGTGAAACTCAAATTATCTTATTTTGAGGTAGTAAAAAATATATTTACTTGCCATAGGATACTTTTTTAGTTGTCAGTCGATATAGTAAATTTTAAAATGTTATTACTATGGTTTGGCTCATCGTGAAGTCTGTTTTTTTTATTTCTGTTGACAAAAGTATAAGAGCAATTACATAGTTAGACCAATTTACAACTTGTCGTACACCTGCCTGAAAACATAATTATACTTAAAGCATCTTGATTAATAGCACGACTATGCATATAAATCTTAGTGTCTGTATCTCTATCTGTCATCTGTGTGTCCAGTTATAGAAATTAAAATATAGCAATGAAAAATTAAATTTGGACCAGAATTGAACTCACATTTCTAAATTGCAAGTCAGCAAACAAGCGCGTGTAACAGCTAGGCTAGGCTGTTTGTATCTCAAATATATCATTTCTCTTATTTCTAAATACAAACACCAATATGTACTTTTAATTATTCATAAACATTACCTTTTCGGCTTGTTTTTTTGAAGTTTTCCAAAAGTTATTTCAAATTGTATTACCTATTTTTAAATTTGTAGTTTTATAACAAACTGTTTTATTTTCAAATGGCTGTGCCATTCCGACTTTTGATTCCTTTTAAGGGCAATCTCTAAATATGTAAAAGCTAAAGACTTTTGGCACAAACTGTTGCATTATTTTGAGTAGCAATTGACTCCACATTCTCTCTCTATTCTGTCTTAGAAAGTACCTTCATGGGCTTCACTGTTATGGATTTGATCCAGTATTAAGAAGTAACATTATTGTCTATCACAACTTTGAACATATTTAACAATTATTTGCTAATTTTTTCACATTCAAAAACTTGTGCAAATTCTTATTTTTTTAATTTTTCCGAACTTCACAAACTCATTTTCTCATGAGATGATGTTAAA